>NW_026129755.1:0-328234 GCF_022985175.1 Labeo rohita | reverse complement strand
GATTCTTTAGTTATTAAATGTATAAAATGTAAGCTTTTATAAACAGACCGTATATATTTTTAGACCCTGCTTTACAATTTAAGTTTACAGTTGTAACCATGTCTGATCATTTTGATCTGAACTTAAGAATTACATCTGCTTAATATCAATAAGTGCTTAGAAGATTCATAAAGAAATAAATACAGATATTGAGAATTTCAAAAGTTTTGGATTTCGCAAGTTTTTCAGTTTGTAATTATGCTCTGCGTGGAATCGCAGAGACCGCGGCGCGAGCACCGCCTCAACTGCACAAAACAGCCCTACCACGAGAGAAAGCGGCAGGCAGCCGCAGGGCTACCCCACCGCACCCGACGCGAAGGCCCTTTCACGGGACGCAGCAAGCTGCCACACTTTACCCCGAGGCGGGAGCAGGAAGTGTTCTTTCATCCTCCATTAATGCTAACATTAGTGGCGTGCCCTTAAGCTAGTATTTCCTGTCACTGTTTAAATTCAGAGATAAGAAGGCTGCAATCTAGCGGTCCGGATATAAGCTCAAAACCTCATGAATCTTGTATGATTTTTGTTTTTGTAAATATCGATATTCCGTTTTTGTGAATCGATACAGTATCGCCTGGTAGGACAATCTGCTCGTAGCTGTATCCCTTCTGGTCCCAACCAGATTTCTCTCCTGATTCTGACCAAACCACTTTTTCACTGGAGGAAGTGTTATTATAGATTGTGGAGATTTTAGTTAAAATGTGTTAATGATTAATTTGTTTCTTACAAACATGCAGCTTTTGTCTTTTTAAGATGTGAACTGATGGACTGGAGTGGTGTGGATTACTTGTGGATTATTGTGATATTTTTATCAGATGTTTGGACTCTCATTCTGACGGCACCCATTCACTTTCATTGGTGAGACAGTGATGGAATGACACATTTCTCCAAATCTGATGAGGGAACAAACTCATCTTGGATGGCCTAAGAGTGAGTACATTTTCAGCCAATTCCCTTTTATTCCTTTAAGTAAAGTGCTGGCTGAGGTGAATTTTCTGAAAAAGGGAAACATGTAGTGATGAATTATGACCAGTAAAAGTATTTGGATCAAGTATGTGGTCCGACATGATCAGTCTTGGTGTCAGTATATGATATTCAGTGTATCAGTTCATGAGACCAAGCTTGATTCTTGCACATCTCAACCATTTAAAAGAGAGTCCTGATGTGATTCATGAGGCTCCATTTGATCTCCGCTGTAGTTTTGTTGATGAAAGAGAAGCGGTTTGGTGCAGAAGGTCTTTTTTTGACCCCACTGTAGGGCTTTTACCAATCGAATGAAATAAGTGTCGTCAAAATCCATTTTTGCACTGCAGATGTGGCTCAGAAGCTGCATCTGAAACGGCTTTGGATTTACAGACTGGGGCCAAAAAGGACTACGAGCTTTGAAATTAAATTAATATTTTAAATATGAATCCTGAATATGGAAATAGGAGGTAAAAAGAAATTATTTTAAATAGGAAACAAACCACCAGAAGGTGGCAGCAAGTCAAATAATCAAATCATTCAAATAATCATTCAAATAATCTTTGAAAGATTATTAGTCTTATTTCAGTGCATTTATAGCATTGAACTTGCAGAACAGGCTAAATACATGTAAAAAATGTCCTTATGTACGACTATTAATAATACTACAACAGAGAAACAAAAAGCAAAATAATATTTTCTACATTTCAGAATCCTACATGTGAATGAAATATTTTAACATAAGAAGTAAAGATTTTATACCAAAGTTTATTTAGTTTTCCAAAACAACTTTCTTTTTCACCATATCTCTATCCAAAATGGATTAACCAAGTTAGATAAAATAATAATTAAATGTCTGCCTCTCTCTAAAACGTCTTCTGCTGGCGTCACTGTTGGACAGTGTTTCTAGACTTACACTGATGTACACCCTGTTTCAGCTCGTATTTCCTAATATTCATTCTGTTTTACTGTTGTATGTTTATTTCTGTGTCCTGTGTGGTAGTCCTATAGACCATTTCGCTAGATGTAAACATACTGGTCCCGATACACTTCCTGTTTCTTTTTTTTTTACTTTACACAAACATCACAAAAAAAATACAACCAACATAACATTTGACTGGATGAAAATGTTACATTAGCACCTTTAAGATGTATTTGTGTATGTGAAATAAAAAAACCCCAAAAAACAGGAAGCGCTTCTGGACCAGTGTTGTTTACATCTAGCGAAATGGTCTATTGATTCAGTGAGTAACTAACACATCATCACCCCACACACTAGTTTTGTACTTGATATACTAAAAATTATTCTTTAGTACTTCTTAAGATAAACTTTACTGTGCTATTTTGGGACACCATGAATATTAACTAAAATGTGCTTTTAACATAATATCTCTGTATTTAACGAAAAGTATGCAAATGTATGTAGATACCACTTGTAGTGCACTTGAACCCATCTTTCATACGCTAGTACACTGAATGACTCATAAATCAGTGATTTGCTGCCACCTACTGGTAATTTTAGCTTCATTTTGTGAATACTGATTTCATTGATTGATAACTTATTCTTATTATTCAAAATTGAAAAATCTTATAAATATACATTTCTGAATTTGACGCAAGATAAAATACTTTTTAATATAGTTAGAAAAAAATCTGTAAATCACTGGAGTCAAGTATCACCTCATAATTTTTTATTGATCAGAAGGTGCTTGTAAATTTTTAAATGAAACCTTCTTCTGTTATTCACTAGAGAATACAATTGCAATTAGAGCAGCCCATTATAGCATGGATTCACCTGTAGCACATTTGTCAGGTAGACATTCATTATATGAACTTCACTCCAGCTCCAACAAAAATTATTTTTACGATTAGTAGCTGTTTACACCAAATTCCTACCCTATCTTATGTAACTTTAAAACAGTTAGCTACATCAGACACATTTTGCCACTTTTTAAGTGGCAGGTGTGAATGTCTGCCATGTGTTGCACTGCAGTTTCAGAATGATGAAGATGGAGAACAATTAGATTTGGAAAAAGAAGTAATGGGCAAACAATAAGAAATAAATTAATGAATAAATAATAATAAAAAAAGTTCTTGTTAAATGAGGTGAAAAAAGCTACTTGAAGGAGAATACACCCAGACCAACTAGATTTGTGCTAAGCCTCTAATGTTTGCGATATCTGACTCCACTTCGGTTAGAAGTACCAAACCTGTGGAAAGTAAAAATTAGGGTTGAGTATCATTTGAATTTTATCAGTTCTGATTCCGATTCCGATTTTGCGTATTGATTCCTAGTTTTGAATAAGATTTAAAAAAATCCAATAAAACCAGTCAAACATTTAGATGTCAAACATATTTATTACAAAATGTTTTGTTGCAGCTAAATAACATGAGCAAAAAGCAGCAGCCTACAGAACACTTAGGCCTACAACAGGAATCAATATGCTTGTGTCTTATCAAATACCTGGTTCTTGGAAATTTAAAACCGGTTCTCGATTCCCAACCCTAGTAAAAATTCCTAACCATAATGAGCCATAAGAGCAGGATTCAAAAGAATTTTTGTACTATAATGCAATTGTATCAAGCAGGGCCTAAAATGAACACTCGGCAAGCGCCAAATGCCAGTAAAAATTGGCGTTGGCAAGTAAATGTAACGGTGTCAGTCGCTAGTTGGCGGGTGAAACTTTTATGAAATATAACAATGCAATGTAGTGATAACAGCAGCCAGTTTTTAAAGAGATTCGCCGTTTCTGGCGTAATCAAATAAAATAATCTTTTCCGAAGACTAAATCATCGTGATTAGCTGTTCTGTCATAAGAGACAAGAGCGAATCAAATCATTGGATACAAACGGGCTGGTAAGGTCAGAGCAGTGTGATGGCCAGCTCGTCTCTAGACACGGTTCTAATAACTTTTTCCTAAGAAGATACTGCTGCTGTGCAGATACGCTGAGCCGCTTCAGACAGCGCACCAGTAGCGCTTCAACGGACGAAAACACACACTTAATTATACCAAAATGTGTGGTTTTGGTATTCTTAAATGAGTTATAAAGTCTTAAACGAGCGTAAAGAGTTGGGAGAATATCAGGTACGTGTCAGATCCGTGTCATGTGTGTCAGGGTTTAAAGAGACGGCGCTTATTTTAAAATGAAACCTGCTAAAGTCTGTCTTTCACAGAAATCAAAAAACAAAAGAAAAACAGAAATTACTCGACTGCTGCTCTAGACTGAACTTTTGTAACCTGAATAAAGATTAACCTGTATAGTTTATGTATATACAATTTATAGTTTATGTAAAGATTGTTTTAACGTAAAATACAAGTTGTTATATATTTCAGAGCCTATTAAATGTTACAAATAATGGCTTTCAATTATACTGTAATGTTGAATGACTATAATTAATAGGTAAAATTGAATGAAAATGCATTTAATACAGACATCAGTAGTAGGACACATTAAAACCATTATAAATAGGGCTGAAACGATTCCTCGAGTATCTCGAACACAAAAAAACCTTCGTTTAGTCTATTTACCGTAACTACACACGGAACACTGCGTTTCCCCACGGACCATCATTACTGACGCACAAACCGATAAACGCTGGACATATTTAAGACTGTAAATGAATGGTGGTTAGTTATGATGTCCCTGAGTTAGCTATGTTTTGTGAAAGACCAAGTGCCATTTATGTTGATTGTCTCATTCTCTCTCTGTGACACACAGAAAGTTAGTCAATATCAAACGAAGAGTGCCTCAGCATGATTACAAATGTGATACTGATTTTATGCAACAGTGCATCAATTAACAAGAAGTTAATATTAAGAGACTTACATTTTAGACAGCATATTGCCTGTTTTTGCTCTATTTCACCAACAAATAACCACTCCAAACACAGCCACAACTGCGTACCTACTGGCAGCTTTGATTTCACATTTAAAGTATCTTCATTTTAAAAATACATGTAAATATCAGTATTCAGTGTTTTGTTTAAAATAACAAAATATTATTTATGCATTAGTAACTGCAAGTTAAATGCATTCATGTCCCTCTGAGCTGAATTAAATAGTGTGTAAACAGGCCTACATCTAAATGCCTCAATTTATTGATTTGTGCCTTTGTTTTAGGTTGTAATGTTTTCCTTTTTCTAAAGTAATGTGAAATTGATTTTTGTATTTTTATTCATTTATTTTATACACACACACACACACACACACACATATATATATATATATATAAAACTAAACCCATGAAAACGACACCCATTTAATGCTTTTTTTTTTGCCAAATTACCTTTAAAATGCAAATGTGTGTGTATATATATATATATATATATATATTTATTTATTTATTTTTTTTTTAATGAATGAATAAAAATACAAAAATCAATTTCAGATTACTTTACAAAAATATATATATATATACATTTGCATTTTGAAGGTAATTAAATGGGTTTAGCTTTCATGCTTATAAATGTATGGAATTTCTGCAATAAAAATATTACTTTTTCTAAAAAGGAAACAAATTAGTTGTGTATTTTAAGAAGCCCATCTTATTTTCTCATGTATATTTAGTATTGCTCTTTAATAAAAAAAAAAATGACTTATCCAATTACTCGATCAATCGATAGAATAATCTGGAGAATACTCGATCTACAGCCCTAATCGCAAATATGTTTAGTCATTGTAGTAGTAATAACTACCTGTTTTTGCAAAAAGTGTTTCATGGCCGGTAAAAAGTTATAATAAATTGCCGGGTATCAAGGCTGTACAGAAAATGTAAAAAATGCATTTATAATTTAAAGTGAAGTCCTAAAACATATATTGTCACAATACATTACCTGCTTATCATCTTCAGCTTCTTTTCATCATTCAACATGATGCTATTTCTGCTGATAATCATTATTCTGGGAAGGCTTTCTGGGAATTTTTGCCTTCACTGTGTGATTTTATACATCCGTGGCAATCAGTCTGACTGAAACACCTGAATTCAGTAATTAATGGGTGTGTGTTGGGGAAAGTTACTTAAGAAATGAATGCATTAAAATATTGCATTACACCCTAAACAATTTACAATTTGCGTTACTTAGTTATTTTTTGTGGAAATTAATGCATAATGCGTCACTTTTATAAGCTTCAGGCTGAAGGAAATGTAAATTCATGTCTGTACAGTAGAGGGCGCAGCTCAAACAAACCATTCAAATGTGCTGCCATTCTGGATTGTATGAAGAATAGAACGCAGGAGAAGAAACTTCCCTTCAGCAGTCATTTTTTTTGCCTGTTAGTATGATTGAATTGGATTTATTCCAATAAAATGGAATAAACAAAAGCATGAACATCACTGGTGCAAGCCAATGAATGAACAGTATGATGTATTGTGAAGATTATGTGTGCATGAAAGTGTACTTGTTTAACGAGAAGGAAGCAGGATGAACCCAACCAGATCAGGGAGCTCCATACACAGGCATTCTCTGTGTTTCAGGACATAAAAGCTTCTATTTGGTGTAAGCTTTAATTTGAGTTACATTAATAGGTATCAGGGCTCTAGAGTGCAACCTAATTTCTCAATGGTGCGACTAACAAAAATCTGAGGTCGCACCGGTGCGACCAGCCGTTCGAGGGCGAAAAAAAGTCTCTGCGACTGTGGTTCTCACACATTAGGCCCATATATTCCTGTACGTGTGTGTACGTTTGAAAATGCGTGTGCTGCAGTCGGACAGAGAGAGGTGAGTAGCCTAGGCCAAGGAGATATAGCGTCAGATGATGAGAGAAGATGAAAAGAACGATTGACAACTTTTTCGTTAAGAATGTTAAGTTAAGGCCTGATCCGTCCAAAAATCATAACCAATACTCCGACACGGAGCCATCAACCTCCCAGGTTATCTCAAGGAGACGGCATTAGATAATTAGCCACGTACGATCGAGTCGGAGCCAGAGCCCACTGAAATTAAAAGTGGGAAAGTGTATACATTTCGAAGAGAGTGGCTTGACCAGTTTCCCTGGCTAAGATACAGTAAAGCCCATAATATAATGCACTGCATTTACTGTAAAGAGTGTGGGAAGACCATGGCGGCAATTAGTGATGCGCGGATGGCAGTTATATCCGTCAGCGCTGTGGAAAATCCGTGGGTCAAGGAATAAAAAAATGCATGTCTGTGTTGATGCTATCGAGTAGGGTAATATGCAGTGGTGTAGTGCAGAACCTGCGGATACCCATTTCTTTATCAGTCGGCTTTGCGTATACCCACTTCTAAACCCCCTCTGATGCGCATCATTCAGTAGTGTCCTGCATTACCCAAATCATGACAGGCCACCATTTCTAATTCAATCGTATGTGAATAAATGCAAATATTCGCTCAAATTACCCAGTAAAGATTGTAAGGACCGTGGCGCCAGCTTCCTTGGAAATATGTTTGATGATTGTGCCCGCTCCGTCCGCGCCCGCACCAGATTTGCTGCCTGTTCATACGCGAGAGCATGTCAAGAGAGCCACGGCGAGTATTAAAATAAGAATTATTATTGATTACTAATTTGAATCAGTACATTATAATGAAAACAATACATTAAAAATGTAAATAATTTTTACGATCAGAAATTTCTTAAACTAGGTGCACCCCTGTAAACTTTTATCCAAGGATCCAGTAGGCGTTCAAACACCCAACCCATTTCATCAGAGATTGCGGAGAGTCACGTCCAGATGTCAGTTCACGTTCTTTTCAGCGTGGCTTCGGCTTAAAAGCACGAGTGATTAAGCTTATGTAAGTGTGCAGGGATGTGCAGATCAGCTGAATCAATCTGCTGATAAAAATGAACCATCCATTCATCATATCATCATGCAAAACTAAGAATTAGAATAACTGCAAATGACGATTAAATGAAAATTTGGGTGCACCTAACTTTTGTGGCGCACCAGTGCAACCAGTGCAAAAAGTTAGTCTAGGGCCCTGGGTATGTTTACAAAATTGTGAAAATGTAAAGTTACGTCGTCTAAATAACTGATTCGGTTGTTGCACTTGGTGTCTGTTCTTTACTGCTTCGGCTCTCTTAAAGGAGAAGTTCACTTCCAGAACAGTTGACACATAAATGTACTCACCCCCTTGTCATGCAAGATGTTCATGTCTTTCTTTCTTCAGTCGTAAAGAAATTATGTTTTTTGAGGAAAACGTTTCAGCATTTTTCTCCATATAATGGACTGATATGGTGCCCCGAGTTTGAACTTCCAAAATACAGTTTAAATGCAGCTTCAAATGATCCCAAATGCGGTTGTAAATGATCCCAGCCGAGGAAGAAGAGTCTTATCTAGCTAAACGATCGGTAGTTTTCATTAAGAAAAAAAAATTAAATAGCTTTTAATCTCAAACGCTCGTTTTGCCTTTCTCTCCATGAACTCTGTGTATTCTGACTCAAGACAGTTAGGGTATGTCGAAAAATCATTTCAGAATCATCCTACATCACTGCAGAAGTACAGACACAGTGTTTACAAAGTGAACATGCAAAGAAGATCAAACACCCTTAACAAAAAAGGTAAAACAGTGATATAGGACGATTTTGAAGTTGAGGGGGAACGTGAGATGGGAGTTTTTCCACATACACTAACCAGTGTTTCCCCTAGGTTCACAGCTTTGGGGTGGGGGGTTGATGGATGAGGCAGGGGTGCCGGTACCCAACGGTACTTTTTTCCGGTACTTTACTCTCTGTATAATAACAAAAACATATATTTCAAGGAAAAAATTAAAGAGTAATTAAACATTTACTTCTTTTTAATCAAATGAAAATAAATTAAAACAAACAAAGAAACAAACAAAAAAACAGAGGTTTACCGTTAGATGGAAGAAAATTTGTATTAATATACTGTTAAAAAAGTTTTAATAATAATTGTAGGGCGGATCGTTTACAGCCGCATTTGTGATCGTTTGAAGCCGCATTTAAACTGAATTTTGGAAGTTCACAATCGGGGCACCATATCAGTCCATTATATGGAGAAAAATGCTGAAATGTTTCCCTCAAAAAACACAATTTCTGTACGACTGAAGAAAGAAAGACATGAACATCTTGGATGACAAGGGGGTGAGTAAAGTATCTGTAAATTTTTGTTCCGGAAGTTCTTGGAGTTGTCCTTTAATATAAATGAGGTCAAGAGGTCAAACTAAAAGAGAATTTTTGGAATTAGAAATGCTGATAATGATGTTTAAAGAAAGCCATTCTGATCAATGGAACAGAGTGGTGATTACGGTGGGAGGGAGAATATGTGCTCTTAGTCATGGTTCAAAAGTGAGTGCTGGAGTCACTGCTTATTTTTTAACACATGTTGATTGATGATGTAGAAGGAGTAGAAGAAAGCAATGTCATTGTATTGGTGAAGGTGGGAGAAGGTTTGAGTGCACCAGTTCCTGTAAATATAACTGCTATCAAGACATTACTGAAGAGAAGCCTTATGGGATACACAACACCCGATCAAGTCAGATGCAGTATAATTGTACTATCGGCATACGCATGTAACAGTGTTTTTATATAGACAAGAGAATGTAAATAGCCTTAAAAATAGTTTGGAAACATGAAAAGGCATCTACATGAATATGAGAATAGTTGGAGATCAGTACATAACAAAATGCCATACTTTAAAAGACATGCATTATCGCATTCACAAGTTAACTAACCAAAATGAACTAATGTTGTATACAGATCTTACTGTTAGTTCATGTTATGTAATGTAGTAACTAATGTTAAAAATTGCAACCTTAGTGTAAGGTGTTACCACATTTCATGTCCTTTCCAGTGAAAACAGACTCTCTAAAGAGGACAGAAGTCCATCTCAGTCAATTCCGCCGCTCACCCAGGAGTGTCACTGTGCTGCTGGCTGTTGTGTGAGAGACTGCTGGCACTTTACATCAATATAAGCAATTTTATAGGGGGATCTATGTGAAGCTTCAAAACAGAGATATTCTCCTGCTGTGGGATCAAGTGTCATCCATTACAAACAGTGCAGATATCACATTCCACACTTGATCTTATAGCATGAGGATATCTCTGTGGATCCAGGTGTTTAACGCTCACTATTGCAGGTAGGCCTACGCCTGTTAACACACACACCAGATGGCTCAGGCTTGTTTTGCTAGATCAACAGATACATCATAAAATATAAGACAGATAAAACTGGAGAGGTACCCAAAAACTGGATTTAACCCATTGATTGCCCACCCTGAGCTATGCAGAAATCCAGCCCAGACCCCTTGTTTTGGATTTGAACTACAGTCCAGACGTGAACAAATGGACTTGACAGTGACTCAGTCTTTTTGGATTCAATGCGGACTAGACTTGAGGCACTGAAAGACACAATATAGTAATATTCAGAATGAAAGTATTAAACCACATTCTATAATAATGTGCTTTTGCAAAGCATTGCAGGAAATCACAGTCTGCTGAGAGCATGAAAACTATAGCTGATGCAGATGTGCAAGACTATTAAACACATTTGTACAAATGTGACCCTGGACCACAAAACCAGTCGTAAGGGTCAATTTTTCAAAATTGAGATTTATACATCATCTGAAAGCTGAATAAATAAGCTTTTCATTGATGTATGGTTTGCTGTAATACAACAACATTTCAAATACAACTATTTGAAAACCTGGAATCTGAGGGTGCAAAAAAATCTTGAGAAAATCACCTTTAAAGTTGTCCAAATGAAGTTCTTAACAATGCATATTACTAATCAAAAATTAAATACTGTAAATATATATTAAATATATCTTCATGGAACATGATCTTTACTTAATATCCTAATGATTTTTGGCATAAAAGAAAAAGCAGTAATTTTGACCCATACAATGTATTTTTGGCTACTGCTACAAATATACCCGTGATACTCAAGACTGGTTTTGTGGTCCAGTGTCACAAATAGACATAAAATTCACACAATTTGGACGTGTATGCTAATTCTAACCTCAGTTAACCAAACGTACACTCGTAATGAACACCGAGCATGACTGTTCGATTAGGTTTAGTAATCCTACCTTCAGTGCAAACCCCAATGACATCAGGACATCAGGACTTTATCTCATCTGCTTTTGATTATTTAACGACCTGATATGGATTTAATTGCAGGTCAAACGAAGCTTTGGTTTATTTTAATGAGTACGAGTGACAACTCAACATCTCTGCTGTAGTGATAAAACAACGCAAGATTGTCCACGGCACAGCCAAAACTACGAGTTTAACAAACAGCTTCATCCAGGCCTACAGATGTTAGTACAGAACCAAGTGTCTGTGGAAAGGTTTTTTTTATGACTATTATTATTGAACATAACAAGCCCTTTCACATTTTCGGATATTTGAAAATGTCTTTCTGCTTACGAATCATTACGAGTCCGCAAGTATCTGACTTTGTTCATGTGTTGAGTGAATGTCTAGACACGTTCTGCATTGAGATATCATTCTGAAACTGACTAGTTTCTAACTGACTAGCAGTGTTCATTTAGCTTGGACTATACACAAATGTGTACATAAATTTGCAAACCATGCTTCTGAATTTGGCACTATGTATGAATTAGAGTATGTATGAAACAAATAAATATATAAATATGTATATTACAAATAAATATGTAAGTTATTAAACACTGGTGATGTATTGTGGCCTTTACTAACTGTCTGGACAAAAATATTTCAGACCTGGAAAGCTTTGGGCGTGTAATGTTATTCTTGTTTTCATGTTTATTAGTGTTTGTTTACGTAATGCAGGGATTCCCACATGCCAGCCAAACACACTTGCCATGAAATATTTGTGTGAAATATCTCTGAGGAAGTTCATATTTCAAATATTTTAACAACACAGTCACATATTTACAGTTCTCTGATGCTGGTTAATGGTCACATTGACATGAAGACAAACATAATATTTCAGTTTTTAGTGCTCAAGTGTTCAAATTTAATTAATTGTTAGCTTTGCATTAAACCCAGTTTGGTGTAATATTTAATATTTATTTATGATCTTGTTGATATCCAAAAAAGGAATATATTTAGCTTTTTTATATCAAAATGGTACATTTAATGGTAAGTAACCAAAAAGTAATCTAAAAAGTAGTCCGATTAGGTTACCTAAAAGGAGTGGGCTAAATGACCTTCCAAACTACAGTATTCATCATGTAATCTGTACTCAGCACCGGACTACAATTTGTCAGAAATTTAGCCAGCTCTGCTGACTAGTGTTTTCTTCTGGTTACAGACATCAACTACAATCAAACACAACACGTCATGACGTCGTGCACTTGTTTTCATTGGGAGTCTGTGTGTGAGTCATGACAATGCATGTCTAATGCTGGAAGTGCAGACTGACTGTCAGATGCAATGTAATACAAACAAACAGAATAGTACCTTTACATTATTCACTGTAAAGATGACTCAACCGCCAGCACAGCACTGAACCT
This sequence comes from Labeo rohita, assembly GCF_022985175.1. Classification (NCBI taxonomy): domain Eukaryota; kingdom Metazoa; phylum Chordata; class Actinopteri; order Cypriniformes; family Cyprinidae; genus Labeo; species Labeo rohita. The sequence continues at coordinate 315,819 of NW_026129755.1, read as the reverse complement.
TTACCTTTAGCCTAGTCTATGGCTCATACACACACACACACACACACACACACACATCCCATTGATGTGTACAGGGCTTTCATGGTTTATACTTGGCCATTATGTGTGTTGCTTGGAAATCAATTTCACAATTGCTAGCTCAGTGCTCTACTATTTGAGCTACAGGAAACAGAAAGCATTTGAATGTGGCAGCTCTGTGTGTGCTGATTCAAGACGTCATAAAAAAATAAAATCAAAGGATTTTCTTTCAAAAGAGAAGGGATATAACTTTGATATCCTGGCCTAATATGTCAAGGCCCACTCATCATCATGGCCTCCCAATCATCCCTACATCTACTGATTGGCTTCATCAGCCTGGCTGTTATTGTTATTAATTGTAATAGCTTTTTCACTAAATGTGATGAAGTTTAATTATTTAATAATCTATAGTCTTCATTGTGTAAGGTTCCACATATAACATGTTATCTGTGAAAAAAATATGTTTTTCCATTCAAATGCGCAACTTTTCCATTGTTGTTCTGGGTAAACACACGCTGGATGAATGTGTATGACCACTGCGGTCACGTCTCACATATGAATGCAGAGTGTTTAAGTTAAAGGTGCTGTGTGTTTTTTTTTGTGACTGCACTAAAGCATAAAAGCATCATAATACATTTGCAGATATTTAAAAAACATGAAAGTCTCTTTTAAGGAAAGTCTCTTTACTCTGCAGCCATATTTGCAACGCCTCCGAGCAGCTCATCCAAGACCAAGTCCTACATAAGTGAATGGGGAATCCTGAAATCTCAAAAACGGCTCGCTGAACTTGCAATTAAATTACATATTTTAAATCAGCAACAAAATCTGAAATGAACTGACATAAATGTTGTTTCGGAGCTTCTTACGGCCGCTGCAGTGACGCAATGACTTTACCAATCAACGATCGGCTCTTTCATTTAGAAGGCGGAACTGTTCTGCTATATTGTGCGTTGCAGTTTCTCCCATTCATAAGTATAGGGGTGAACCGTCTTTGTATTTCTATAACTTAACATGTTAAGATTGAAGAGAATATGTTAAGTTCACATATTTGTTTCTCTGAAAAACAATGCTACAGCCAGTTGTTCTACTTTGAAAATGTGTTTCGGAGTGTCTGTTTTGGTCCGTGTGACTCCGCCCACTGATCGTTCACCCAACAGTGTTTCTAGAGTCCGGGTTGCCAGTTAGTGGGAAACACATCAGTTACGTTTCCATCACCCTGCTTTTACGCACATTTTAATGTATCACATCAAAAACGAGTGATGGAAATATTTTCGGGAAAAAAAAACTTAATTCGCAAGTTTTTACGCTCGCTTGAGGTCGTTTTTGACTTATGCAAAAAAGAGTTAATGCGCATAATTGGGAGATGGAGATGTATTTTGCGAATTAATTCCTAAAAAAAGTCACATACCTTTACGCAGTGGGGCGGGATAACTTGACTAACCGGCAGACTGATCTTGTTGCACAGCATCTGAAATGTTGTTATGGTCATTCTGAAATGCTCGAACAAAGTCTGTCGTCAAAGTATTTCTGTGTAATTACCTCCCAGAAACGAACAAATGAACTCCTCCGAAAGCAAGGACCGCATTTATTGTGTATCGTCTGTGAAAATGATCATATTCAGTGGCTTCATCTACTTTTCTTAGACATATTTAGTGGCAGTTTATCAGGAAGTGACAATTATGTTTTGTTGGACTCGTTGGATAGTAACGGTGCTTATTAACGAATGTTTTATGCAATATTCCAATTTTGTGTATAATTTAAATTCACTTTGGATGGAAACCTGGCTAGTGTAATGTAGCCATTGAAGCAAGCAAACGAACTGGCTCAGAGATCACGCATTCTACCTGATCTAAAAAGCCCCAGCATATCAAAACAGATAAATCGACTCATCAGCTCACATCTTCCATTGTCAGTTGCGCGTCCTCAACCTGACAACCCACGTGGAGCTGGAAGAGGAGGCGGCCGTGGGAGAAAACAATATTTCGAATTTGGACTGCAGTACCCATTTTAACCACTAGCTGTCAGTATTATACACTGCACCTTTAAGCACACAGCGCCCTTCATCAATGTCAGTTCTAAAACAGGGGACCAATCAGAAGACCCTGGAGGTGGGCCAAGCGTCGTGAGCATTTGTTTCCAGTAGCAAGTTGGCATGGAAATTGCTTTATTTGATAGCAACATGAAGTACACTTCAAATCTAGCGCCATCTAGCTTTATGATCCATATTTATGTCTGCGTTGGAGGATGGAGTGCAACAATAAATCAATTCGTGGATCGATTCTATGGTTTTCCGAATGCATTCCGATTCTTTCTGGAATCGATTCTGAGCTTATTTTTTAACAGCAGATGGCGCTCTAGGCTAGTTTTTTACTGCGCACGGAAATGCTCACCAAGAAGAGCACTTGTGTGTTCAACTGAATAATTTAAGTGTTTAACTGTACTTGCACCTCGGCTTGTATGCTTTTATGACATGAGCTTAACTAGGATAAATCGTTAACGATAATTATTGCGCAATGTAATTTTCCTCGATAAACGATAACAAGAGTTTTATATAATGTTTATGCGGCAAAGGCGGAACGAAAGAGCGCTGGTCATTTAAAGTGCGTCACTCGGACCGTGTATCCGCTCGGATCAAAGTTCAAACGGCGGCACGGCGTGAACTTATTAGAGCAGATGAGTTCACTCGCTGATGAGTCTTGGTCACTAAACAGCGCCAGTGTGAAGCGCTTGAATTCAGTGAAGAACACAAATGACTCGGTTTATAGTCTGATGAAACAGCGCTGACAGACAGGAGAAACACTGTATGTGCAACGATACAGTCAGAAGGCTTTTTAATCTACAAATCGCCATCATTCACCATAGATTGCACAGCGGTGTTGTGTCAGAAATGTTGGTATTCCTGTCGAATTATTAATTATTAATGTAGACATGTATGAAATGTATTGAAGGAGGAGTAATGGAATATATGGAATAGTTTTTTTGTGATTAATCTATAGTGTATATGCATTTAAAATAAAAGTGTTTAGACTACTGTTTGCATACAAATACCTAGAAACCATACATTACATTACATTTTTACCATGGTATTGAAGTGCTATATTTGTATATTTGATTTTATTGTTATTATCATGATCTAAATGTATGGTACTATATATGTATGTTTATATATATATATTATATATTTCACCATATAAAAATGAGGTTGCTGCAATTTTTAAAAATATTTTTATATTAAGATATTTTGTTAAGGAAAAATGAAGCGTAAAGAATTCAAAAACATGAAGCGTTTGTCATGTTCTGACCATAAAGAATTGTTTAAAGCCGCAATTAACTGTCTAGTTTGACAACTTTTACATTGTAGCAAAAATCTGCCTTTAAACTTGAAACTTTATTGTGATAATTATTGGTATCGACTGGGATAAAAGTATTATCGTGATCATTTTTTGGCCTAGCCCTACTGTAAACACAGCCCACTGTGAACACTCTTGTAATTCGCTTCAACCTCTTCAGACTTTATGAATGATTATTTTAGGTTCGAGTGGGGTGTGTGTAAGGAACTGGTAGCAGGCAGAGTACGGCTGTTTCTGAAGCATAAAGTGCCATGTGCTGTTCAAGACTTAGAATCGTTTAAAGAGAGAATCGCAATCCATTCAGAAAATTGCAGAATTGATCCACGAATCGATTTATCGCTCCACCCCTATTGGAGGATGGAGTGAACCCAAAAAGATCTGTGTCCTGTCATTCAGTGACACAGGTCAAATGCCATAGCCCATGCAATTATTTTCTTTTTTCCATGTCAAAAATAGTAATTATATTCTGCTGTTTGGCTATTTTCTGATCAAGTCTTAAAATGTGTGGCATAACTTTTAAGTAAATTTGACTCACAGTGTTTTTATAACTTTACGTAACTCTTAAGTAAATTTGACTCACAATATCTTATACAGTTCAGCACTAGTGTTGTGCACCTTTCCTCTCTCTCTCTCTCTCTCTCTCTCTCTCTCTCTGAGTGCGTCTGTGCTTTCTTTCCGTGACTAACCGTCATTAATCTACTCTCTAGGGGCAGGATCTTGACAGCATGCCAGTGAGAACTCTGGGAAAGCCAAAAGAACTGTCCAAAAACAGAGCAGCTTTTCTTGTTTGGGAGCCGCACGACACACAAACACAGATGAATGGATGTGGACTGGGAGTGTGGTCTCACTATTACTATTCAATAGGGACATTATCAACATATAGAATGACTTGCAGTCACTATAATACCTTCCTCTAAAGCTGCTTTGAAACATACTATACTCCGTATTGGGAAACATCCTATACAAATATGACAAGACTATTGTTCATTGTTCATTTGAGTGGATTGGTGCTTTGGCATGTGTGTAGAAACACTGCACAAATGGTGAAATCATGACTTTTCTGGGTCTGCGGGTGCAAATTGCGCAGCGATTTCTAGAAGAAACATCTGTGGCTAAATCTTTTGGTTCGTCTCTACAGAACCTGGGGTCAAATAGCTGAAATTCTCTGTTTTATGGGCCATATGGTTTAGACTCCCAGGATCGCACACACCTGGAAAGCATGATCCCGCATAAAGGGAGTTTTATAGAGGTTTTGTTGTGCTCAAATTTCAGTCTGATTGGTCCTTTAAGCCAAACATCCATGAGCGTTGTCTTCATCGCAAGTTTTATTATATTCTCTGTTGACTGAACTGAAGTTGTTCGGGAAGGAAATCTTTAACGGATTGGCGAGGTCACGCTCCAGTTCTGCGCTGTTGTATCTTGTCCTGTTGTCTGGCCATGTCACCTCTCTCTTGTTGGCAGTAGACTCTGGACTCTGGGTCCAACTTGACAGCGAGGAGCTCTCAGGAACAATGGGGCCTCATAAACTCCTCTATCCTCCGTGCTCATAAAAGTCGACCGTGTGCTTTAGTAGCAGCTGTAAATCAGTCTTGCTGCCGTTACAGCCTACGCTGCGCAGTTTATCGTGTTGAATTCTAGTGACAACTGATGGAAACGTTCACACTTTGATCATTGTGCTGCTTTTTTATTGTCATTCTAGCTCAATGACCTCATGTTTGGAACGAGCGTCAGCTGAGTGGATGGGCGTCTCTGTGCTCTTATCACGGCTCTGAACTTGTATTTTTCTGGTCTCACACTCTCCTGTTTGCTCTGTTTCGGAGTCCAAGAGTGGGTTTTGCATTGACAAATCCAATCTGGTTTAGATCAGGTTCAGCGGGCTCGACATAAAGCTCGGAAATGATGCGCTAAATTCTGTCTGTTTTATGTAATGCAAGTAACACGTGAAGATCTGTCCTTTCTTTGCGTTTCTTCACATAGCTTAGGTACTTATTTTTACTGGGAGTCGTATAAAGTTTAAGGATAAGCTTCAGGGAGAAAATCTGTTTCTGTCACTGGGGGTCACTGTTAATGATAACCCACCTATTCTCCCCGTGACGTGTTTGTAAAAAGGCATCTTCTGTTTATGTTGTGCATAGAAATCCATCACAGTGAAGTCAGGCTTTTCCACGCCATTGTTTAGAAGGTTGCCTCCTCCACCTCTATTTTAAGTATCACGGGTATATTTGCAGCAATAGCCAACAAAACATCGTTTGGGTCAAAATGATAGATTTTTCTTTCATGCCAAAAATCATTAGGATATTACGTAAAGATCACATTCCATGAAGATATTTTGTACATTTATTACTGTAAATATGTCAAAACTTAATTTTTAAGAACTGTAAAGGTGATTTTCTCAATATTTTAATTTTTTTGCACCCTCTGAAAATCTTCCTGATTTTGACTATCCTAACAAAACATACTTCAATGGAAAGCTTATTTGTTAATTCAGATATAAATCTCAATTTATAAAAAAGTGACCCTTATGACTGATTTTGTGGTCCAGGGACACATTTTGTCATATTGTGATTGTGATTTAATCTGCCATGTTTAAAAATGTCTCAAGTTGCTGCTGCTGATATAAAGAGAACCCACTACTGTTTTTAAGGGTGCTTGTGCTTGACTTCAATCTTTGCAAAAAACAACTAAAACCTATTTCAATCAGCATGAAAAAAAAGAAGAAAAAAAAAATCTTCGAATTGACTTAAAGTGGACTCATTATTGTTGTTGTAATAGCGTCTCAGTTGACATCACGGTCACAGTCCCATTGAAGCAGAGTTCATTCCATAATTTAAAGTGTATAAACAAAACAATAAATTGAAAATAAACATGATTTAAACTAGATGAAGCATGGCATTGACATGAAACTCACAACAATGGACTACAGCATCAAAAAATGACAAAGCTAGACAAACACACCTAGTAAAGTCAGGGTTATACAGACTACTAAAGAGAAAATGTGGAACACCTGATTTTAGTGAAACCAATAAACCAATGTGAATTAAACAATTGAAAACATGACATATGAAAACAAAGAGCCCAACCAAACACCATCCTTGCATTCACATTCACACTGCTGATAATAATAATAATAACAATATTAATAATAAGTAGAGACGAGGTGGGGGATTAGCCTAACTTTAGCGACGCAGCACGGAGAACCACTTCAACGAGCCGCAGCGTGGCGGGTATAAACACGGGCACTGACTAGACTGGCCGCTTCGGAGCTGTAACGCACCGCAGACGTGTGCAGTGTGTGGTGAGAGATTTATTCATCATACAGTGTAGATAGATTCACTTGTAACGTGTGTTTTTTAAAATGAATAAACTTGCACTAGAATAGGCTAGGCTGATCAGTGATGATGTTCTCTGATAATGTTAGGCTGCTTTTAGTCTTATGCTGGAGCTGGTTTCGGACAATGAAACGAAGTATGTAAATAATTAAAAACATTAGCACGATAATATCATGTATCTGCAATCTGACAGGCTGACGATAGGACCCAACACTACTGTAGCGTATTATTTACTCACCCTCCATGCATCCTAGGTGTATATGACTTCCTTCTTTCAGACGAATGCAATCGGAGTTACATTAAAATTTATCCTGGCGCTCCCAAGCTTTAGAACGGCATAGACGGGTGTTTCTCCTCATCAGTCCAAAACAAGTCTAATAATATGCATCCATCCATGATAAAAAGTGCCTCGCACGGCTCTGGGGGGGTTAATAAAGGCCTCCTGTAGCGAATCGATGTGTTTTTGTAAGAAAAATATCCATATTTAAAATGTAAGGATCATTTTAATCTAGCTTGCGCTAACTGCTTTGACAAGGGGCGTGTCAGTGCTGAAACACCGTCTAAGCTGTTCGTCAGTCACAACGCAGCGGGACAGCTAACCAATCACAACACATTTAGTTTTTCAGAAGGTGGGCCTTCATTAAACCTGGAACTAATCGTGCCATGTGTGCCAGGCTGGGCAGAAAGGTATTGTTAATGTAATGTAAATTATGTGAAAAACAGTGTGGTTTTTTTTTTACCACCAAGTATGAAAGCATGTTCTAGTAAACCCTCAAAACAAAATCAAGACTTTGTGAAAGAGCATAATAGAACCCTTTTAATTATTTTATTTAATAGGTCACAATACTAATATGTTTTATTTTATTAGAAAACTGCCAAGATTTTTAACCGCCACTGACTTTAAGTCAGTGTTTAATTGACCACAGATTCATAAATCTGGTAAAACGCTGACATCTTATGTTGGAAATTGTGCAGATTGTAAAATAAAGTGATCCCGGTGCATGCAGAGATGGGGTTTGGGGTATCATGAAGTTGCTGTGGTTTGTTTGCACGTTACTTGACTGGGGCTCACACATTACACGTTGTTTCACTAGGAAGACTCCCTGACAGCTCTGTCTCATTTGGAAAATGCATACACAAGAAATGATACAGAAGATGTCATTGTAAATGACTACAACTCCTTTTCCTGTGTTTTGCTCTCTCATTGGCTGTAGGTCGTCTTTGTTGGTTACCTCGGTTACTGATTAGTTTCACCTGTATGTTGTTTAGTTTCTTGTTGTCCCTTTGTGTATTCAAGCTCTCTTTAGCGTGTCGGTGGTTGTTGCTCATTGTTTGTGCAAAAATGCTAGCTGTTGTTGAGCTTTACCTTTTATATAATGCCCCATTTTTGTTGTATGTCCTTTTGTATTAAATAAAGAAGCAGGACAGAGATCTGTCCCAGCACTTCATTGGGGTCATCTGGTGGTCATTGGTTGATTAGGCCCATGACACCTCCAAAGGGCTCAACAGCAACACCCGGTGTACGACTTGCCAGGAGGCCTGTCCTAGGCTGTCTAGGTTGTATTTGTAGGCTGCGTACGTCATCAATCCTAATTTATTTCGGTTAACTGAACATTACATTCGCAAGTCATAGCATATCACAACGATTTACGCTTCACTAGGAATAATGGTCAAATTTGTGACTTATTATTATAAAATAAGATCCATTTGAGAAACGGCCCTAGTCTCAGAAGGTCTGGGAACCTTAACCGCTTTAAATGGCCAAGGACTGCCCAAAAGGCCATATGACTGACAGGTAAACCAACCGATCACGCTTCATTTTGTGCCATGTCATGTTTAAGGGCGTGGAGACTCTTGGACATATTTTAAAGAGTCTATGACACAAACTTTAAATATTTTACGTACTTTTGAAAATCCAGCAATCAGTTGGTCCTGATAAGTCTTACTTCTTCCGTGTGGAGGTTTGGCATTACGGCATCTTTGTTTTCGGAAACGCAACATGCGTCTCCTGGAAATCCCGTAAAATTTAACCAATACGATGATGACTTTGAACCTCCTAAAGTGTTTCCGCTTTTGTGCGCCGTATGCATCAGACGTTCAGCCAACGGTCCGTGACGTCTGAGGCTGAGACTGTCTGAGGCATTAGCCTGGTTGTTGTTGTGGCTGCAAAACCTCTGCAACCAACCTCTACAGGAAGCACCTGGCTTTGACCGTCGCGTTGTACTGCTTTGGCTGCTACATCTGAAAACTTCAGCCTTTTACGTTCATCCGCTTCACCAACTGTATCCTTCCATGGCACAGTTAGTCCTTCTACAAACAGGGACTTCTGTGAGGTTGGCCACAGGGTTAGGTCCAGCCTGAGGTTAGTTCCCTGGTGAAAGAACCAGCATATGCTGCTTAGGTATGTTTTGATGCTGGTTTATGCTAGTCCTTAGCTGGTCATGTTGCTGGCCAAGGAGCAGCATAAATCAGCTGAGGTTGCTGTTTTTTTTTCACCAGGGTTGTAAGTCATGCAGAAAGCTGTTCTTCAGCTCTAAATCAACCTCCAAGTCAGTGGTGGGCGTGGACGCTGGCTCTGGATCCTAGGCAGGTGTGGTGGTCACAGTCTGTGTCGGACTGGCCGATGAAATCAAATGTTCTCTGTCGCTTCCTTTGTCTTGTTACTCGGTCATCTTCATTATCGTGTAACTGATGAGCACGATTTTCTCCCAGCCATGCTGACTCAGCTGTCCCGCTCCCATTCCATCGCTGATCTTCAATATGTAGATGATCAATATGCTGATGATGAATTCGCTGCCGCCTCATAATTGTTTTCTTTTTCGTAATCATAACGAATAGGGATGTGGTAAAACAGGCATCTGCACACATTTATAGTATTTCAGCAGTCTGGCTTGTGCCACTAACTGATGCATTTCAAAGGGCCGTTGGCAGCCTGGACAATGCCCATTGTTCTTGCCCGTCTTTGATTTAATAAACTCGGAAAGAGAGAGAGAGAGAAATAACGAGGGCTGCCATTCATATTAAAGAGCAAGATTGTTTGTCCCTGAGCACATACAGCAGGGGAAGAACTATTCCTTTATTCTCTGCCTTCAATCACTTCATATGCGTAATCAAATGGGCCCATTGTCTCAGGCCCCGGTCAGAGCGCGAGGAACACTACGGTGCATTGACGAGCCGCAGACAGATTATCTGGTTTGAATGGCTTTTCCAGACCAGCGAGAGGCTAACCAAACAATAGTCAACTTGTTGTAAGTGAAACAAATCCAATATTCATTGTGCTCAGCTACACAGCAAAGAATTCATGAGGAAACTCGTGTTTGTAATTGTAGAAATAGGTATGCGTTGACTACCGGCCTCTATTGTATCCAGCCGTAGCAACTGTTCTCTGCTGGCTGTGCTGTCGAAATCCGAATTTATTTATGACAGGACCGGATGAGCGCCTACAACGGCATATTAATGGGGGTAAAAAGTATGTGAAACGATAAATATGGTAAACATTTCAAAAATGTTGTTGCGTTCTATTTTGAAATAAGTCTCTTCTGCTCACCAAGACGGCATTTATTAGATCAAAAACATAGTAAAAACAGTAATGGAATGTTGCAATTTAAAATAGCTGTTTTCTGTGTGATTGATTGCTGTGATTATAAAGCTGAATTTTCAGCATCATTACTCCAGTCTTCAGTGTCACGTGATCCTTCAGAAATCATTCTAATATGCTGATTTATTATCAGTTTTAGAAACAATTGTGCTGTGCAGGGTTTTTTTTTTTTGGAACCTTTTTTATAAGATTTTTTGATGAATACAAATATTCTCTAACAATAAAATAGTTTGCTATCACTTTTTACCCATTTCACACCTCCTTGCTAAATAAAATAATATTTTAAAATATTATAAATAATAATAAAAAAATATTTTAAAGAATAAAAAAAATTAAAAAACTGTACTGACCCCAAACCTTTGAATAGTTGTTATTATTACAAAAACGTCTGTTTTAAATAAATGCTGTTTTTTTTTTAACTTTTAATTCTTTGAAAAATCGTTTAAAAGGAAAATATCACAGGTTCCAAAAAATTCTTAGACAGAACAATTGTTTCCAACACTGATAATAATTCATCATATCAGCATGATTTCTGATGATCAAGTGACACTGGAGACTGGAGTAATGATGCTGAAAATTCAGCTGCGCATCACAGAAATAAATTACATTTAACAATATATTCAAATAGAAGACCATTATTTCAAATTGCAATAATATTTGACAATAATACTGTTTTTTTTCCCTGTATTTTAGATCAGATAAATGCAGCCTTGATAAGCAGGAAGAGATCTGTTTAAAAACATAAAAAATCGTACTAAATCCAAACTATAAACGTTTTCATAGGTTGTTTTATTAGGTTTAGTGTAAAACTGTATTTTGTAACTTTTGACGAACTCAGTTTAAATAAAATTCTTCATATTCTATTATCATCACACTAGAAATGGAAGTCGCGGTGTATTGTGATTTATTTTTTCTACAATTTAACACATTTCCTTGTCATTTGAGGTGTAACAAAAGGCTCATGCAAATAAGAAAAATTATTTTATTTCAGTTCTGATCAGTAGAGGACTCAGTCCTGACAGGGTGTGACATGCAATGTACCTATAGTGAAAGAGCAGTCGAAACTGTGACCATAAGCCCATGTGGAAAGTTCTGGTGGGAAAGTTGTAGTCACTGCATCTACTAAATCCAACTCTAAAACCGCTAAGCTCTTATCGCGGTTCCCTATGGAGCTGCCAAACGTCTTGATTGGGCTCACACCAGCCAGTCATAAAGACGATTCAAAATTCGGTTGCCTTTCATGAATTCAAAGTCGTCAGCATTGCATCCACGCGTTCTGTAAATGTGTAAAAAGCTAGAGACAGCTTGAATTTAATGGCACAACATTGATACGATTGCCTGCGAAAGTGAAAGCACATGTTTTTCTGCATAAGAAAATAGGTATTGTCAATTTCTGTGGTCATGAAGCAGTCACTGTTGTTTGAATTTGCAACATTTATTTCTGTATGAGGATCTTGAAAGGACGTTTTGTCAGTGTGTACTTTAAACACTTTGTATGTGAGGTTTCTCCTCTTTTTCTATTGAATGTTCATGGTTGAACTGTGTTTATTTGTAGGTTAGTTTAAAGGGTAGTGGTTTGTGGTGGGGTTTCTGTTGAACTCCCATTACAATAAACGCACACAAACACATAATACAATCACGGCCTATATCAGTGGCTGCCATTCTGCATTTTCACTCCAACTCCAATCAAACACACCTGAACCAGGCAAGCCTGCAATATTTAATGCGCCCATATTCACTTTTACGTGTAGTTTGAACATAAATGTGTTGGCAGTGTGTTTACACAACCACCCTATAATGATAAAAATCCCCATAAATCACAAGCAGTGTCTCAGAACAAGCCGTTCGCAAAATCAGTAAAATGTGACATCACTTTGCACAAGCCCCGCCCACAACTGTTGACTGACACTGCCGTATTAGCCGAGACCCCGCCCTGATTGAGCCGCACACAGTCCGCCATGTTTATCTTCACGCCAGAGCATTTAAAAGCAGCATTTAAGTAAGAAATGTCATCTTATTTCAGCTGTAGATGTTATTCAGCCCACAGCAGTGAGTGATTTTCAACTTTAATTTTATTTTATTGGGTCATGTTAGTAGTGTAGATAGGAATATGGGTACTGTACATTATGCTGCTGTCACTTAAAACGCTGATCTAATATAAATGTTTAACTTCACAGACATAACGGACTGTGTTTGTAATGTATGCGTGTTTGTGTGTATTTGACAGCTCAAGTGCAATAAGACATGAAAAAGAGCTTAGTGCTTACATGCCCCATATCAAAAGTTTAAACTACTATGGTTTAAACAGAGTATCTTTGTTACGAGCTGTAAAGGCACAGCCCTGTTCTAGAGAAGGGGGCGGGGCGCAGCAGCTCATTTGCATTTAAAGAGACATGCATGAAAATGCTTTCTGCTTTCACTCAATATAGACATTTTCAGAATGATATAATAAATGATCTGTGGGTTTTTAATGAGCTGAAACTTTGCAGACACCATATATATATATACATTACCATATATTTTGTGGACACCAGTGACTTATATCACATCTTGTAAAAAGGCACATAACAGGTCTCCTTTAAGTGTTTTGTGAGAGCGGTCGTGGTTGCGATTCAGTAATATTAGAGATGGCCTGCCTAACTGGCCGTATAGCTTTCACAAATGTGACCACAATTGAGGTCACAGTGTTTTGCGCGTGTCCAATAAAAAAGCCATAAAGTGGGATGATAAAAGCAGAAGGCGGCGAGCGGCGAGCAGAGAGCAGGTGCTGAGTCAGAGAGCGCAGGAATGCCAGTGGAATGGGGAAGAAGCGTGAGAGCGAGCGTGTGTGAGTACGGCCGAGAGCGATCCGGGGAAGGAGGGGTGGAGATTCTCCAGGGATTGCGTGCGGACATCAAATGTTTACCTGTAACAAAGACAGAGGGGGAGGAGAGGAGAAATGGCTGTGGTTTACAGGAGTGGGCGGAGAAACAGAGCCTCCAGCATGAGCTTCGCACGCAACTTAACAATACTACCTTTATGAAGACCGCACACACACACCCACACACACACGCACGCAAACACACACTCCTGCAGGAAGACTTCCAGGGTTTCATGTCGGTGGAATTTCAGCGGTAGTATTCTCTTATCACAAACCACAGCTCTCACAGCCAAATCACTGCACGAGTCAATGGACCCAGGGGTTTCGGGGTGACGGTCATGCTCATGTAAAATTGTTAAAATAGAGAATTTTAGTACCATATTTCTTCTTATTTATTTCCCATATTTATATATATATATATATTCAACTGTTATATACAAAAATATATATCAAAATGTATTAAAAAAATTTTAAACATGGTTTATGGAGGGCAATATATGTATATATACATGTACATATATATATATATATATATATATATATAAATGTTTTATACAAAAATATGTTTCAAAATGTATTTCGGGGGAAAAAATAAATTTTATTTATTCAAATTTGTTACATGTTCACAAAATGTTGTAACTAAATGTTGTACTGTAAATGTGACATATGTAAACATATTTTCTTGCCTAAAGTATATGGAGGGGAAAATATATATTTTAAATTACAATACATTTTTTAAAACATATGTTCAAACATATACAACAATATTCTTATTTTCAGAGTTTTTTTATATTTAAAAAAAAATTATATATAAATATATATATATAAGTTTTTTAAAAGCAAAAAAAAAAAATGTTTTAATCTTACAGTAGCCTACATTTAGGTTTTATTCATTTCTTATTTTTATTTAAATGCGTTATGTCTATGGAGGGCAAAATATATTTTTAAATAGTTTTTTAAATTATACTTTAAAACAATGTTTTTTAAACTATTTTGGTAGAATATATATATATATATAGTAACTGAGTAGTAACTGATTACATGTAATCTGGATTACGTAAACAGATTCCAATAATTAAGTACTTGTCATTAGATTAAATTACATTTTAAAGTACTTGTAATCAGAGTACAGTTACTTTTTTATGGATTACATGATTACATATTATTTACACAATAGCTATAAACTAGCAGCAATCAAATTAAATGTCATTTTTAAGTGTTTAATGTTATTTTAAAAAGCCTTATCTTAATTTTACACTTTTATGATTTAATTAATTATTATCTTTTCAAACCCCTTGCAGTTCCTTTATGACCCCAGTTTGGCAAACCCGGATCGTGTGATGTTTAACGCACTTCTTGTTGTTAATAAAAAAAAAATATATATATATATATTTTCTCTTTTCTCATTGTATTTTTATACCAATATGGTACAAGATTATCCTATTTAAATCAATGTGATAAAACAGGTAGGTCAAAAGTAATCTAAAAGTAATCTGATTACATTACCTAAATTGTGTAATGTACTGGATTACGTTACTAACTTTGTGATATAATTTTGAATTAGTGAAAAACTACATATTTAGCAAATATATTTTTTGTATATTTTGAAATATATTTGTACTATATATTGGATTTTATTTTTTTGCAGTATACAAATATTTATTATCAGAAGAGTTAAGGTGACATTTTCCCTGATTCAAGTGTCGGAATAACATTCAGTCACCCCATTTACACTTGGCCACATAAATCTGATCAGCTATTCCCACACTGTATGCAAATATCACTCAGTGACCCTACACGGTGATGCTAATGCTAGTTCCATATGAGACAGTTGAGAGAATAAGTTTTATGCATGTTGCGTCAGCAGCCCAAATTGCTATAAATCTCGAATGGATCTGTTCACACTTGGTCTTTTCATGATCAGTAAGCTGACAGTGCAGTGACCAAACAAAAGAAAGTCACAAACAGCCCTGTCAGATGTTGACACTACAGTTGAACCGACTGCCACTTTGCGCTGTAAGAGCATTTTTCTTCCATTGAATCTGAGGTGAACGCAGCACTGTAAATAAAGCGTGTGTGTGTGTGTGTGTGTGTGTGTGTGCTGACGGGGTGTGTGAGTGTGTACACACGTGTGCGTGCGAGTGTGTGCCTGAGCCGGGCCGGGCTGGGCTCTCCTCCTCTCGGTGAGTTGCGCGTCTGCAGTGGGAGCTCGTCACAATGGCAGTCATTGTTCTGAAGGCAGGCCCCTGCGTGCTCACACCCTCCCCGACCTGAGCGGCAGACAGGTGTATCTCTGCTAGTCACGCACAGCCACGCTGCCAAACGCCGCTCCTCCGCGCAACGCGCCGCCGGACGCTCCTCGCTACAGTCTCCCGCTTCTGCTATCACGGGCAATAACCCTAAACAATCATAACGTGAAAACGGCCGTCTTATGAAATATTAGTCAGTTGCATTAGGTTGGCTTCAGGTTTTTATTTTTCATTACTTTTGGTTTCATTATTATTGTTTGACCTGTCAGAAAATTGAGCTTCAGCAGCAAGCTTTTCAGAGCCTTTTTTTTAACCTGACAAACAGGTAAATAACAGAATCAGTTGTGGAAACAATTCAGATTCTGCCCCAGAATCGTTATTCAGCTCCAGTCGGTTCAGTTCAGATCAATAACAGTGTGACGTTCACCCGTTTGAAGCGAGTTCAGCTCAGCCGAATGCAGTTCCTCAGAAGGCGTCAGTGCTGTTGATTATTCCGCTTGAGTCAGTTCAGTCCGGTAGCAGTTTCGGTGTTGCAAGATGTGATTCAGCTGTAAAGCAGCTCTATAAAACACAGTCGTGCCATCATCCAGATGAATTCAGTTCAAGTTTTGTTCTCAAGCGATGACTTGAATCAATGCAGTCATATCCAGTGATGGATAAATGAAACGGCATTTGTTTTTCAGTAACGAGTAATCAAACGAATTACTGTTTCTCCCGTTACAACGCCATTATTGTTACTGACAATACAACGCGACATTACTATAATTTATTATAATATTACTATAACTGTATTTTTTAGTTCATCCAAACGGATGTGGAGCGAACCTGTATTTGACGAACCGTAAACTCTAGCATGAAGGCACACGACTGGCCGTCGCTTTGTCTCACACACACGCAAAGAAAGAAACAGCGAGAGAGACTTACAAACCATGCAGAATTGACGCGCTACATGTAAACAATATTCTTTGCTGTATTTTCCTGTCAAAATAACAGAGCTCCTCTGGATTTCTTGAGATTTTAAGAGCTGCCGGTTTCTCCGGGAGCAGGCGGGACTAATGCGCAGATGCCAATCTCATTGGCTGTCGCTCACCTATTATCGTCCAACGTGATTAATATTCATGAACCCAGCGGCTCATTAATCCTTAGTGCGTTTTATATTGTTATTAGTAGTAGAATTCATAGTAGTTTTGTTATCTGAACTATCATAATGTCATATTATATTGCTTGACTGACTGATGCTGAGAGTACTTTCAGATATTTAAAAAACTTGTTATATATGTATAGTTTAAAGTAGATTAAAACCTTTCATCAAAGGTGTCTTAACGACAAAACAATACCCTTTCTTGTCTTAGGACAACTTAGATGAACTTTTTTGATCCACTTCAAATGTTGACGACTATATAATAGTATATCAGATATTTAATATTAGCCTGGTGAGTAAACTCAAAATGTCATTCATTTCATTTCAATTTCATTCAACATATGTAATATTGGGGGCATCTAAGTTGTTTGACATATTTGAACTTAAACTTTTTTTTTAAAAGTAACACAGTAGTTACTTTCCCTGGTAATTAGTTACTTTTATAATGATGTAACTCAGTTACTATTTGTGAGTATACTAATTACTTTTCTAAAGTAACATGCCCAACACTGGTCATATCCATACATTACTGGAAGTGAAGTGTCTTTTAGTCCCCAAATAAGCATCTTCGAATGCAGAAACCAGAGATTCGGGAGACTAGCCCTGCATCCCAATGTGCAGATTATCTACCCTATCTGCCCTAAAAAGTACTGAAAATGATCACCATCACATAGAGTTTAGGATGGGTAGTATGCACACTGGATCTCCTCTGGTCTGAGCGAATGCACACAGTGTGCTGTTGAATGAGGTAAATCACAGCGGCATTAGGTGGGAAGGAACAGCTGGTTGGAAAACATGAACGCAGGGTTGATGTGTCGCCAGCAGTAGATGACTGGTTCATCAAAGGCTTTAAGCACGATGAACATCCTTCTTAATAAAACTGCGTTTGTTTATTTATCGCTTTATTACCACCTTTACTATACAAGCAGCTAGTAATTTACAACCATTGTTTGTCTGAGCATCCCGGTCTGGGTCGTGTTCTCGATACAGGATGTTGTTACTGAGCAAATTATTTCTTCACAGCATAAGCTGGACTTATCTGATGATTCAAACACATTGCTTTCTACGTGTGAACACCCACATTTGCTCAACATTATGACACACCGCTCACACAGACTTCCGTTAAATTACAGCGTACAGTATTTGTGTCAGGTCATTGTTATTGTACTGACTTCAGCCTAGCATGTGATGTTTTTGTGCTTTGACAGTTTGTATAAACCTTTGCTATATATGTATGAAATATGCATATAAATAAAGTTTGATAAAGTTGGCATGTTACTAAGCTAATGACTTACTCTTATAAAGACAAATACTCTGTGAACTACTGAGCAATCATAGTTCAATTTGTTCCCATAACATTCATGTGCTGCCTAACTAAAGATCTGAGCTCCTGTATCTTTGCTCTCTTGTACTTTAGCAGAAAAAAAATACACTTTAAAAGAATATATTAAAGTGTGAACCGAGTGTAATGTTTTCAGACACTGTAACTGCATGGTAATTGTAATTCAGTGAAAACTTACTGTAAATTACATCTATATTAAATGTAATTAGATGAACTACAGAGTGCATTCTGACCCACTTAAGTAGGACTAAAGTACATCGTTACGTATCCACCTTATTTTTCAATGCGGAAGTGAGCTGTTTTCTGCTAATGTGTTAGACGTCCGCCACGGGGAAATAACGAGAAGAATATCGAAGTGCCGTAAACGGTAAAACAGTTTGCGCTACAAACCAGTGTGTGTTTATAATTAAGATAATACATTAAAATAATATGGTAAAACACACCAGTTTGCAATATCAAGCGGCAAAACCAGCTTTTTGTGCAGCTAAAAATAGCTGGACCAAACGGATGAGACCGGAAGCCAGGCACAAAAAATGTACAGATGGCTGCACCCGCTCTTATGGGGAAAATAAGGTGGATAATTTCACAGTCTCTTATATTGTCTTCTGGTGCACCACTGAAAGTACTGACATGTAGTGTTTATGATAAACTAAAATATACTTTGTCATTTCTGCCGTAACTTGTGTGACACTTATTTCAATATATTGCAATTACACATTTGTAATGATGAAGTTGTTTCAATAAGTTGAAAATCTATAAACCTTAAATGCAATCTCGAATAACACACTACAGTTAAAATCTAAAATTCTAAGTACTTTACATGTGCTTTAGTATTTAGATGCATTAGTCAACACATCTAAATAAGTGTACTTCTTTAAAACATGACAATAATTTAAAATGCATTTGAGAACTTTTTATTTGACATTATTACAAACTGCACTTTTTAAAGTCAACTTAAGTATGTTATGAAACAGTCATGAAAGTGTCTCTATTTCAGTACACTTCAGTGGCCTTTTATTTGATTCATCTTCTCTGCAAGTGCAGTTTTTATTTAGTTATTTATTTTTTTATTTTTACTTTTGAGTTTTGAGGTATACACACATGTATACTTGCACATTCAACACAACACATCTTTTTCACAAGCACGTGGATGGAAGGAGCTGAAGTTGTTAGGTTTGACTTAAACATGACCTGCCAGCACGGCAAAACAAATGCAAGCTTTCTGACTGATGTTTAGACAATGAATTCCAGATGAATTAAAGAAGCTGAGAGAAAATCCTGGCTCATCATTGGGAAGAATGCACATATTTAGTGTATTTCTCTCTTGGATGTCCGTAAGGGAACATGTTTAGATTGTCTCTGCCTTTGGTTTCCGTTTCCTCACAACCCTGTAAATATACCAGAGTCTGATCAGTACACACTGATGAACTTTCCAGTGATACAGGTCTATATAAAGGAAAGCTATTTCTTCATATAGAATATAGAATATTTCCCAATTTTATAGATTAGATTAAATGCAGTTCAAATTGAATTTTATAGATAAGAATGTCACTGTGCAAAGCACAGCAAATTATAGCAGCCTCCCTATGATCACTGTAATGCAGAAGACAGTGCATAGTTCACATAACGTCAATGACTTCTTACAAAATCAGGAGCATGATTTTAGGTCCAGATGTGAATTATTGTGCATATGTGACCCTGGACCAGATTTAGAGGTTTATACATCATCTGAAAGCTTTCCATTGATGTATGGTTTGTTAGGATAGGACAGTATCTGGTCGAGATACATCTATTTGAAAATCTGGAATCTGAATATTGAGAAAATCACCTTTAAAGTTGTCCAGATGAAGTTCTTAGCAATGCATATTACTGATCAAATATGAAGTTTTGATATATTTACAGTAGGAAAATTATGATCATGGAACATGTTCTTTACTTAATATCCTAATGATTTTTGGCATTAAAAAAATCAATAATTTTGATCCATACATTGTATTTTTGGCTACTGCTACAAATATACCTGTGACACTTAAGACTGGTTTTGTTGTTCAGTTTCACAAATATATTGGCTGCCTACATAACACCCAGTTTGACGACACACATTGGAAGGTAACCAGGGCTTTAAGAAAGTGTGGTTTAAAAAAGTGTGGTGATTTTAACTAGTTTTGTGGTACAGGGTCTCATATTTAAGTGCTGCTGCTGAAAACATTATGTTCCCTCAGTATATGTGAGTTCATTAAAGATGGGTGCATAATAATCATAAAGCTAATATAATATGTCACAAAGTATGTCAGTTTCCACACAGTATTTCATGTCCATGACATTTTTACCAGCAATGCAGAAATCAAATCACCTTTATTTATATAGCGCCTTTAACAATACACAATTGTGACAAGGTGGCTGTACAGTATTAAATAGGAAACAGTACATCAACAATGCAAAGGGCAACAGTAAACACTCAATTTTCAGGTAGAGGTAGTTAATCAAAAACAATAAAATAAAATACAATATTGTGTGAAGATAAAGTGAAGATAAAGTGTCCCCAACTAAGCAAGCCAGAGGCGACAGCGGCAAGGAACCAAAACTCCATCGGTGACCAATGGAGAAAAAAAACCTTGTGAGAAACCAGGCTCAGTCGGGGGGGCAGTTCTCCTCTGGCCAGACACAGAGGACTCACCAGGTCCCGTGGTCTTGTGCCGACAGCCGTCTAGGTGACGAGGTCTTCACTGGGGATCCGTCTCTGGGGCTCATCTAGTTGATGTGGACTCCGCTGACATTCAGGGCTGTAGAGGTCGTCTCTAGGTGCTGATCCACCGTCTGGGCTGGGTTCGGACTGGATCCGGGGGACTGCAGTGACCATCTGATCTGGATACGGACTGGATCTGGTGATTAATGTGACCTTGGAATAAGAGAGAAACAGACTAATATTAGCGTAGATGCCATTCTTCTGACGATGCACTGAGTACATCGGGTGTTATGGGAAGTGTTCCCGGTTCCGGTTGACCTAATTAGTGCAGCCTAACAATCCTTTAACAGATTTGAATTATAAGAATGTGGATTTGTTATGTGTAAGCAAGGTTAAAGAGATGGGTCTTTAATCTAGATTTAAACTGACAGAGTGTGTCTGCGTCCCGAACATTGTAGGGTAGATTGTTCCAGAGTTTGGGTGCTAAATAAGAAAAAGATCTGCCACCCGTGGTTGATTTTGATATTCTCGGTATTATCAAATTGCCAGAGTTTTGAGAATGCAGCAGACGTGAGGGACTATAATGCGATAAGAGCTCGCTCAGGTACTGAGGAGCTAAACCATTCAGGGCTTTGTAAGTAATTAGCAAGATTTTAAAATCTATACGATGTTTAATAGGGAGCCAGTGCAGTGTAGACAGAACCGGGCTAATATGATCATACTTTCTGGTTCTAGTAAGAACTCTAGCTGCTGCATTTTGGACCAGCTGGAGTTTGTTTATTAAGCGAGCAGAACAACCACCCAATAAAGCATTACAATAATCTAACCGTGAGATCATAAACGCATGAATTAATGTTTCAGCATTTGACATTGAGAGCATAGGTCGTAGTTTAGATATATTTTTGAGATGGAAAAATGCAGTTTTGCAAATACTAGAGATGTGGTTTTCAAAGGAAAGATTACCATCAAATAGCACACCTAGGTTCCTAACTGATGACGAAGAATTGACAGAACAGCCATCAAGTATTAGACAGTGTTGTAGGTTATTACACGCTGAGGTTTTAGGTCCAATAATTAACACCTCTGTTTTAATTGTGAAAATGTGTAGAAAACAAGCCACCCAAAATGAATGCCTCAACTAAACATCAATCTCACTAACTATTAATAATCAGCAAATTAGACATTTATTAAGGCAAAAGTCATAGTTGATAGAGAGAATTGTTCCCCAAACTAAAGTGTGACCAAATATCTGTTTTCCACGTGTCATGTACAGGCAGTGTACAACTAACGCAAGTTATGTAATCAGATTACTTTTTCAAGTAACTAGTAAAGTAACACATTACTTTCAATACATTAATCAACTTTATTTTAAGCTCCGATTCTATTTTAAGGTCTATTAACTATGACTTTTGCTTAATTACTGCATAATAATAGTAAGGTAGTTGTTAAGTTCAGTGATCGGGCAGGATTGAGGGATGTAGAATATGGCCATGCAGAATATGTGCTTTATAAATACTAATGAACAGCCAATATGTTAATAATAGACATGCTAATAAGCAACTAGTTCATAGTGAAAATTGTTCCCTGTACTAAAGTGTTTTTTTCTTCAAATAAGCAAGCCCAGCCAAGGTGACAAAAAGTGATAATGCATTACTTTCCATAAGAAGTAACAAAGTAACACATAATCTCGTAATGTAACGTAAAGTAACTTTCCCCAACACGGTGTCCGGGGCGACATAAGAAAGACAAAAAAGTACTGTGAAAGTAGTGTTTTTGCTGTATTTCCGGTCTTCTGAAGTCATACAATAACCGGTAGATCAATTTATATGCGGCTGTTTTTACAAATGATCTTCCCTTTCGTCGAATCTCTCAAGAAAGACCAATCACAACCTCTTCAAGTATGAAAACACCACTTCTAATAAGACTTCAGATCTACACCAGAGGAGAAGATTTAAAATGATTAAAAATTAAGACACTTTTAAGGCCCATTTTTGTCCTTTCTGCAGCTTGTCAGAATAAAACACTTTTATTAGACAGCAAACAGAGGCTTTTCTGCTGGGAATATTTGTTGGCTAGATGAGTATAAAACATGTTGTACTCCACCTAGTTCTTATACTTATTTATTATATAAATCATGTGTAACTGATAACAGTGTCCACCAGTGACAATAACAGCATATGACAGTCCTTTTATTAAAACAATTAACGTAGTTATATATTCATTGATAATGATGTGTGTATTTGTTGTCCTGCTGCAGGTTTGAGGGCTATTGAATGTCGTGTAGTGTGCATCACTCTCCTTTACAGAAAAGCCGAGGGAAAAAAAGAGAAACTTCAGAGCGCCGGTGACTCAGGAATGCGAGACAGGAATGCCGTCGAGTTACCATAAAGGGGGTTTGACTGAACACAATGTCTTTGTGTTTTCGTTCAGGGCTCTAGTCACGCAAACCT
Source organism: Labeo rohita (assembly GCF_022985175.1). Classification (NCBI taxonomy): domain Eukaryota; kingdom Metazoa; phylum Chordata; class Actinopteri; order Cypriniformes; family Cyprinidae; genus Labeo; species Labeo rohita. The sequence goes on along the minus strand of NW_026129755.1, from coordinate 292,796 downwards.
GCAGCGGCTCCTCCAGAAAGAGCGCGCCTGCCTGTAATTGACGTGCGGCTCAGGTACCGCCGGCTCCAGCTGGACGCCCGCCAGAAGACGTGTCGCTATTAAAGCGGGTAGTGGATCGGGGAACCGATTCACCTTCAGCTGGTTGCACAGCACCACTACTAGTCGTTTAGCCGTTATCCAGTGCAACATTGCGATTATGGGCACAGTGACTCTAAAATCATCCCAGCTTATGTGTCTTATTTATGGACAAAGTGCACTTAATAAATCACATTATTAGCATTGTCTGACGACTGCCTTATTGGGCACTTAACAGAAGATCTCATTTATCCTACTGTAGTGATCTGAAATGTACAGTCTTGTCAATAAATGCACGTTCAGTGTAAATAATTGGAGTGCATTTTAAGTAGGCACTATCGGTAGTGAATGATTTTCATAAGTGATCAATTCTTATTCCTAAATCCACTCCTCGGTTTAGCGTTTGATTGTGGAGGTGGGAGGGAAATGAAAGCATGTCTGGAGCTGACGGAAGAACATGAAAGCATGATTCACTCCTTGTGCGGTGTGACGACAGCAGATCTTATCTTACTCACGCTCGGCTGCTCACACGCGATGCTGTCATTAACACATTCTCCAGAAACTGCCCCAGCATCCCAGAAGATGCTCAAACGGACGCCTTTGCACAATTCACAGTAACGGGGTCACGCGCATATTGCGAGGTTCTTATTCTGGTGAACTGCTGCTCACGTTAAACACGACGAATACACCATACAGTCTTCAGCGCAGGTGGAGTTGTGATGAACGGGTGTGCTGAGGTTCGACAAGTCTGTTGTGATTGGCAGTAAATAGTAGAACATATTATGGCACATGACGTGTCCTAAAAACAAATGCCCAAGTATCGGTGCAGCTTTAAAGCAATATCATATTCATGCTCAGAAGCAGTTTGGATGGACTTTCATACTGTCATTTTGAATATGCCCGTTTGCTTGTGTGATAGCGCTCATAATTAAGCTGTGCAAAACAAATAAATGTGCAACTTTTAGGTGTTGAACTACTATGCACTTACATCAGTAATAATAATAAGGCAAAGTAAGTGCACATTTCATACACAGTGGCAATTCAAAGGGCAAATACAGAAAAATCTAAATAAAAGGGCTTTAAAGTTGTCCAAATGAAGTTCTTAGCAATGCATATTACTAATCAAACATTATGTTTTGATATATTTACAGTAGGAAATTTACTAAATATCTTCTTGCAACATGATCTTTACTTAATTTCCTAATGATTTTTGGCCTAAAAGAAAAATCAAACATTTTGACCCATATATATTGTTTTTCCAACAATGTACCCATGCTGCTCATGACTGGTTTTGTGGAGTATGAAGGGTCAGGAGCAGGTCTGGCAATCTGGTTTGGTTTCCGTTTTTTTTTTTTTTTCAATTTGCAAATCAAGCAGCAAAACCAGCTGTTTTGTGCAGCTAAAAATAGCTGGACATGGATGTACGACACATTTAGTGCCACATAAAAAAAAATCTAGATTACGAGATTAAAGTCATAATATTTTAAGAATAAAGCCAAAATTACAAGAATAAAGTTGAAATATTTCGACAGTAAAGTCAAAATTATGAGAATAAAGTAATATTTTGAAAATAAAGTTAAAATTACAAGAATAAAGAAATTACAAGCATAAATTATATGTCAATATACTATCATAGTCAAACTACTATGAAAATAAAGTCGAAATATGTCAAGAATTAAGTCAAAATATTTTGAGGATAAAGACTAAATAGTTTGACAAAGTCAAAATTATGAGAATAAAGTCAAATTTCCAAAAAAGTCTAAATATTATAAGAATAAAGTTGAAATATTTTGAGAATAAAGACAAAATATTTTAACAAAGTCAAAATTATGGGAATAAAGTGTTATTTTGAGAATAAAGTTGAAATTATGAGAATAAAGAAATTACAAGAATAAAGTCAAAATACTACAAAAATAAAGTCGAAATATTTCAAGAATTAAGTCGAAATATAACAAGAATAAAGTCGAAATATTTCATGAATAAAGTTGTAATTATGAAAATAAAGTTAGAATATTACAAGAATAAAAGTCAAAGGAAAAGGAAAAAAAGTCGAAATATTTTGAGAATAAACACTAAACATTTTGACAAAAAAAAAGAATTATAAAAATATTTTAAATTGAAATTTCAATAATAAAGTCAAAATATAAGAATAAAATCCAAATATTTTGAGAATAAATTAAAAATTACAAAAACAAAGTCAAAATATTTTGAGAATAAAGATGAAATATTTCAACTAAGTCAAAATAATGAGAATTAAGTTGTAATATTTTGAAAAATTATGATAATAAAGTTGATAGTACAAGAATAAAGTCAAAATGTTTCCAGAATACAGTCAAAATTGTAAAAATAAAATGTTTTAAGAATAAAGTCAAAAGGTTTTGAGAATAAAGTTGAAATTATGAGAATTAATTTGTAGCAGTTATGAGATTAAAGTGAAAATATTTTGAGAGTATATTCTATGGCACATGCAAATTAGATTAGGCTATGCTGTTTTTTATTTGTTCTGATATTCCTTTATATCGCGCTATAAAGTTCAAATGAAGAGGAAACGCGTTTATAACTAGTGTTTTGTGATAAACTGACAGATTTTAAGCTGAGCTGTTACACTGAAGGCAGCACAGATGAGTGCGATTACTGCACCACAACTGCACTTTACACTCCTCAGAAAACACAACAGTATGACTCCAGTTAGCCAGTTGTAGTCAACTTCAGCTTTTCGAACGTTTAATTGCTGTTTTTAATTAAAAACGGGAGAAATGAAAGACTGGACGCCACCGACGCTTTTGTGTAGAAGGTGGTGGAATTTTCACAAAGAAAACAGTGTAATTTAATGGAGTACACGTCTCGGTGTAATCAAAAAGACGACTGATTCACGTGAACACAGCACTCGGTACGTAAAAAAGAAGAGTTTGGATACAGCGGAGCCATGCAAACTAAACGGACTACATTTCCCAGAGTGCAGCGCGGCGCGTGTGTGTCACGTGATGTTTGTGTGCGTGAGAGCGAGCGCTGCGGTCGCCGCTGACAGTCAGTCACACTCTCACTGCTCACACACACATACGCACACACACACAGTCAGCGCGAGCGTGTGTTCGGTCGAGTCTCTCGCCTCAGCAGCAGGTGTGTGTGTGTGTGTGTGTGTGTTTGTACAGCCTGACACGAGCAGATCGACCGGTGAGTCTGTGGATCGGTGTCTCAGTGTGTGTGTGGATGTTAACGGCTCCGGATCATCTGCGCCTCGATCCGGTGGATGTGTTACTGTATGTGACTTCTGGAGTAACTGAACGTGTGGAATAAACTCGCTTTCAAGATGAAGGATTCACAGAAGAAGCAGAAACTCCTCAGCAGACACAAATGATGCTGTGGTAAAGTCAACTTTACTTTTCCCTCACTGTATTCACGTGTAGCCTAATATTGACAGTGTCGATCTTCAGTCTTCAGTCTCTCCGCTAAAAACCAACATGATCCTGTAGTACAGTTCGTTAAAAATGATGTGTAATCACATCTGGACGTGTATGGTTTGTTGACCATTTCTTATAGTTATTAATGCAGGTCATTATAAGCTGTTGAAGTCACTCGTGTGCCCTTGTCATTCATAGTTGTTCTGATTGATGTGATTATGTGTGTTAGTTTGTTTATCAGTGTTGATGTCCAGTGGTTGAGCAGCTCTGCTGTGTGCGGGACTTGTTTTAAAGCAGCGAAGTGTTTGAAGGTGTTGTACGGGCAGTGTCAGCTCTCATCATACTGATGCTGTGATTAGACACAGAACCAGCTGTGGGTTGAATGTGTGACCCGTCTTTGGGCTCTAGATGTCCCGCAGCATCTCCTCGTTCCTCCGTTACGTCGAGCGTGAGTGTGTTTCTGTGTTTAGACACGGTGGCTCTCGGTCCCGAGCAGAATCGCCTCTATTGTTGAGCCCCGGACAGAGATCCACTATACCCGCGCCCCCCCCTCTCTCCAACACGTCCTCCCCAAACAAGACCTCCTTTCTCCTCTGGAGAGGGTCCCTATGTCCAACGGCAAGTGACTCTCACGGCCAGCATTGACGGCGGGACGCTCCCGCACAAAAGAGGCTGAAGTGTCAATAAAGTCGGTCGAGCCCCCGACGCACAGGAATGCCTCTCCGTCCGTCCCGAGAAGGACAAAGAAACGCTTTGTGTCGGCCGGGGGCCCTTGACTAAACACCAGGGTCTTCTCTTCACCCCAGACCCCTCTCCTCTTCCTCATCCTGTTATCTTAAACGAGGAGCGGGAGGCACGTGTTTGTGTTGCGCTCAGAAGCGCTCGACCCTTCTCGCACATTTTCAACCGTCGACCCTTGAACCGGTTAGTTTGACCCGGCGGTCACCCCGGTGTTGACTATCCAGTTGCGTTCCTGTCGTAAACGGGGCTGAGCGGAGGTGTGCTTGTTCGCCGGTAGCGCTGCAGGTGTTTACTGCGCTGTCATCTAACACATCTGCGGTAAACCACAAGAGAAACGTACATGCGCGGTCAGACGGGCTGCAGCCTGTGTGTGTGTGTGTGTGTGTGCGCCGCAGTCTGCGTCTGTCAGGAAATATATAAACGTTCACGCTCAGTTAAAATCACCACACTTGTTTAAACCACACTTTCTTAAAGCACTGGTTACATTTCAATGTGTGAGCTGTCAAACTGGGTGTTAGTTAGCCTGAAAATATATATGCGATCCTGGAGTCTTAAGTATCACAGTAGCCAAAAATACATTGTATGGATCAAAATGAATGATTGTTCTTTCAGGCCAAAAATCATTAGGATATGAAGTAAAGATCATGTTCCATGAAGATATTTTGTACATTTTCTACTGTAAATATATCTCAACTTAATTTCTGATTAGTAATATGCATTGCTAAGAACTTCATGTGGACAACTTTAAAGGTGATTTTCTCAATATTTTGATTTTAATGCATTCACTCATGATGCAAAAATCTTAATTTTGAAAATTTGACCCTTATGACTTGTTTTTGGTCCGGGCTCACATATATGTTTGTGTTGATTTCATTATTTAGCGTGTTAAAATTGGTTAAGGCACTAAATGATGAATCTGTATTTTGAATGAAATGGGCGAGTCAGTGATTCAGTGATCATACAGACAGTCATTTACTTCATTCCTGAATGAATGAATGTCATTATTGAATGAATGAATGAACGAGTGAATGACTTTTACTGCCACCTCATGGTTCAGGGAATGATTTAATAAAAAAAAAAAATGTTTCTAAATAAATACAAAAATATATGTATTTGTGATGCATTTCTAATTTAACTAAAAACATTTCTTCAAATGCTTTTGGGGGTGATTTCTCAACCAAATTTAATGTGCTGTTAATTTAGATTAGATTAATTAATTTCCACATAGTGTAACTGCTTATATTAAAATTTTAATGCCTTGATAGCACTAATACATATTTATAATCTGGGCTCACAAAACCAGTCATAAGGGTCAGTTTTTTGAAAATGAGATCATCTGAATAAATACGCTTTCCATTGATATATGGATACAACTATTTGAAAATCTGCAAAAAAAAATCAAGATATTGAGAAAATCACCTTTGAAGTTGTGCAAATGAAGTTCTTAGCAATGCATATTACTAATCAAAAATTAAGTTTTGGCATAAAAGAAAAATCGATCATTTTGATCCATACAGTGTATTGTTGGCTACTGCTACAAATATACCCGTGATACTTACGACAGATTCTGTGGTTCAGGGTCACATATGTTGAACTAGATTAGCAACATTCTCTTCAAACCATGACACTAAAACTGACCATAACACAAAAACAAACAACTATATAAGGCAGGGTTGCCAGGTTTTAGTAAAGTAGCCGAATCATTTTTTTTTTGGTAAAATTTGCGTTCCAGGGGCTAAATATCACATTTCTGGGGTCACTTCAACCTGCGGGTGTGAAAAACAACAAAAACAACCCGCGGCAATAGTGTTGAAGTAGCCCAATTGCGTGGGAAAACCGCAGACTTGGCAACGCTGACTCTGAGTCAAGTGCTGCAGTGCATGACTTTATTAATGCATTTGGAAATGTAAAGCAACCAAAATAGCAGTGGCTAGTTAGCAGCTTCTACACATTTTTATTTGATATTTCATTTTCTTGAAGCCAGTGTCGCCCGCTGCTCTTTCTTCGCTCTTCAGAATTGAATGAAATGGGTGATGAGTGTGTGAGTTGTCATCAACAGCAGGATCCTGAAGTTGTCCTCACCTGTGTATTTCAGGTGTAAATAAGCGCTGACGGGTTCAGTAATCCGCCACATGACGTGAGGGCGTGTGAACGGCGGCGGCGGGAACCTAACGCAGGTGACTGGAGAGTGTGTTTACAGGCCCCGATCTCACGTCTGTGTTGTGCATCTGCACTGTTTTACACAAGAACCTGATTGAAGCACACGTGAGAACGATCATCTAGTTAGCACGTAAGGCCGTGTGAGAGCTTTCCACTGTACGTGTGTGCGACAGTGCAGCGAACGATCCAGTTGTGTGCGGCGTACGCTCGCCGCGTCTCTCCGTGTGTGTGTTTAGCGCGGCTCTAGAGTCGGTCTGTCGTTTGTTAGCGCCGCGGGAACAATGGGCAGCTTGTCTCTGGGGTGGCGATGCCGGAGAGAGGGGGTCTGGGATCGGCCCGCCGCAGACCAAGAACAAGCGTCTGTCTGATGGAAGGACCTGCTGACCCTTCCTTAGGAAAATGGAAGCTTTGTTCAGAGAGGTGTGTGTGTGTGTGTGTGGGAATGTGTCTACGAGTGGAAGAGGCTGAGAAAACCAAATGGCCAGATGAAAGGTCAGAGAACTCCAAAACACCAAAACCGTTTCTGTGTAGCACGAACCGCCTCGATTCCTGCACTGAAAGACAGCAGCTTTTGTAGAGGACTGACAGAGGCTAGTGAGTGTGAATGTGAGTGTGTCTCTGAAGGGAGATTTTCTCTGTCTGGACGTGTTAAGCGATCTGTTATGGGTTTAAGAACTGCTGACAGTCTTGTCAAACAGTTTCTGATTCGGGTTCACTGGCTCTCAGCCCTGTTCCTGGAGCCTCAGCACTGCTCTTCTTTTATGAGAAACACACTTCAGGTCTGAGTCTGTATTAATGAGGCGTCTCAAGTCAGTGTTGCAGCGTCCGTCGTACGCGTCGGGCTCACCGTCTGGTTTGTGATTGTGGCTTTCAGAGATGTAGGTCCCTGTGTGGTTATGTGAAGTGCGGTTTAGTTGATTTCTCAACATCCATTTCTGCTGAAGTGTGCGGTCGTCTCTGTGCCGCTCTTGATCACACCTGTCAGTCTGTAGTGAATCAGACAGCAGCCTCTCTGTTTAAATGAAGTCATGTGAAAAATAAAAGCAATTTTCTCACTATTCTGAAACTATTCAGCTTTTGCTTTTTTTCTGCTCTGAATCAGTCACTGTCTCTTTTCAGCAGATTTTTGTTTCAGTGTTTTTCTGCAGTCTGGCAGGAGTATGACAGTAATGAGCAGAGTTTGTGAAGAGTGAGTGTGCTGCGCCGATTGGAAGCGCTTGAATTATTTGGTGGTTTTTTGGCGCCACCTGGTGGCCGTTGAGAGTATCTTCAGTGTCAGAGCAGTGATTCTCAACTAAGGAGCCTCTGAAAAGTATTTAAATGCATAATTTATTATTAATATGTATTAAAATAGTCGAACTCTAATTGTAAGTGTAGAATGCAGTTTTCCGTTTGTTTTATACTGCCATTATTATCTTTAGTAGTGTTTTTGTATGTAATTGTAAATGTTTATGTGTGATAACTTACTGTGTTTCAGATTTTAGTTTGCCTTGTTAAAATCTGGCAAGGAGCAACAGATGAACATTAGCCATTGGGCCTAAACTCTGTCTTATTTACAGTATTGTACTGTTGATTAACGAGCACTGAAATGAAGCTCTAAATTAAAATGCTAAGAAAAACTGAATCAAGATGTAAACTGAAATCATTTCTTGTATTAATCCCTCAGTAACTCTTGTTTTTTATCAAAGTACAGTTCTTGAAACTTCTAGAATCACAAATTAAATCGTGTTAAATGATTTAATCTATCAATGCTCTCAGTTTCTGGACAGCAAAAGACCGCTGGAATGTGTCTGAAATTTAGGAGGATACAATGTCAATATTTGGGAATATCTGTCATTTAGTTTTAACAGCCAACTGTGTGTAAGTGTTTTCCAAATTATTAGCACTTTTAACAGTTTGTGCAAAAATAGTTTAATAATTTGTATTTTTTTGTTTTAATAACGTGCATCAGTGTTTTTGCTGTGAATATCTGTAATTTTCCCACACGATGGGCCTAAAACGCGGTCTAGCTCGCTAGGTTTTGAAACAGACTCGATGTCAGTGTGTTTGCATTAGACAGATCTGTGCTCCATAGTGAGGGTAAATGTATTTTTTGGATATGGCGCGCCCTCTACTGGCGAGTCATGAACAGCACATTTGAGCTGAAGTAAATCTCTACAAAAGTAATATTACACTGCAAAAAATGGTTTTCTTACTTAGATTTTTTGTCTTGTTTCCAGCCAAAATATCTAAAAATTCTTAAATCAAGAAGGATTTTCTAGACGAGCAAAAATGATTGTCTTGTTTTCAGAAAAAAGACATCAAATTTAAGTGAGTTTTTGCTTAGAACAAGCAAAATAATCTGCCAGTGGGGTTATTAACTTATTTCAAGCAGAAAACAAGATTATTTTGCTTACCCCATTGGCAGATTATTTTGCTTGTTTCAAGAAAAAACTCACTTAATTTTGACTATTTTTTTCTAAAAACAAGACAATCATTTTCGCTTGTCTAGAAAATCCTTCTTGATTTAGGAATTTGTAGATATTTTGGCTGGAAACAAGACAAAAAAATCAAAGTAAGAAAAGCATTTTTTGCAGTGTACACAAAAGCAGTGCCAAAACGCGGCGCTAATCTGCTGTATGAATGTGCTGTGGACGGTTTTCGACTGATGCGCATGGACAGACACGAACAAGAACACATCAGCAAACTCAGCACAGAGATCCCGAATAATGCTGTAATTACACTACCAGTCAAAAGGTTTTAAACAGTAGGATTTTTAATGTTTTTGTTTTTTTAAAGAAGTCTCTTCTGCTCACCAAGCCTGCATTTGTTTGATCTAGAGTACAGCAAAAGCAGTAATATTGTGGAATATATTTACTATTTAAAGTAACCGTTTTCTATTTGAATATATTGTAAAATGTAATTTATTTGTGTGATGCGCAGCTGAATTTTCAGCATCATTACTCCAGTCTTCAGTGTCACATGATCCTTCAGAAATCATTCTAATATGCTGATTTGAATAACATTAATTATTATTTATTATTATTATTATTATTATGATGTTGTAAACAGCTAAGTGGAATTTTTCAGGTTTCTTTGATAAATAGAAAGTTTATTTCTTTGATAAGCAGCATTTATCTGAAATAGAAATCTTTTGTAACATTATAAATGTCTTCATCGTCACTTTGGATCATTTTAAAGCATCCTTGCTTAATAATAGTGTTCATTTCTATGATTTATTTAAAATAATAATAATAATAATAATAAAAAAATAATAATACTGACTCCAAGCTTTTGAATGGTGTAGTGTGTATGAAAATTCTAGTGAAAGAAGAGGGGACGTCTTTAAAAAGCATTACAGTTCTTTCGACTGCTAGTGTAACTGTCACCGCCTCACTTTCCCTTGAACTTCTTCAGACCGGAGCTCAGGAATCGGTTCTGATTTGATTTCCGTCTCGCCTGTTTCCCTTTTGGTTTCTCTCTGCTGCCTCCCTGAATTGCCTCCCACAAACATCTGCCTTGCAAACTCTAGTCCATTGAGCGCTGTGTCTGTGACAGGTGAGCAGAAGAGCAGATGAGAGCTTGTTTGGGCTGGGCTCGTGTGAGGACCGGCGCTGTGCGGTACTGCGGTATCTCAGTGTGAAGTGGGTACAGTGCCTGAGCTTTGGGAACTAGCACTCTCTGAGGACTTTGCAATTTGTCATGTGAACACACAGAGACCGGCTGCCGACGACTTGTGTTGTAGACTGGAGCTGTAGTGGCTTTTGGAGGAAAAATGAGTTCCTGAGTCTATACGCTATCTGGAAGAAATTAAAATGAAGTGGTGGAGACATACTAGAAAGCTAGAAATCAGATCTTACCAGTGTATGAGAGAGAGAGAGAGAGAGGGGCCTTCTCTGTGCTGCCGCCTGCTGGAGACACAGCAGCAGTGCAGGTGAATCAACACCCCTGAACTAACTGAAGCTAACTGTAGTTATTCATGTAATTAACTGATTGTTCACTAACAACCCTGATTGCCCAGCTGTGTGTGCCAGTACATCGCTCATGCTAATGATGTGATTTTGAGCTGATATTTCATAGCATGTGGTGACAGTGAAATGCTTCAAGTGATTGGCTGCTGTGTGGGTCACATGTGTGGTGGTTGGTCAGTGCTGTTTCATTCGGGTTTCATTTCAGTATGTTGGCCTTCGGTCAGCTCAGCTCAGCTGAGATCCACTGCTCTAGCTGAATAAAACTAAAGAGAAACAGATTCGTGAGGCTTTATTTGATATGGAGTAACACTTTATTTGGAGAGCCGGTTCTCAATATTAACTAGTTGCTTAACACAGGCTGATATTTTCGGTATCAGGTGTGTGTGTTCACCTCTGTGTCTCCGTCAGCACGAGCACACAGTCAACCTAGTCTAGTCTATTCTGACCAGTGTTCACTGGATTTGATTGTTCTCGGGCCCAAGCGTGTGTGTTTTGGATTGTATTAGTGTGTGATGTGAGGTGTTGGTGTGTGTCTGTCAGATCCGCAGTGAGCTGCTGCACATCAGGATTATACATTGAGCTTGACAATCTACTATAATTTCCAAATAAACCAGGTTTTTATATGAAAGTAAAAACAAATCAACAAAACGTCTGAAGCATCACACATTGCGCACTATGACACTGTTTGCCAGTGCTGTTCACAAACACAACCATTTTTTTCTTCTTTCCAAATTGATTCATAATATAATACCCAATTCCCATATATTTAATGTAGATTTAAAAGCTTTTTGATTTTCTCAGTAGTTTTGCCTCATGTCACAAAAAATGATTTGGAATAATCTGTTAAGCATGTTTGGATGTATTCATTGAACTTTTGATCCTCGTTCCCTTTTCATAAATGTGTTTGCACTTGTACACTTGCTCATCTGACAATACAAGTCAACACCATCACATAGATGCAAACTACTTTCATGTCCAAAATATGTAAATTAAAATATATATATAAAGAATACAAAATATATAATTCTGTATTTTTTCAGATGCAAATGCCTCTAAGTGCTTTTTCTTCAAAAATGAGCATTTTTATCAGGCTCCTCTATTTATGTTTAGTTATTTCACTTTAATTGCACAGAACAGGACCTGTAGATTGGCATTAGAGGAAAATTACTGAATCTACACATAGGAACCTGATAAAAACCCTCATTTTAGATGAAAATTTCAGATGGCACTTTCAGAGTTTCATATGAACTCTTTATATATATATATATATATTCAGCTCAGATGCAAAAGCCTCTAAATCCACCTGATGTATTTCTTTAAAATGAGCATTTCCCTTTGGCTACTTTGTATAGGTTTCTGTGTAAGTGCTGGTACTTCTGATTGGGCTGAGGCTGGAATTTTGTGTGTTTGAAGTAAAAGTATTTGATGGACGTATAATATGTGTCAGGAGCATTCACTCACTATCTTTATCTCATTTTTGACCCAGATGGCTTTTAGCTGGTTTTGCATATATATATACTGCCCTCCGAACGTTTGGAAACGCCCTAGAAAAGTGTGGTTTTGGACAATATTGGCATGAATCCTTTTTAATTTGTGATCATTTTGCACTGATAAGGAGTAACACAAACTACGAAAACATATTTCATTACATAAACAGTTTATACATAGAAAAAATGTAAATTTTCAGTTCATCAAAATATCCAGCATTAGCAGCTATTACAGCTCTACATAATCTGGGCCTAAATTCATTGTATTCTAAGCTTAATTGGCAATCAGTTGTTGACGCTATTAAGGTGTGCTGACCCAAACATCTTTTAAAATCCTGGGCCAAGTTTAAAAAAGTAACCAGACATCACAGCTGACAAAGGGGCATGTCTGACTTTGACATGTGTATATTGCCATTATTATGTAATCAAAATGTAAATTATTATTGCTGCTCTTCAGTGATAATGTCAACATATTTTAATGTATTTGCACCAAAAAATGATAAGGATTTATGCTGATATTGTCTAAAACCACACTTTGCAAGGGGTGTTTAGAAACTTTTGGAGGGCATATATATATATATATATATATGTATAAATTTTTCCCCCTAAAGTACAGCATTAAACTTAGAGTTGATTGAGAATATTAGTTAAATTGTCAGCACTGCAGTCTGACTGTATTGTGTCTAATCCATATGTTGATTAAGTTCAGATGCAGTTCTGTTGTTCTGCTGTTGTTAGTCACTGATAGCACCTGCTGAAAACTGCTGTAATGTTTTGCCCAGTATCGCATGAATCCTAATGCTGTCCAAATGTAGTTTGTTGTAAGTGCAGTGGTTCTCAGCTGGTTTTCCAGATGATTTTACACTGGACATTAAATGGTGACAAGAATCCTTAAAATCAGACTAAAATAAAGTGCACAGGCCACACTACAGAAAACTACTGGCATATGGCTAGAGCGTTTGGCTTCTACATGTCTTGTACTCCAAACATATTCAGACCTGATTTGATATTAGTCCAGATTTACGTATTTGAATACTATAAAATGAATATGATGCATACAAGGAAGTCATTTAGAATGAGACTTCTGTGACCGTAATAATAACCTGAGAGCACAGCTCTAAATGCACAGTGACCAAGTTTATACATTTATAATCAGTGTTCTAGTTTGTTTCAAGCTTGTACATTTGAACTAATTGCATCTTGAATGTTACACAACATGTTAATGCATTTAAACTCATTCAGTTCAATAAATGCATTGCTTGTTGAAATAAAGTAAAACTTATGCCATGATGTGTTATTTTGAGTGCATGTATTCAGATTTTCCTTGTTGAAAGTGAACTCATATTTAGTGCTATCTAGGTCATGTTCTTGTGTTTCACGGCATGTGAGGGCTTGTCATTGTTCACGTTGGCATCCGTTTCATTTCTTACTGCTTTCTAGCAAGTGACAAATGAGTGTGGTTGGACGCACAGCCTGTCACATCAAAGGTTATGGGAATGTTTTCTCGTCTCTTTCAGTAGTTAATCATTTAGTTTTCTATTGTGGCTATTATATTTATCACAGTTTTTCCCCAGTGACCCAGTTTTGATTGCGTTCCTCTGTTGTGGGTGTAATCCCAGCGCTGAGCACTAGATGGCACTGTGACTCTGCTGAGATGACACACGTGTGTGTGTGTGTGATCCTGCGTGGACTTCAGTGTCATTACAGAGTCAGATTACTCCGCTCTCTTATTGACCGTCATATTAGAAACCGTCCGCCTTTGAAGATCAAAGCCCCGGCGCGCTCCGAGATAACGTCCACCTCCGCCTCAATAAAGACCACCTTCTGCCGGGCCAAACGAGGGCCGCCGCTAACTTCTGCAGGAATCTTTTCAAGTCATGTGAACTTGGGTTGGTCGTGTTGGTGCCAAAGGTTACAGTTTCACAGTTTGTACAATGCACAGTTAATCATTCGGACAAGCGTTTGTTTGGCTTGACAGGCGGCTGGAACGGCCGGTTTGGTGAAATCCAGGAGACGTGGAAACTCAGCCCGTGCCAAACTCTCGGTTGGTCCGCGGCCAGATCTCTGCGAAGCGACGCGCTCGTCACGCAGGTGGGCCGGATCGTGATTGGGTGACAGTAATAGCAGCGCTATAAAAGCGTGCGCCGTTTCTCACACTGTCAGTGTGATCAATGCCCTGCGCCGTACAGATGAGTGTAGATTCAGGAGCGCTTTCTCACATTCGTCCGAACGCTGCAGAAGCAGTGAGAGTGATACTTTAATCCTGACTATCATATGAGTTTCTCTGAGCTCTGTTCAGGAGGCCGTTGTAAGCAAATACGAAAAGAAGCTCGGAGCGCCGCATACTTGAACCTTGCCCAAATTTGCTTTCAACAAATCAGATTTGGTGTGATTTAAAATGCTTCGTTACGCAGGTTCCAGCCTTCAGGGATTACGAGAAACCCAAACGAGCGGGCTGAAGTTCTCAGCAGACTTTGCCGTGTCCGTGTGTGTGTGTGTGTCCCAGCAACCAAACGGCCCCCGTCGACCAATCGCGGCGCAGAATCTAGTGGCCGAATGGCCGGCTGCCAATCAGAGCGTGGCACCGAGTGGGTTGAGGGCGGTCAGTGCGTGGAGCGGCGCCAGCGCGTTTGCACCGCTCAATCAAAGCTTATCGCGTATCCGAAGGCAAATACTATACTGTCAGATTATTGACTTTGTTCCTCATGCAGTGCTTCTCTAGATTGGGCTCTTTGGTTTCTCAGTGACGAGCAAAAACAAAACAATACAGCTTCAGTAGTCGTTACGTGTGAGTGAAGCTTCTGCCATATCAAACTGCTGTGTGTGTGTGTGTGTGTGTGTGTGTGTGTGTGCGCGTGTGTGTGTGTGTGTGTTGAGGTGTGGTTCAGTTACTGTAGGTCAAAGCTCAAAGCCTCCATACTGTTAGCTAATGTTTAAGACAGTTGTATTTTAGACGGTATGTCTTAAACCTAAAAATTAAAGCTTTTTTTTCTTAATTGGTCTGTTTTTAAGGGGGAGACACTGCGGGCAAATTTTGAAAAACAAATTTCATGCACCTATCAAGTTTGAGATTTTGAGCTTTTTGGTTTTTCATAAAGTGTTTTTTTCAGACTAGTGGAAAGAAAACATCCAAAAGACACTGTTCATTGTTTCTTTTATAGCACTTTATCTATTTGTGTCAATAGATTTTAATTACAATCCATATTTTTAAAGGTTGTTTTCTCCTATGTTGATCCATAAATCTCCATTTCAGCAGCACTTACACACAGCAGACTTGACATTATTGTTCCTGTCAATATACTGAAGGTTTTCACAGAGTGATTTGTTCATAAATAGTTAGCTTGACAATTCTCAAAAATTGTGAAAATGTTGTTTGTGGAGTGACAAAAACGAGATGCCCAATATTCCTTCGGGAAAAAACATTTGACTCTAATATGTCAAAAAATTAAACAAGACCTTTGAAACTGACTTCATCCAGTGTTTAGATTTTTGTACTAGAAATGTATGCAAATTATCACATATTTTACTAAATAATGCCTAATTTGCATATTTAAACCTAACGTTTTAGAAAACTTGTAATGCAGAAAATGTTTGCAATTATCAGTGTAATCAATCAGCTGGGTAAGTAAGTGATATCTTTTTTTTTTTTTTCCACCTGCAGTGTCTCTCCTTAAGCGGTCTTCATCAAAGCGACATCTGATTAAAACGTTTCCAGCTAATTGTAATGACTCTGGACTAGGGCTGGGCGTTAAATCAAATATTCAGCATATTTTTGCAGTTTTGCTGGTGAAATGTATTTTGTCTGAAGTTGTGAAAAAAAGTTGTGTAGCCCATTGCTAGTACAGATTAACCCTAAAGCCCTGATGTTAATTCACACTTCCTTTGTATGCTTATACATCATTTTTACATTTCAGAAAGCAGGGTTTTGTTCATTTTTAGCTCACTTCTGTAGTTTTCTGTAGTGAAGTGAGCAGATAGACACATGCTGTCAGTGTTAATAGGGTGGCAGGAGTTTTCTTGGGAATTTCTAAGCAGGTGCTGCTGTAGCACTCCGGCAGTTTTAATAGGATTATCTCACACACACACACACACACACACACACACACACACACACAGGCTCAATCTGACCCAGCTCTCACACAGGCACGGCTCCAGTCCTCAAAAAATTACTTGAATGAAACGCTTAGGAACCAAGTGACTTGCCAAAATAACTACTTATAAATGTTCAGTGTATATTTGTTCAGTGCCAAAACACTGAATTCGGTCTGAAAAACCTTCAGCGGTTCCACGTTCATTTAAAATAAGACATTTTGGGGAAAAAAACAAGACTTAAGGTCTTTCTACACTGAGTCCAAAATTCTCGTCAGAAGTTTTCGCACGTTAAGAAATAAATACGATCTCACGTCGTGTCAATCACGTTCACGCACCGCCTGATACGTGAATTTGTTTGAGTGATTGATTTATCTGAGTTGTTTGAGAATAATGTTAATTTCGTTAACGAAATCTGTGTGGAAAAATTTTCATTCACAAAGTTTTTTCCCCTGACTAAAACGAGACGATAATAAAGTCATTAAACGATAGCTGAGACTACGTCAGCATGCAGTACTGTTGACAAATAAAGACGAGACTTAAATGTAGTTAAAAAGACAAAAACTTTTTATTTTTGTTGAAAAAAGTGGAGCGAAAACATTTCGGACCGCTGTACGAGACTCTATTATGCGAGCATTCATGTTTGCGGATGCCAGACATCAAGAACCCAAATCCCCCAATCGGAGCTTTGATGTCGGGATTTTTGCAATCTGGCGACCATTCATTTGCTATTTTGGTTGCAGATTGTCACGTTACTGATGCAATCTCTGTGCAGCAATAAGTCTTTTTTTGCAATTGTTTTAAAAGAGAAATTGGAATTACTCTTAGGAATTTCTCTGTTATAATACCTGAGAGTAGGTTTTCGTTGTACCGGTTTTTCGTAACAGACAGGGTGAGTGTGTATCTAAAGTCTCTGGTGTTTATTTAGCCTCTAATTGATATGCTGTTATAAATCTGTACACTAGATGAGGTCAAATAAACCACGCATATGAGTCAGTATTCTATTAATTTGTGCTTGTTGGTGAAAGTTGGTGACTAAAACTAGACTAAAATGCTCAGACATTTAGTCGAATAAAACTTGACTAAAAGTAAAACAGGACAAGTTGACTGAATATGATAAAAATTAAAAGTTACATTTGACACCCGACTAGGACTAAATTAAAAATAGCTGATAAAACTAACACTATTTGCAAAACACTGGCTCTGAAGAAGAGAATCTAAAGATGGTTAACCCGTCATCACTAGATGAAACCAAATACAGACACAAATCAGTCTGTGATCAGATTTGAAATCATTTTCATAGTATTCACATTTGAGCTCTGCAGTTTGAACCAAACCATCCAACAGTATTACTCTTAAAAGTCCGCCTCACTCATTTTATTTATTAAAGCCCATCTTTAATGAGGACATATTTAAACATTTTTTTCCCTCATGAAAATAACGTCTTTATCCTAAAATGACTTGAATGAAACTCTACACCCTTACCTCATTAAGAATACACAGACAATGAATATGCTAATGAGCCCCGCCTCCACTCAATCACAGCAGCTCCACTCTCACTCAGTTAACTGAAGTGTTAAACACACCACCATGGGTACATTTATTGTGTGAATTTATTTAATTCTGAATGGATTAAGCGTAGAAAGCACACAACGTGTGAGCACTCCCCTTATAATCAGTGAAAAGCTGTCTCTCATCCTACTTCATCACATTCTCACAAAGTTAAGTTATTTCAGTGAAGCTCTACATTGTGTCTCCACTTTGTTAGTTATGAACAGGAGGTTTCGCAAGCTTGAATCACTCAGCGTCAAACAAAACTCCGGTGACTTGAGGGGTGAGCGGATTCTAACGCCTTGATGGAATCAACAGATCTGTCTGTGATCGGCTGCGTCGCTCAGCGCTGCAAAAACACGCTGTAAATAGAAACAATGAGCAGTGGATGACAAGCCCCGCCCTGCAGGTTGACGGGATTGGTTACGTGTGTTTGGTACAGTGCAGTTTTAAGGAGAAAATGCTCTTCATTTTGCACATTCAAAACATCAGATGTACATGTAAGCAGCATTAAAGCGTGATGTTCAGGGCAGGGGGTCTTTCCTAATAAATCTCTGTCCTGTTGGCGTTAGCTCTGCCTGCGTTATTAAAGCCGAGCCTGAGAAAACTGGCCAGTGCTCATGCAGTGATATAATCACACCTCCGCTCTGGCACCTGTGCCGAGTCCAAACGGCCGCAGTCACGGTCAGGGGTTCTGGCCGCCGTATCTGGGGCCGGCGGTCCCTCAGGTGGGTCTGCGGCGCGTCCCGCCAGCTCGGAAGCCTGACGGGCCCTGGCCGCTGCCGGTGTGGGAAATGGCTCTGAGATGGTGGATTTAGGGTTATTGAGCGGCTGAGTAATGACGCTCCGCTCTCTGTGTGCCAGCCTGTCCGCGGAACAGCCATCAGCCGCCATGGGCCCTTTCGGGCCGAGCCAGGATGGCCGGGCTGGAAACGGAAGCCTAATAAAGGCCACATGGTTGTGAAGAGCTGTGATGTGTGGATTCGCTGTGAAAGGACTCTGTTGTGATGTGCTGACACCGTCACCCTGAAGCGCTTTATATTCAGCTTTATATTGTGCTTATTTCACACATTCTGAGTAAATTTCATACAGCGCTGACATCATGGCACAGTGGTTTTATCTGTGAAAACGAGCCGTCATGTTTGTGTCTGGCAGGTTATCGCAAGCCATTTGTCTTAGATCCGCCGCTTAAGACCTGGTTTAATATTGTAGAGCGTAAATTCCCCATAGTCTAGTCTAACTCTCATAAAATGACACATTTGGCTTCAGCATGAAAGCGAAGCCGCGAAAACGGCACTTTGAGATTTGCGCAGCCATAAAGTCATCAGCGTATCGCTCGTATTGCAGAGCGGCGGAGGGTCAGATGAGACTCTGTATCTCAGGGACTGTAAATCAGGGTCAAACTTTCTCAGGTTCAAGAAAATGCTTTGACTTCCTCAAAATCTAATGATATTTGTGAAGATGCCTAAAATCATTTTCACACCAGTTTCAATTTTTCCACTGTTAACATGGGATTCATTTTATTTTGAGTTAATATCTGATCATATGGGCATTTTATGATCAAATGGTAACAGGTCTCAGATAACAAGTGCATCTTTAAAATGTGTTGTTTTTGTTTGATCTAAAATCACTGAAAATGGTCAGTGCATTGCGTGGTAATGTGTTTGTTTGTGTGTGTGTGTGTGTGTGTGTGTGTGTGTGTGTGTACTTGTTTTTGCTACATTGTGGGGACCAAATGTCCCCACAAGGATAGTAAAACCTGAAATTGCGGTCCCCACAATGTTAAAAAATGATTAAAAATAGTAAATGATGTTTATCTGAAAGTGTAACGTTGCAAACATGTTTTCTGTGAGGGCTAGGTTTGGGGTTAGGGTTGGGTTAGGGGATAGACAATATCGTCTGGTCAGTATAAAATCTATAGAAGTCTATGGAAAGTCCCCACAATTCACAAAAACAAACATGTGTGTTTGTGTGTGTGTGTGTGTGTGTGGTATTGGCACAGACTCATTCATGTTCATAAATAAACACAGCAGTGGCTCCTGTGTGTTTATGTTGGAGGCCCTCTGTCAATGGGACGTCCCTCTCTCTGTCTTCCTCTCACCTCAGCTGGACACAATATGTGTCTGTGGACACTTTTAGACTGTGTTTTAGCTTCCTGAACTCATCATCATGCCATTCAGTCTCTCTGTTTGGTCGCAGAGTTTGACCGTCTGATCTCCTCCATGAGCGTACAAACCCAGTGCAGAGAGGATAGAGATTGTGATTTTTGGCTTTATTTGTGTGTCTAATAATGTTTCCCTCTGAAGTGTGCCTGTCCAAGCAGACAGGAGTGATGTTTGGCATTATTTCCGTATGGGAGCAAGGCTATTACAACAAATCAATACTTACTGACATGCAAGCAGTTGCACTTAAGAATGTCAAACATACTCGTACTCTGGTACTGAGATGTTACAACAGCAGTGTTTCTGCCACGTCTAATATACTAGACCTGCTGCCTGTCGTCACATTGGTAATGTGTTTAATGCAGTGGTTTTGACAGAAGGAAACAAAATACATTTCTAGTTTCAACATTATTTGTTCTTCAGACATTACTCTGTAAAAGAAAAGAAGTATCATATATTTGAAAACTGACCCACATTTGGTTTTTGACCATTGAAAATGTGTACAATGTAACAATTCACTCCTGGAGCCATATTGAGATTCCAGTATCTCTGGAACTGAACCATACAAGGCCTTAAAAATGAAGATGCCAAAATTAAGATATCTTTAATGCTTCTTAAGTTACAGGCATGCAAACTTGGGAGAAAAAACTTGAAAAGTGCCGTTTCCTGAATCTCAGGTGAAAATTGTCATTTTGACCTTCCTCTACAAAATAGTGGATTACCCAGTAAATATTCATCCGTGACATTTACTGTTTTGGCTTTCATGACTATACATGTCTGTCTTTCTTCGGAAAAAATATTAGCAAAATCAAAAATTTGATCCGGGGGAAGTTTCTGAAATTAGTTTGATTTTCTTGGACTGACCCTATAGCGCTTTATACAGTACAGATTGTGTCAAAGCAGGTTCACAGTGATAAACGGGAAAACAACACCATCAACTCTGGAAACTCGTACTCATGGGGCTGCATGATAAATACATTGTATTTTAATTGTGACCACAATTTCTGCTTCGCTCAATTTATTAAGCATTCATCTGTAATATTTGCCTGCTGGCTGTTTGTAGTCCTTTCTCTGGATAAACTTTGCATAACAGTGCATATGACAAGCATTCATTTATCTTAATGAATTCAGTTTTGAGATATCATGGAATTCAGTTCAACATGGCCCAACTGACCAAAACGCACAGGTCCCTCCTGCGAGCCGGTTCCACGCCGAGGTCTCGGCGATGTGCTTTGTTTCTCCCGGAGGACGGCTGTTTGTTTCTGTCCGTGTATGAAGTGTCATAAAAACATGCGATCCATCTTGCTGTTGGGCAAAAATCAAACCGTGATTTGCTGCGCTGGACACATCTGCTGCACAAATGTGTGAAGAATAAAGCGTCCCGGGTCGCCCATCTTCGTTCGATTTGCAGTTTGATGTATTTTGACGCTAAGCGCTCTCGACGTCTCTAATAAAGGGTTTATTTCTCAGCCGTTATCTCCTGCTGACGCCGCGTTTCTCTCGTTATCACGTAGACTGAATTAGCTTTGCTAATTCACAACAACTGAATTGTAAATGTTGCAGCTTGTTCTGTAAATGTAAATCGCGAAACCACAGCGAACTGGATTTCCATGACTTGGCGTTCGGATGGGATGATATGGCTGGAGCTCATTGGCAGCGCTACTGGTTTTTATCTCGTCTTCTTCGTGCAGGTGTCGTGTGGCCGCGGTGAGTCAGATGTTGCCGTAAGTGTGTGTTCTCGGCGCTGGATGAAGAGAAAGGCGATGGCACATTAAAGTGCTTTTCCCCGTTTCACCCCCCGTCGAGGCCTTTGTATTACATAAAGCCTCGAGAACAGTTGTGTCATTGTTGTGAACGGAAAGGGCCTTTTCTTCTGATGCTTGCGCTTCTGAATATGATATGTGCACATGGAAAGCATGGACAAAAAACTGTGTTGAATTACCCCGTCTGTACCAATCTGTCAAAAATGGATGCAGCTCAGTTTTCATTTGACAGTCGCACCAACCGACGACTCTGGACTTTCCCTGGAACCGGAGTTTCCACTTTGTTTTAACCTAATTACGTGTCTCTGTGGCCGTGCTGCTTAATGACAAGCTTATTGTTTAGTGTTTGTGACCGGCGGTTCATCTGAGAGCGTGACAAAAAGAAGAGCGGGAAAGACAAAGAAAGTGGGACCACAGCAAAGCTCAAACTGTTAGAAGCTTTAAAAAAATCAAGGGATGGTGAGAAACTGCCCTTTTTTCCTGTCTCTGAGCTCGAAAATTAGTGCGCTCTCGCTGTGGAAGAGGAAACGCATTCAGTTACACAGTCTAGATCGCTGCCATGCGTCTGAACATTTTACATCTTGCATTACAACTAATGTGCACACAACAGAATCTGTAAGCTGATCTGGAGCACACCTGTAAATCAAGACATTCACAAGCTTCAACTTTTCACCCGTCTTGCTTGAGAGACTGTGGGCGGCCCTGCTTCCTGTGTCGTTGTGTTTAATGTTTGCTTTTTATAGATGTCACCAAAATGACGCTTTTATATGCTTTGTATTGAGTTCATATTTAAAAACGACATAGATGAGTGGGAAGACGGCTGTGTTACGTGTGTGTGTGTGTGTGAGAGAGAGAGAGAGCGCTCTCATGGAGTTTGAGGTCAATGCTAGAGGAAGTTCAGCATCCCCGCTGTGGGGTGCTTCCTGCGGTCGACCCGAGGGATCGGTACCTCGATAGTGCCAGATAACACAGGGTTTGTGTTGGAGCATTCGTAGAGACTCTCTGTCCCTTCACATCTCCTCTAGGAGATATTTTTATCTAAACGCAGTTGACAGGAAGGTAATTCGAAGTGGCCAGCCATAGTTAAGAATCCATTTCCTTTTTCTTGCTTGATTTTCTTGGACTTTCTTAGACATTTGACATTGTGCTGGAGAAGTGATTGAACTGAGACTCATTTTGGCTGAGGAAAACCTGGAGTCAGGCATGCAAATTTGTAAAACCAAAACCAGGTATCAGAATAAATTCTTCTCCCAAGGAAGTTGAGTGCTTAATTATGGAGCTTCATGAAATGACCATGATTAAATTAAAACAAGGGAACGAACAAGAACAACTTGGCCACAATTGAACCAAAGTAAGAGAACAGATTAATAAAAACATGTCAGTGGAACAAATCCTTGATTTGTGGCCACATTATTAAAATGTTCTTTCTGCGTGTCACGTGCGAGACTCTGTTCTAAAATACCTAAAGCCCAAAACTAAAAAAATCTGTTGTCATTTACTTCAACAGGCCTGGAGTGGCTAGTCAGGAGAATTCCCAGCGGGTTGCTTGTAAATTGGGCCACCGGTGCCATTTTGACACTCGGACATGGCAAGAGCAAGCATAGCTTATATTCCACGACAGATAGTGTGAATCTGTGTTTGTACACCCAAACTCCCTCCACTTGGGTGCCACAAAAGATATTACACTCGCGGTATTTACAGTATTTCTCATTTGCAGTTGGCCTGTTCATATGTTTGACTGCTTAATCATTTATTATTTATCTTTATGTTGTTGTTGAAGTTTACAGGATCATTTTCGTTTATTCAAATTCTTCCACCACCCAGAAAACAGGAGGCGGTGGGATGGGGGGTGTAACAGGAGCTGTCCTTGGGCATTTAACATCCTGGGCTAAAATGGGCTCCACTCCAGCCCTGACTCCCACTCATGACGTTAAGCTATTTTGAGAGATACAACAAACGAACGTTTCTTTCCGCGAGTACAGTTTCTGTCAAGTGATCTCTGTGACACTCACATGACGAGGTAAAGGTAAAACCTGAGCCGCGCTGATTTGATCTAGATCCAAAATTCAGTAGAAATGAATCACAACGAGGAAGAAGTACTTGAAATGAGACACATAATGATTTATGCCTGAAAACTAGACTGGAGCACATTCTTGCGCTGTGCTTTTCCATGTCTTGAGTTTTGTGCAGCAGTCAGAGTTGAGTAGAGCTGTGCTGCTCTGAAGTTTAGGGTTTTTGGAGAGTAAGCATGAAATGCTTTCTGTGTACAAAACAAATATTCCAAGAGTTGGGAACAGGCCCGGTGCTGCGGTGAGGTGGAGCAGGGGGGTAATTGCTATATTAAGAGGAAGGAATTCAAAATAAAGTTAATCTCTCCTCCCCTCCATAAGCTCAGAATGAGCATGCTGCATCTTGTTCGCATTCAGAGACAGTGTAACTGAAACAGGGATGACGGTTCTGCTGTGCCAGGATCCGGTTCAGCCCGGTTTAGGATCAGGCAAGGAATTGGTTTTTGACTTGGCACCGATGGTGTGCAGAAGCATTTAGATGTGTTCATGTGTGTAGGTTCCTAACGGTTCTTGCCTATGTAGCTTTCTACTGTATGCCGTGTGTGAATTTAACTAGTGCATTCCACAGCCACCCGCCCTCCCGGTGCGATAATGCTTCATTTGAACTCAATGGCCACCTCACCTTGCTGCCGGTTTTATACTCTCTAATGCAAGAACTAAAACTAACATGGCAGTGGCTTTAAAGTCTTTGATGTTTCCTATAATCTTATTACTGGTAAAAGTTTAGTAATACAAGATTATTTTTGCATGATGTGCATGAAACAAAATGTTTGAGTCAGGTGATTGTGGTAATTCCAACAGTTCAAAATCTTGTCTCGAGCTCTCTGCATGGTCCATGTGGGCAAGTCCAGTCCTGGAGTGCCACTTTCCTGCAGACTTTAGCCCTATCCCTAATCAAACACACCTGCCTGTAATTTTATAGTGAGGACATGTGTTTGGTTAAGGATGAAGATAAAGCCTGCAGGACAGTGGCCCGCCAGGACTGGACTTGCCCATCTCTTGTCAAGCAGAGCATGAAGCATTTCTCAGTCCTGCTGTCTTTACATCATTTTCCTGTCTCGTCTTTCTACTGAGCCTGTCAGTAAAAGTGGTAAAAGGACAGAAATCAAAAAGTTAAAACAGGCATGTCCAGTCCTGCTCCTGGAGGGCCGGAGTCCTGCAGAGTTTAGCTCCAACCCCAATTAAACACCCCTGAACCAACTAACCAGAGTCTTACTAGGCATACTTGAAACTTCCGAGCAGGTGTGTTGGAGTATGTTGCAGCAGAACTCTGCAGGATATTGGCCCACCGGAAGCAGATTTAAACATCCCTGACCAATAAGACGGTCCAGATCTGAATGGGACTTGCACACACAGTCTCTTGAGAATGGACTAGACTAGAGTTCAAACACTTTCCTGGAGGGCCACTGTCCTGCAAAATTTAGCTCCAACCCCAATTAACCAGCAAATCGGAGTCTTAGCATACTAGAAACTTCCAGACAGGTGTGCTGAGACAAGTTGGAGCTAAACTCTGCAGGATCTCCCTCCTGATGACAAAAATTACATAATGTGGACAGCCGAATATACTTTGAGCTTTAGGCCAGTGTTTCCTGACCCTACTCCTGGAAGCCCCCCACAAGTGCTATTTCAAGTCTTACTAATGAGTTGAATCAGATTTGTTTGTGCATTTTTCTGGAGTCTTTAGGAAGTATTGTCTTAGGCAGGGGTAGGCATGTTCGTTCCTAGAGAGCCACAGTTCTGCAGAGTTTAGTCCAACCTTAATCAAACACACCTGAACGAGTTGATCGATGTCTTCAGGATTACTAAGGCTACGGGCAGGTTGGAGCTGAACTCTGCCGGACTGTGGCTCTCTAGGACCAAACTTGCCTACCCCTGGTCTTAGGCTTCCAGCTTTTATGACTGCAACTTTGAAGCTGGTGTTGCATTGAGTGTCGATTGACCATCGCTCTATCTCTCCACAACAGCTCTGTCATTTACCCAGGCGTATATATGACTTTGTTTTTCACTCTGCCAGATTCGATTTCTAGAAAGGTTAGTAATGTATCCCTTCTGTTTCTGCCCTTGCCACAGCGGGTCCACCCTGACTTCGCGTCGCACTTCCTGCCTGAAGAAAGGAGAAGCCCCGATGTGCTTGTCACCCGAGCTGCGTGTTGGAGGCCGAACGTCTTCACTCGGTCCCTCTTCAGGCCGCTCTGTTTCAGACTGATGTCGAGCCGGTTGGATATAATCTCGAGCGGCGGACTCAGGAGATGGGGAGGCGTAGGGAAACTCTACGGCAGGCTTCGCAGGGAAGGATCGTCTTTCTCCAGAAGTAGGAAACGAGCGTCGGAGGGTTCCTGCCGCCAGTCGGCTCTCTCCTCCTGTTTCGACACGGGACCAAATGCAAACCATGTGTCCTCGCACCCGCTTAGCTGCTTTTGCCCACCTCTAGCATTAGCGCTCTGGACGGATCCATTTCACTCTGCCGCGTTCTCATTCTCCAAGCCCCAAATGAGCCTCTCGGTGGGACTCCTGGCTTAATAGGCTGGAACTTTCCCATGTCCGGCCTCCGAAGGTGGCTGTTATCCTCCGAGGGCCCCCGTGCGAGTCTCGAGCTCGGGCTCATGTTATGGGGTGAGTACAGTAGCCCAACTCCAGGGTCAAAGGTCACTTCCTCTTCAGATCTCTCTGCTTAAAGATGTGTTAAATATGGATGTTTTTGTATGTTGAAATATGCAGAACTAATGTGCCATAGAGTTGGGAGGGGGAAAATTTAGCTGCCTGCTGGAATTCTGATCTGTCACCACTTGCAATGTGTGTTTATGTATTCTTTGAGAGAAAAAAAGGGAGGGAGGGCATTGGGGCATTTAAAATGGCCATTTTGAGGTCTGTTTAATGGACAGCCATCAATCTTTGTGGAATGTGGCCCCTCGGCTAAGCACCATGGACAGCGTAATGACCCGGCCTTCATGTCGAAGCCATACTATGTGGGCATGGTTCCTCAAATCGGGCTCTGCAGGTTTAGCTTCAGTCCTATTCAAACTCACCTGAGCATGCTAATCAAGCTGAACCTTCGAGGAACCTGCTATAGAACCATGCATGGAAGCTGATGAATTATGCCAGTCATTTATGACAGCCAAAAATAAAACCTGCTGATTTATGGCGAAACCATTGAGTGAACGAGTGAGTCAGACAGGTATGTGTGTCGTCTTTGTGTAAATGCAAGTCATCTGTCGTGGCGCACACTTTTTTTTTTTTTTCCTCTAAAAGACGTGCTGCTATATCGAAATGTTTGAAACTAGTCTGACCTGTGGCCTCTCTGCGTTTCACTTCCTCTTTTCTCCTGTTGTTGCTGTGATGCACATGTGTTTGATTCTGAATGGAGTCTTTAAATCTCCATGTCTTTCTTGCTGATGGCGTCCACATCATTGTGTCTGCTTGGCACGGTGAGCTCCGACTCCGCTCTGAAAGCCTCTTGTTAGCAGATCGGGTGTCTCGTTCACACACAGATGTGTCTCGTCGCTTTACGTCGAGTGTGTGTGTTGACGGGAGGGAGGCGTGTCGTGACGGAAAGCTTTTAATGGAGACACTCTGAGTAAATGTGCAGGGATTATGTGCGAAGACAGGGCCGCTTTTATCCGAGAAGCGCTGGCGTACCTGTGTGCTGTGTTTGATCATGTCTGACCCCCTCCGCATCCCAGCGCTCCTCTGATCCCACAGCCCGGCATTCCTCTCGTAACAGTCAGCCGTCTTTACCGCGGTGAGAAACGCAGGTATGTCCGTGCGTGGATTACTGTACTCATTTCTGCCGGCCTGTTTGGGAAAGACAAAAAACAGCCAGGCCATTGTATACCGAGAGCGCTTCTGCCCTACAGGCTTTCCATTTCTCCTTACCAGTCACAAAAATCCCCAGTTGCCAGGCTCCGTTCCAGACGAGAGGTGCCTACCTAGGCAACATTTCACGCCTGAAGGCTGTTTCAGACAGTAGGCAGCAAAATGATGCTGCTTGAGAACTAACACTGCTTTATCATTAGACTTCGCAGTAATATGTGACCCTGGAGCACAAAACCAGTCTTAAGTAGCATGACTATATCTGAAGAAATAGCCAACACTGTATGGATCAAAATGATTGAAAATTCTTTTTTTAATGCCAAAAATCATTAGGATTTTTGTAGTAAAGATCATGTTCCATTAAGTTATTTTGTAAATTTCCTACTGTAAATATATCAAAACATTTTTGATTAGTAATATGCTTTGCTAAGAACTTCATTTGGACAACTTTAAAGATGATTTTCTCAATATTTTGAATTTTTTGCGCCCTCAGATTCCAGATTTTCAGAATGTAAAAACTGACCCTTACGACTGGTTTCGTGGTCCTGGATCACATGTTGTGTGATGTCTGTAAAGCACCTTGAAGTAAATGCTACATGCTAGTCATTCAGTAACATGGTAACCGTCTGGCACAATCACGGTACCGTGGTAGCACTACAGTACTTTTTGGTAAAGTTTAAGCTAATATATTGTAATCCAATTTATCAAGAGAAATTTTACTTTTATATTCAGAACAAACAAAATGTGGAAAGGACAAACATTTGAAATATTGGCACTTATAAAACCATCTGTGAATATGTCCAGATTGATTGATTACTTACTTTAATCTGGAAAATACTGTGTCTCTTCTCATTTGTGCCACAGAAGAGCATAGTTTTCTTTTTTTAGACATACAATAGTAATACTGTGGTGTTTTTCTGAGTACCATGTAAATACCATGGAATGCAGATGTGGTTCTTCCACTGTACTTTTTATGGCGGTATTGTGTAACCTTTTAGATAATGCGTAAACAAATATTAAAAATGCTTGCGTAGATTAATGAGTTAAAAGTGACCATAAAATCAACATCTCTTGCTTTTTTTATGGAAGATTGCAGAGTTTATTATGAATAAATTATCTGTGCACTGGATTACTACTATCATTTTAATTTGTGTGCCCTCACAATATTTAATAACTAGGCATGTAACAATGTTGTCAATATTGTGGTACTGAAAATAGCATCTTGTGGTCACATGACGATGTGAAACAATATAGATCTTCCATGCAAAAAGTGTAGATATTCATAAAAGCGTAAAGTCTTTAAAGTTGTGTTTTGGGCCGTTATGCTTTGGCACAGTATCTGTCAAACAAACTAAAACCAAAAGCACAATATGATCCAAAGATCAGTTCTGTAGTAGAGTCCTGAATTAAAACTGTCAAAGTTAAACATTTTAATCAACTTATTTACTATTTCTTGACCGGAAAGTAAATTCTTATTTCACAGATTCGAGGAAGCTATAATTTTTGTGACCAATTCAGTGCACAAATGTGACTGTTATTTGGATTTTGTAAGTCGGTGGATGAAGAACCGGACCAGCAGTGGACCAATTTCAGTGTTCGCAAACAGTGATGGTGCTTTTTTTTTTTTTTTGTGGACGTAGCTTGTCTGGTGGCAGAAATGACAGTTTTATAGCAGCAGTCTATGGAAACCATGGAATAAAAGAATTAAAAAATGCTAATTTGCGTATATATTTCAACATTCTGACTTCATTCTTGCAATTCCGAGATTATATCTCACACTTCTGGTAAAATCAACTCGTCATTCTCTTTTCCTCTTGGCTCAGAATGCTGAGTTTATATCCCACACTTTTGGATTTTCCCCTCAGAATTGACAAACGTGCTATTGTTGAGTTAAATCGCGTCATAAAGTCCGAACTAGGAGATACAAACTTGCATTTGTGAGGGGGGAAAAGTCAAAATTGTGAGATAAAACAGGTAAATGTAAAATGATACAGCTTTAAATAGTATTTCATGCTGTAACTGTAGGACTAATACTATGTTTCTGTATATGTAAATATTATGTAAACCTATTGTTTAAATCAAATTTATGCTTTAAAAGTAGAGTAATCACAGCAGGCAATTCATAATCCATTTAAACATCAGTTAGTTTCAAATGATGATGACCGTATTTAATGAAAATGATTTGCAGTCCAATTCTGACATCCGAAGACACAACAATACATTTTTTCTCTTATTCCATGGATTTTACCCATTTTCCTCCACTTGTTACCGGTGTTTTTCTGTATTTCTGTAGAACAATTTGGTATAGAAGCAAAAGTTGTTTTGTTTTAAATACAGGAGCTTTTGTGTTTTAATGTGCCACAGGATTGCTGTGAATGAATCAGCACTGCGGCTGTGTGCCAGTGGGTGTATGTCAGGAGCAGGGACGCCTCTCTTTGCGTTTAGATTTATAATTTCACCGGAGCTCACAGCAAACTGGAGAAAAGTGGTTGAATCGAGCACGTGTGTGTGTGTGTGTGTGTTAGAGGACAGCACCGCTGTCTCCTCACATCACTGATGACAACCGCAACTACAACACTGAACGGCGCTCATTTCCATCATTTCCTGCATCACGGCTTCATATACACGTGAGACCTGCCGCAGTTTATCGGAGCCCTGTGTCCCACAATCCATGTGCATACCGTTCGGCCCCTCGTAATCTGCATCGCTACACACATTGTGACAGGAAAGTTCGGGACTTGTTTCTAAGAGGGTCTGTGTGTGTGTTTTTAACGGTGAGGTCAGGTGGAGCAGTGTCTCTCTCTCTCGGGCCGCCGTCAGCACACATGCTCTGCAGCGCTGCATCAAAGGCAGATCCGCTTGTTAAAGTGTGTTATGGTGCTCAACGCAGCGGGGTGCACTTGCTGTTTAAATGTTGGCTCTGGGCTGGAAAAAAAGGCCCACAAAGCTCTGGATACTGGAGTGTGTAGAGCAGCTTTGAGATTTACAGGAAGAAATATGAAAGTTCACTCAGCATGAAAACTCTGCTAGTAAAACGATTTGCACTTGGTTTTTACAGGTAGATTTCACCCCAGATGTTGAGTAAGGACTACCTCAATTGAACAGCTATAGCACATGATAAAGAAATGAGCTAAAGCCTACCTAAACCTTGTCAATACATTACACAACTGTTGGTAGCACTTTATTTTAGAGTCTTTGTCACATGTTACGTGTGAACAGTACTGACAGACTAAACCGAGGCAGGTCGTACACTGTAAGTGCACGTTGTTAATGAATATTACTCCGTATGTGATCGTATGATTACACTTTATGTAACTTTATAATTATGCACTTAAAGTAGCTTATGTTGTTAGCACAGCCAACATTTGCACTGATCAGTAAAAATGAGCCTTTTCACGAATGTTAGCACAGCTAGTGCTGCAGATTATCACCACAACCTGACCACAGCTCTACTGTAGAGACTGTAGGTCTTTCCCGTTACTCAAAAACACATAAAATCACACTTCTTTTCAGCATTACTCTCCTGATCTAGCCCTGTGCAAAGCATGCTGGGAACTAAAAATCCACTGCCCGGTTTCAGTTCATGCTACACAAATGATTTGGGCAGGTGAAGTAAACTTCAGTTTTATGTATCTAATAGCGGCCCTATGATTTCAGCAATGCAGAATCCAGTCATAAAAATGGCATTTAACGTCACAGAATTTGCTACATTTTGGATGAATAAATCAAAAGTAGGTCTGTATGTGTAAAACTCGCTATATGAGTACATGAGAGTCACTTCATGAGCATTTTACCATTTCTTTTGAGAAAATACACACAGAAACTGAATGTCTTCACAGCAATAAAAGTTCAGTTTAACTTGAAGAAACTGTGACAGAAATGTACTACTTGATGTAATTACAGTGCTACTGCTACTAATAAAACTATTATTGAAACTTATTATTGAAAATGTATATACACAACACAGTATTTCTTAATTTTTTTTTTTAATCCAATTGGCTCTATAATATGGAGAAGCAGAAAACAGGAATAAAGCGAGTATTTGTTTTATTGGCCAAATCTGACAAAATGGCATCATCTAAAAAATGGTGAATTTTGAAGACTTGCCAGCATAATGGACAAAAATTGAAAAAAATAAAAAATTTTAAGGTAAATGGCACTGTGATTAAAAACAGGTTTAATGGGTTTCAGTGGGGACATTTTTGTCCTATTATATCTAGTGCAAAATAGATTTTTTTAAAGAAAATGGGGGAGACATAGTAAAATTCCAATAAAAATACACACCTGTGCCAAAATGTATGCAGCTGGCAATAACACAGGCAAAATGATAAAAAAAAAAAAAACTGAAAAGGACAAAAATATCCAAAAGGTCACACAAGGGTTAAAATGGAATCTGGAAAGTGAATGGAAAACAAAGAATTTGGTTTAAAAAAAAATAAAACTGAATTTGAGAATAAAATAAACTGTATTTGATAAGGCTTTAAAAATGTAATGCTTGTGAAACTTTTAATTTTAAGCTGCTGTTAAATTGAATTGAAGTTTCATGATTTCAATTTATTAGACATGATTTAGAAAAATAGAATTTTTTTTTTTAAATGGATAAATTAAACAGAAAAAAATAGCATTTAAAAGAAAATTAAATGGAAATTGGGAAAGAATAAAATATAAAATAATTTCATAGGGCCTTAATAATGTATGTAATTAATGTAATTTTTGTTAAACTTGAAATAAATTGCTGTTAGATTGTGTGAGTTTCATGATCTAAATTAATTTGACATGAGATTTAAAAGAAAGTACTATTTCGGAGATTTTAAGTTTACTTCAACGTGTTACTAGCAATTTCTGAGTGAAAATTTGTTGTTCAATAGGAGGAAAAAGGGTCTGCTTTCCTCACAGAATCATCAAATGGCTTCAGAAATCTTGAAATATTGTGCACAGTTTTTGTGGATCCTTTTGTTGCTTTTGAGAACCATTAGCATTGCAGAACTGAGCACGTAGACTTTCTTAACATCTGCTCCTGTCAGATAAGTGAAGGTTGATGAGTTAATGACATGTCTAATTGCCATGCTGGAACAAAAAGGGCCCGTCTGAGTCAGCAGAAACACCAACGGTTCTGCAGGATGTCATCGCGTGGTGCAGCATTAATGTCTTTCCTTTGAGATGAGCAGAACGGTGTTTGATGAGCAGGGGCGTCCACACGCGCTTGACCGTTGGAGTGTGCCGTTTCCATTCTGAAGGCTAGGATCCCGAAGCTTTTTGCAGCTTTGCGCTGTCGCGGGACAGATGAGCTTAGATTGATGTGCTGGGTGTAGTCGTGAGACACCCACAATGAGCTTGTTTTCTTAAAGATGAAAAGCTGTAAATCTGTCATCTGCAGTGAATAATACAGGAAGATTCAGATTGTGTTCTGAAGTCTTTAGGCGTTAAACGTTTACACAAGGCAGTGTCAATATTCTCTCTCTCTCGCCCACGGGAGCAGCACCTGTGGTAGCTGGCACCCGGAGCCCTCCGACCGTGGCGCTGCACAGACACGAATCGCGCCGACGCCGAAGCACAAAAACAGTTGCGCTCCGCCAGCGGAGAGGCCTCCGGTGACCGCCCGCGAACGGGCTGCCGTGTTTGTGTGCGGCGGAGGCGCTGGGAACAGGATGTTTGGGCCTCCAGGTGCGCGCGGGTCTCTGTCGGGGCTTGTGGGACGGCTCTAATGATAGGCCGCTGCGGGCGAGGACATGACTGCGCGCCGTCGGCCCGGCCCCCTCTCCGCAGACGCACACACAACAATGAGCCATAAATCAACAATCTGCCTCGCCACGCTACGACGAGCCAGCGCTTCTCAGTCTCCGGAGCGCTCGCTGTGACACGCGCCGTACGCGGCCCTGCCGCCCGTGGGCTGTTGGGAAACGGCACAATGACTGCGATTGTCTGAGCCGTCGCTCTCAGGGAAGGAAAACCGGGCTCGTGGTGAACCGACGCACACAATAAAGGTGGAAGACGGGGCTCTGGGTCCCATTGTGGTCTGGCCACGCCGGCCGCGCTCACGCTCGTTTCCCTGTTCTGTCGGAGCGCTTCTACCCCGTGCGGTTCCCCGTCGGAGCGCTAACACACGGCCCATTGTCTCTCCCGAGCCCTCCGTCCACACAGGTGTCGACAAAAACGCTCACGAAAAAAGAAGTAGCACGCGGTCAGGCCACCGCCGGTCGGCCCTGTTGAGCGCCCAACAGCGGTTAATGAGCGCCAGTCAGTCTCAGATCCGTTTCGTTTCAGAGCCCGCTTTAACAGGTTGAGATCGGATTGTGCATATGCTGAATTTTACACAGTGCTATTTTATTTGTTCAGTTTTATAAAACATGCCAATTGTAAAACACACTCGTATGTGACCATGGACCACAAAGCCAGTCATAAGGGTCCATTTTTTGAAATGAATCTTTCCGTTGATGTGTGGTTTGTTAGGATAGGACGATATTTAGCTGAGATTATTTGAAAATCTGGAATCTGGGGGTGAAAAAAATCCAGAATATTGAAAAAATCAGTTCTTAGCAATGCAGATTACTAATCAAGAATGAAGTTTTGAAAAATATCTTTACTTAAAATCCTAATGATTTTTGGCATAAAAGAATTTTTTTTCATTTTGACCCATGCTGCTTATGACTGGTTGTATGGTCCAGGGTCACATACACAAGCAGGACATGACGTATGTCATACCACCCGTCTCTCGCCTTACATTATTCTCAGTCCGTGTGGAAGCAGCGCAGCGCTGCGTCGGCAGAGTTTGAGCGCTCAGTCAGTTTAAGCAAATTAAGCAAATATTATGCTGAAAATATATTTAGATTGATCAACAACCCTTTGCAGTAAAGACTTTATTTGAAGCAACATAAGTTAGTAGTTGACTAGAAGACAAGTTTAATTCAGGCTCTTTACGCAGAAACCATAAAAAGTCCATATTTTAGGATTTCACACCAGCCACTGTGAACAGTAGTGTTCTGTGTTCTACTGAATGAGAATGTGCTCTCAGAAAACAAGGTACAAAAACTCTCACTATAGTAGTGTTTTTTTTAAGGTATACTTTTGCACCTTGTTTACCCCTACAAGATGCATGTTAGTACCTTAAAGGGTACGTAAATTTCCGTTTGTTTGATTTTGTGATAATTAATATTTTAAATGTTTTTTAGTCTCTTCTGCTCAAAAAGGGCTGCATTTATTTGATCAAAAATACAGAAAAAAAAACATAACATTGTAAAATATTATTACAATTTAAAATATCTGCTTTCTGTTTTAATACTGTTTAAACTGTCATTTATTTCTGTGATGCGCAGCTGAATTTTCAGCAATGTTACTCCATTACTTCAGTGTCATCCTTCAGAAATCATTCTAATATACTGCTGAAACTCATCAATTAGTATGGTTGTGCTGCTTAATATTTTAAGAATCAAAAGTTAACAAGAATAGCGTTTATTAAAAATAGTTTTTTTTATATAAGTCTATCAATACAAGTCTTTACTATCACTTTTTTTTTAAAAGTGTAAAAAAGTAAAAGTGTTCTTTTTTTGGTGTACTGACTTCAAGCTTAAATGGTTGTTTATTGTTACGAAGAAATTCTGTTTTAAATAAATGCTGTTCTTTTTGACTTCTTATTTATCAAAGTATCCTGAAAAAAGTATTACAGGTTCCAAAAAAAAAAGTGCAGCACAACTGTTTTCAGCATTGCTAATAATCAGAAATGTTTGATGAGCAGCAAATCAGCATATTAGAATGATTTCTGAAGGATCACGTGACACTGAAGACTGGAGTAATGATGCTGAAAATTCAGCTGCGCATCACAGGAATAAATGACAGTTTAACAGATATTCACATAGAAAACTGCTGTTTTAAATTGTAATAATATTTCACAATATCACAGCTTTTTTCTGTATTTTTGATCAGATAAATGCAGCCTTGAGTGAGCAGAAGAGACATTAAAAACATTACAAATCTTACTGATCCCAAACTGTTAAAGGCCAGTGTATTAATACTTAAAGTTCAAGTATTAGTACCTTTTGAAAGAGTGCCACTCCAGTTTTTCTGGGAGTACAGTGTACTTTGAGTCTTAATCGTATATTTTAAAAAACCGTACCTAACATTAAGGCCACTTAAGTGTACTTAAAGAGAGTATTGTTTCATGAATGTTTCTTAAGTACACTTATAAAAGTGCAATTTAACGTCAAATAATTAAAAGTTTGACTTAAAAGTGCATTTTAAGTTATTATATCACTTTGTCATGATTTACATAAATACATGTATTTTGATGCGTTAACATACTGAAGCACATGTAAAGAACTTGATTATAATTTTAACTGTAGTGTTTTTTGGTATTACGTCTAATTAAATGTACTAAGTTGCAAGTTCAGCTAACTGCAGTAACATGAATTAAATCTGAAATTAAATTTATTTTTAATACAGAAAAAAGTGTAATGCAGTGAATTATTATGATGATGATGTAAAATAATATTTTTCTATTTTAATATACATTAAAATCGAATTAATCGTTGTGATGCGCAGCTGAATTTTCAGCATCATTACTCCAGGATTCTTTGATGAATAAAGTATTTATTCAAAATATAAATGTTTTTTTAACAATATACACTACTGTTGAAACGTTAGTCAGTACATTTTTATTCTTTCTTTCTTTCTTTGAAAGAAATTAATACTTTTATAGTGTTTGACTGATAAAAAGTGCTAGCAAAGTAATTGCAGTAATATTTTGCGAATATGACTATTTTTCTGTGTTTTTGATCAAATAAATGCAGCCTTACTGATCCCAAACCTCTGATGGCAGTGTATATCATTTTTTGTAATAACTACTTTTATATAACTTCATTTACATGATGGCCTTTACAAAAACCATTTCAATCGAGTTTCCATCCAAAAAACTATTTTATGATTGATGGCAAAGGAAACTCAGTGTACCCACAAATCCCTTCATGTGTGTGTTTGGAGCCACAGCAAAAGCAGTGTGAGGTGTCGCGCCTCACACAGACAGACAGGGTCTGTAATTGCGCCCGTCCCGCTGTTCAGGGTTTAATAAGTAAGTATTGTCCTGCGGCCGGGCGTCAGCGTGAGGCAGAGTGAGCTGTCGTCTCGCGTCGTTCTCAGAGCGGCTGCGGTGCATTGTGGGCGTGAGGGTTTTTCCCAGCTGACGCCACGCCGGAGTTCAGTAAGCGGCTCGGCCCACGGCTCCTCGCAGGTGTCTCGGATCTACGGTAGGTGCGCGTTAATGCTCACCAAATGAGTGTCTCGTTCGCATTCTCCACATTCCTCTTCCGTGAAGTCATCTTTTGTTCCTGTTCTGACACAGTTCCCAGACCCACAGCGTGGTGCTTTCCATTATGAAACCTGTGCAACGCTTAACCAAACATTTGCCGTTCGCAATGAACGCGGCCCAAAACAACAACACCCCAGTGTCTCCATGAGAACGCTCCATCACAGACACGAGCGACGCACGCTAACCGGTTTGACAGAGACCGGAGAGCATCGCGGAGACGTGATCTCACCGATCAACTTAGAAGAACTCTATCAGCTCTGAACCTAAAAGCAACACCTCAAAATCAAATTTTATTTGCGTGAGGAACATTTGTAGTGCTATTGATATGTTTGTCATTAGGCAACCTGTTTGTCATCGCACACGTCGTTAAGTTGTTCGACAGACCTCGTTTGTTTGAACTCTTGATACGTGCTCTATTTGAACAGGAAGTACTCGGGCTCGATTGACTGTCATAACTATATTGCGTGATCGCATTCCAGAGCGTCATGTTCCCGTTCTGATGTGTGAGCTGCCATGGAAGGAATGGATGTCTTCGTTAATGAGATGGCTCAGATAATGTCAGCAAACACACACACGCCCCGGTGCCGAGTTATGCGGCTTATTCCAGGGCTCACGTCTCCAAACCAACAGCTCGTTTAACGCCGCTGCCGTCACACACACATCTAATATTTAACCTGCGCTCAAATGGTTTTTGGGACTTTGTTTGTAGTAAGTCTGCGGGAATGAATGGATGTGCATGAGAGCAAAGCTGTGTCACGGATCTGTGTAAAATACTGATGTGCTGGAAGACTCAGGGCGAATGCCACTTTAAAGCGAGTAATACTCATGCTAAAGGGCCTGAACACTTGGAGGAGCGCAGGATATTACGGTCTCGCGTGCGCGTTTACTGCGTTAGAGACCGAATATCAAACCGAACGCCACTGGCGAATAAATTATGCAAGAGCTTTTCACAGAACTAACTGGTCATTCCGAGCGGAATAACCACTGGTTTATTTACTCATGAAAATATGCTACAATTTTTGTCTTTGTTTTGAACGGAGTATATCTACACTTCATATATAAGCCAGCAAACCTCATTTTGATTGTGTTTAACAGTGCTTGTTTAGATATTTTGATCTACATTGCAAAGACTTTTTTTTAATTGTGACTTAAGCATCCAAGTAGTTTTTGTGGTCACGGTATAAATAAACCCAAACTTCCCCACAACTGCATCTTCAGTCTTTCCGTCTTAATGTTAGTTTAACGGTAGACAAGCAAAATCTTACAAGTGTTGTAACAAATTGGATCTTTCAATCAAATCTCGCTTCATTTGAACTTGTGTGTCTGACTGTTTAGTGTAAACCAACAAACATAACAAATGTGACCCTGGAGCACAGAACCAGTATCACGGGTGTATTTGTAGCAATAGCCAAAAATACATTGTAGGGGTTAAAATTGTCAATTTTACTTTTATGCCCAAAATCATTAGAATATTAATTAAAGATCATGTTCCATGAAGATATTTTGCAAATGTCCTATCGTAAATATATCAAAACTTCATTTTTGATTAGTAATCTGCATTTCAAAAAATTGACCCTTACGACTGCTTCCGTGGTCCAGTCAAGATCCAAAATGACTAAATTAAAGAAAAAAAAATTAAAAACTGTTAAAAAACAAACAAACAGTAAAACGACTGGCAGCAGAGTTTCCAGACAATTTCATGCAAAACTTGACTTTTAATTTTCTCGTTAAATTACAGTATATTACTGTTGATAGTTTGTTTTTAAACTATGGAAAAACAGGAAAATGATGTCAAATTACATAGAAAAACAACCAACTTTTAGGTTAGTCACCATAAATTTAAGGTTTTAATGAGTTATTTTGTAAAACTGCTCTGTCCATCTACAGTGGTCTACTTTTAAAGTAAAGTTTTTCCATGTACAGTAACTAAGGAATAATTTATAAAATGCAGTAAGCAAAAAAAAAAATAAAAAAGTGAACAGACGTCCCCATTTACCGGGGACAGTCTCGGCTTTTTGTCCTGTCCCCGACTGGAAATGTCTTCATTTTACAGCTCATACAAAACAAGTACTCGCATACTAAACATACGATAAGTAATACTGTTTGTGTGCACTTTATCCACCTTTTTCTTCGATGCAGAAGTAAACCTATGGGCCAGAAGAATAACAACATGCTGTAAACGGTCAAACTGTTTGTGCTACAAACCAGTGTCTTTATAATTGAGATAATACATTAAAATTAGACGCACCAATCTGCAATATCAAGCAGCAAAACAAGCTGTTTTGTACAGCTAAAAATAGCTGGACGCGGAAGAGACCGGAAGCCACACCCATAAAATGTTCAAATGGCCGCACCTGCACTTGCAGGAAAAATGAGGTGGATAACAAGGCATGATAAGGTTTCTGGATTGTTTTTCACACACTATTAAACATTCCTGAGACGTCTGCCGTCACAACTCCAATATGAATGATGTAAAAAAAATAATAAACAATTACACATTGCAGAAAGCACATACTTTGTGCTCAAAATGAGCCTAAAATGCAAAATAATAAGCCTGATTAGGGATGGAAAAGATCCATTTGTACAAACACTTTGAAAAGTTGTAATTACTTTGTACTCACACTTTGTGAAAATGTTAAATACAGGCAGAAAATGTCACACACATTTGTTAATACAGTTTTATTACGGCGTATGTTCTCAGATTTATTGCTTTATGGTAACACTTTACAATAAGGTTTATTAGTTAACTCCATGGAACTAAGAATGAGCAATACTACTACAGCATTTATTAATCGTAGTGTTAATTTGAACATTTACTAATGGATTATTAAGGTCACAGGCTGTTTGTTAACATTGGTTAATGCACTGTGAACTCACATTAACAATGCATGACTGTATTTTCATGACCTAAGATGAACAAAGATGAATAAATACTGTAATAAATGTATTGTTCGTTGCTTGTGCGACATTAACTAATGGAGCCTGATTGTAAAGAGTTACTGTTTAAATTTAATGTTTTTGTAAAGTCCTAATTTTTGATATGTTTGCTATTTGCAGTAGCTGCTATTTCCTGTTCCTAGTGTGATTGTTGGTGAATTGTAGGCCTAATAATAAACTCAAACATCATTGTAATTATTAATTATGATATTAACATATGGAAACCACAATTAAAAAAACAGGCTCAAATATGTCGTCTCCATTTTTTAATTTGTAGACAATCACAGATTATCAGAAAAGGGCACTGTGTTTTGTTCCTTCCTGTAGAGTCCTTCAGGGGCCCTGTGTCCAATAGACCATTTCGTCAGATGTAGACATACTGGTCCCGATACACTTTTTTACTTTACACAAACGTTACAAAAAAAATACAACCAACATAACATTTGACTGGATGAAAATGTTACATTAGCACCTTATGAATGTATTTGTATATGTGAAATAAAAGAAAAAATAAAAAACAGAAAAACAGGAAGTGCTTCTGGACCAGTGTTGTTTACATCTAGCGAAATGGTCTATATGTTTCTCACGACTATCTAAAAAACCAGCTTAATTTCGCTCTGCAGACCACTACTTAAAGCCCAGATCACTTGAGGCCTTGTCAGGTAAACACATTCAGACAGTTAGCGCGTGTGCGATTCGTGGTTTCCTGCTGTATTGACGGCGTGATCGATCGATGGCTTGCGCTGGCGTCTCAGGAGTCTGTTCTTGGCGTGCCACGGTCCAGTCCTGCCTGAAAGCGAGAGTGGCAAGGCACCTGGGAACGGGAAGGTGCGGTCGAGCGTGTCTGTTCCAGACGCAGCCTCTGGTTCCTCCTTGCCGAAGATGGGTCGTGATCGTGGTGCAGGGGGCCTCCTGCTCGCCGACCACCGTCCACGTCTGGCCCCGCGGCCCCCGCGCGCGCATTAGCGAAAGTCGCCGTTTCTTCAAGTGGAACCGGATTGTTCTGTGGTTTGGCTCGCTCTCTGTTGACACAGTTTGCTTTCTCACACACATTTTGCCATGGGTGATGGGCATGTGCTTTACGGTTTCATCTGGCAGGTTGCATCATTTCGTCTAATCACCTGACGCTTTCTGACAACATTGCTCGTGTCAATAAAACGCGCTTGCTGTGTTACACGTGTGAAGGCTTTTTCTCACCAAGATGATACGAATGCTAGTACGGTGAGTGTGTGTCATTCATTCATCATATAGCAAAGCAAAATCCCTGTGCAAATGTCCATCGCAAGTAAACACACATGTGCTCTGTCCTGTTTTCACTGTCGCACCACGTCACTGTTCAAACTCTGAAGGCAGGTCACCAAAGTGCGGAAGCGAACAGCATCCTCTTCTTTAAAGGAGAAGTCCACTCCAAAACAAAGATTCACAGATAATGTACTCACCGCCTTGTCATCCAAGATGTTAATGCTTTTTTTTTCTTCAGTTTTTTGAGGAAAGTTTTTCTCCATATAATGGACTGATATGGTGCCCTGATTTTGAACTTCCAAAATGTAGTTTAAATGCAGCTTCAAACGATCACAAATGCGGTTGTAAACAATCCCAGCCGAGGAAGAAGGGTCTTATCTAGAGAAACCATCAGTTATTTTCATTAAAAAATACAATTTAAATACTTTTTATGCTCAAACGCTGGTGTTGTCTTGTCCCTCCCTGAACTCTGTGTATTCTGTCTCAAGACAGTTTTTGGTATGTAGAAAAACTCCAATCGTATTTTCTCCCTCAACTTCCAAAATCATTTCAGAATCATCCTACATCACTGCAGAAGAACAGACACAGTGTTCACAAAGTGAACATGCAAAGAAGATCAAACACCCTTAACAAAAAAGGTAAAACAGTCATGAACCGGAACAAAAACAGTCCAGGCAGAGTAAGACAAGGCGAGCGTTTGACATTAAAATCTATATAAATTGTATTATTTTTATGAAAATAACCGATCATTTTGCTAGATGAGACCCTTCTTCCTCGGCTGGGATCATTTACAACCGCATTTGTGATCGTTTGAAGCTGCATTTAAACGGACTTTTGGAAGTTCAAAATCGGGGCACCATATCAGTCCATTATATGGAGAAATGTTTTCCTCAAAAAACATAATTCTTTACGACTGAAGAACGAAAGACATGAACATCTCGCATGACAAGGGGGTGAGTACATTTATGTGTCAATTGTTGTTCTGGAAGTGAACTTCTCCTTTAACAAGACACACAAAACGCCTAATAATACGGCGAGGATTCAATTATGTACGCACCAGCACAGACAGACGGTGAAGAATTCAGCATTCTCATCCGTATCGAATATCAAGCGTGTTTTATCAACTCGCCACACCTGAATGTCTTTAAACGCTCTTTGGCAGCGCTCATCACTCCTGTCGGCCTGCGTACGAGTTCCCAGAAAACGTTTCCCTGTCACTCAGCGTGACTAATTGGTGTCGAGCGTCGATCGTGTCCACAGGCGGTCCTGGCGCCTCCGTGAGCGAGCGACGGTGTACGTGCAGATGAGCGTTCGATAACAGATTACGATTCAGTGAAGTATCAACTCGCATTCATCTCCAGAAGGAGAGAGTAAAAGAAGACACAAATGAGGGTAGTGCTGACAGACTGCAAGACTATAGCGCTGCGAAGTGAATGCGGGCAGCGGCTCAGATCAGCTCTCGAGGAGTTCCTGAGGATTGAGTGAAATGATTGATGCGTCGTAAAGTCGCAGTGTGATTTCTGTTTGCAGACTCATCCAAACTGAGCCACAAACAACAACGTTTTAAAGAGTATTAGACAAGTTTGAGTTGTGTTAGGGTTAGGGTTAGGTATATGTGACGCTATATACTTGTGCAAATAAGAATAAATAACCATATGGCCCATATAAATGAACATCATTTCAGATTTAACTAATATACTTGGTCATATGCAAAATCATAAGGCTGTGTGTTTATCAAAACAATTTCAGTCAGATGAAAACACAGGTCTAGAGCAATATGGCAGATGCAAATGAGATGTTTCTCCGAGCATTTGTCATAACAGTATTGTGGTAGTTCAGGAATGGTCCTGGTACAGACATGAATACTCAAAGACAAGGGTAAATATTGATTGATCCTCCGCTGTTGTTTAGTCGTAGCATAATCGATAACGGTTGGCCGGGATGGAATTTGCTCCGCCCCTCCTGCACTGTGATTGGACGGCTAGATAAAAGTGACAGTGATGAGCGCTGTTTACCTAAATGAAACATTGTGTACCTGTTTTGGTGTTTGCAAACAGTAATGATGTTTTTTTGTGGGTGAGGCCTGTCTGGTGGCAGAAAATTGACAGCTTCTGTGGATGCCATGGAATAAAAGGATTAAAAAAAGGGGAGATTATATTATATTCTGAGATTATATTTCACAGTTCTGATAAGAAACATCAACTCATCATTCTCTCTTTTCCCTTTGGCTCAGAATCATGAGTTTATATCCCACACTTCTGGCTTTTTGTTCTCAGAATTGAGCTATAGAGTCTGGACTAGAAGATATAAGAGTTTTAAATGTTTTTTTTTTTGTTTTGTTTTGTTTTGTTTTGTTTTAAGAAGTCTCTTCTGC
Organism: Labeo rohita; assembly: GCF_022985175.1. Lineage (NCBI taxonomy): Eukaryota > Metazoa > Chordata > Actinopteri > Cypriniformes > Cyprinidae > Labeo > Labeo rohita. The sequence continues at coordinate 249,687 of NW_026129755.1, read as the reverse complement.
TTACCAAGCCTGCATTTATTTGATCCAAAATACCACAAAAACAGTAAAATTTGGAAATATTTTTACTCTTTAGAATCTGTTTAAATACATTTTAAAATGTCATTTATTCATATGGTTTAAAAGCAGAATTTTCAGCATCATTACTCCAGTGTCACATGATCCTTCAGAAATCATTCTGATATACTGATTTGCTGCTCAACAAACATTTATTATTATTATGTTAAAAAAAAAGCTGAGTGGATTTTTTTTTCAGGGTTTTTTGGTGAATAGAAAATTCAGAAGAACAGCATTTATAGATTTTTTTTGTAACATGATAAATGTCTTTATCATCACCTTTGATCAATTTAAAATTTCTTTCCCCTCTAAAAAATAAAATAAAATGATACCGACTCCAAGCTTTCGAATGGTGTAGTGTATAATGTTGTAAATGCTTTGAGAAAAATGTTGATCTTTGGATCTTTCTATTCATCAAAGAATCCTGAAAAAATGTACTCAACTGTTTTAAATATTGATAATAATAATAATAATAATAATAATAATAATAATAACAGTGATGATGCTAATAATCAGAAATGTTTGTTGAGCAGTAAATCAGCATATTAGAATGATTTCTGAAGGATCACGTGACACTGAAGACTGGAGTAATGATGCTGAAAATTCAGCTGCGCATCACAGAAATAAATTACATTTTAACACATATTCACATAGAAAGCGGTTATTTTAAATAGTAAAAATATTTTAAAATGTTACTGTTTTTGTACTTTGGATCAAATAAATGAAGGCTTGGTGAGCAGAGGAGACTTGTTTAAAAAAAAAAAAAACATTTAAAATTTAAAAAACTTAAATCTTAAAAATCGTACAGTCCAAAAACTATTGACTGGTAGTGTATATACTTGCATTTGTGCGAAAAGAAAGTCAGAATTGTGAGATAAAACAGGTAAATGTTGGTAAAATGTTATAAGTTTAAATAGTGTGTGTAACTGTAGGGCTACTGTATGTCCTGTATGTGTGAATATTATGTAAACCTACTGTTTAAATCGAATTAATGGTTTAAAAGTAGAATAATCGCAGCAGGTTTAATCTGTGTTTAGCTTCAGATGGCGTTTTTGATGACAGTATTATATAAAAATGAATTGCATTTCATTTCTGACATCCAAAGGCGCATGGATTCTCTTATTCCATGGATTTGACCCATTTTTGTCCTCTTGTTACCAGTGTTGTTCTGCCACCACAGTGCGCACGCAGCTGCAAGTGACGTAACTGTGACGTCTACTAGAAACTGGTCTGTTGAACTCTTGGCGCTGAGTAAAAAATGCCAGAGCACCCAGCGTTCAGTGTGAAATAGATGCTCAGCTTCCTTACGCAAACTTGTTGTTTGACTTGATGAGTCTTGAGTTTTATGGAGTAGTTTTGTAACACCTCTGTGGTTGGTCACTCTGCATTATGTTTCAGAAAAGGCCGGCGTCGTTTTGTGGAAAAGAGAAAGTCACGTAGGTCTGGAACAACAACAACAACACAAAGATGAGTGAATGATTTGTGGTCGAACTCCCTTGATAAAGCGCAGAAGCGCGTCCTCGCGTTTGGTGGGGCTGCTGTGTCGCGTTAGCGCGGGATCAGGTTTGCTGATGGAATGACTCAGTTCTGGCCCGCGTTAAAGGCCGAAGCCGTTTCTCACTGGAGGTCCGCTAACTTTCTTTACGAGATCCCTGTTTCGTCAGCGGTGACGTGAAGGCAGCGCTGACTTCATGCTGCTGGCTGCAGAACCAACTTCAGCTCTCTCCTGCCAGATTGGGAGCTCAGGACTTTATTTTAGGAAAGCTTCTAGAAATAGACTCTGGCTGGAGCTGCGAGTTACTCCCCAAATCCCCGAATGACACACGCTGGACGCAAGATAGGCCGCTTCTGTCCAGAGCAGGCCTGTCTTCCCTCCCGGTCTGGGCCCGTCTGCCATCGGTTGTCAGTCCGGATGTGTTTTGATGCCGCTATTGCGCGCGTGTCGTTACGGTGCGTGTGACAGCAGCGCTTTCGGGAAGCTCTCGCAGACGCTGATCAATGCTGCTGTGTTACGTAACGCTGATAACGTCTTAGGTGGCAGATATGCTGTAGTGAACGTAGGAGAATGTTTGACCGCTGCTCCGGTGTTTGAATGAATCAGCACGGACTGATTCTGTGTTGTCAGCTAAAGACGCTAACGGTGTATCTGTTTCTCTTTTCTTTTGAAGGTGGATGCCAGGATGTCAGCTGTGATGCTTCACACGGATTGTCATGGTGAGAGTCTTAAATGTGGTGTCTGCAGCTTGTGTCGTTCGGTCAGGTTTGCTCCTCCGAACTCAGGCATTAATGTGATTTCTTTGTGCTCGGTAAACCGTGGGAGTGCGGTTCTTTTCGTGTTTAAGAGCGGAGCTGTAGCCGATCTCAGATGTTTACATAGTTGAGGCCTGTTAAACAAAATCCACTGCTGCATTTCCTATGGCTGCTTTTGTTTTTTCAGCCAGAGCACTGTTAACCATTTAGCCTGATTGACAGTCGTTAATAAGACAGTTGACAGTTGTTGTTTCATTGGAGACAGTACAGTGTGATTTATGGTAGGATAACCACATTTGGGTGTGTAAAGTGAGCAGTATGAAGTTCATCAGGTACACTTCAGTGTCGTGATACTTCTGTAATGACCTATTATTATTAAACACCCCGCAACACAGATGAACAGATCTTCGTCAAACATTCTGCCTTGTGCTAGCATAACTATTAGTTGACCCCGTCACAATAAGTAAATATACTTGCAATTGGTACTGATACATATTCATTCATTGCACTGGCATAAAGTCATGTATTTCTGAGAGAAACAAGAAAATCAAGTGTATGGTGAGAAAGATGGGCAAAGCAGCTTGTTCCCCATCAGTACTCGTGCCAACAGCTTTCATACATCACAGCCAATCAAACACATGCCGTAGATGTTTGAAAATTATATATGTGACCCTGGATCACGAAACCAGTCATAAGGGTCCGTTTTTTTTTAATTGAGGTGCATACACTGTCTGAAAGCTGAAGAAATGATCTTTCCATTGATGTGTGGTTTGTTGGGACAGGACAATATTTGGACGAGATACAACTCTTTGAAAATCTGGGGTGTAAAAACATTAAAATCTTGAGAAAATCACCTTTGAAGTTGTCCAGATGAACTTCCTAGCAATGCATATTACTAATCAAAAATTAAGTTTTGACATATTTACAGTAGGACATTTACAAAATATCTTCATGGAACATGATCTTTAAGTAATATCCTAATGATTTTTGACCTAAAAGAAAAATTGATCATTTTGACCCATACAGTGTATGTTTGGCTATTGCTACAAATACACCTGTGCTACTTAAGACTGGTTTTGTGCTCCAGGGTCACATGTGTTGGAACACGGAACATTCACATGGAAATAATGATCGATTGCGTTTCATTTCCGATAGTCTTCCAGTCTCAACAGATCTGTCTCATTCATTCCAGCCTAAGAGCCTGATATTTTTCTATTCTGAAGCGTTTCATTCTAATGATTGTGCAAGATTTTAACCTGCAGGTATTAAAAGGATAGTTCAGCCAAAAAAGTAAAAACTATTCCATCTAGTTCCAATCCTATAGGAGTTTTGTTCATCTTTAAACCCAAACAAAGATATTTTTAATGAAACCTGGTCATTCCTACGTAGCAAGTCCACACCACCAAAATATCAGTCAGCGCATTTGAGCTTCTACTATATTTAATGAGGCATTTGTATGTGCATTGATCTACATGAATAAAAGCCTAAATGTAACCTGTTCATCATGAAAAGTGATTGTGTTTCTTGCAATAAGCTGCTCGAATCATATGGATTTATTTTACGATCTCTTTATGAATGTTTTGAAGCATCAAAGCGTCGGTTGCCTGGACTTCCAGCGGAGAAACATAAATCTGTCCGGTTTTGTTACGAAAGGTGAACGAAAGTCTTAAGGGTTTGGAACAACATAAGGCTGAATAAATGAAAGAATTTTCATTTTTGGCTGAGCTGTCCCTTTAGGCTTGAAAGGAAAGATGATTTTGTTGCCTTGCTGACTTAGTAGAGACAGGAGATCAGGAATTACCAGTCGAATGGCGCGACATGACCACGTACACGTGTGAATTCAGAAACTGCGTCAGTGGAGTTATTTAATGTTTATTCAACGGATGGTTTCGGTCCTTGATTCTGATTGGTTGAGCCGAGCTGCTGTAAATTACTCTACAAACATACACCTTTGTTTACTTTTATATGTTGCTCGGCAACCGCTTTGTTGCAACCGCAACTGTTTCTGAGGAACTACATTGTTTGGTGGAAGAATTATGATTTTATTAATATCATTACACTTTATCTGCTCTGTTGTATTTGGTGAAAGCTCTTTTCATAAAGGCCTTTAGCTGTTACAAATTCACTGTAAACTACAGCTTCTTGTGGCTTCTTGCTTTGATTTACCTCTGTTAAACATCTGTCTAATCATTTCGGTTGGTTTTTATTCATAGTCACAGTTCAGCCACCGAAAGTCCCTACTTGCTTATCTTTGAGGGTGACTGAAAATATTTGCATTTATATTTTACGTATGGGAGAAGTACAGTGTTATTTTAATGTAATCTTGTGTAGAGCGGACGTGTTTGTGTTTTGGAGTTTGCCGTACGACCGTTGTGTGCCACGTGTTGGGTGGTCGTCCCGGCAGGCGAGACCGTAATCCTCCAGCGCATGCATCATTGTCCAGTCGCCATGCAGTCACACCTGAACTGGCTTCCAGCTGTCTGCGCCGGCGCTCTGACGCATGATGAATGTAGCATTGTGAAGGCAGACTCTCATTACTCATGCATGCTTCATTATAGATGAGCTTTCACATCAGGTAACGCGCTTTATGCCCAACTCCACGGTCCGGGCCCCTCGCTAACGGTCATATATGTTCTCCAGGAGCCTTCCTGTTGGCCGTTGTTTATATGAGGCTGTAGATTAAAGCTAGCAACGATCAGAACTTCAGCCGTGCAATTAAGATGATGATGATGATGATGAAGCACTTCGCCGCTCTCCGACTCGGTGCGTCCCTTTAATCTAGGCTACAGAAGGACGGCAGATGCTCTCGTCCACCCGCCGGCCTCCGCCACTCAACAATAAATAAAAGATAAGACGGTGCCTTCGGAACTGTTTGGAATAATAACATTCAATTTGGAGAGAAGTGCCTCAACAAATGCACGGCAGAAGAATAGAAAAGCAGGAGATGAAAGGAGATTCGAATGGAAGTCGGGCTACAAACATGCTCGGCAAACAAATAGACTTCCTGAGAGCGCCAATCACGGGCTCTCACCCCGATTCCTGACCCGCGGAGGACGGGCCCGAGGAACGCAATTTGTTCCTTTGTACGGCAGGATCATAAGAGCGACCGCAACTTACTTTCTTTCACTGTTGCCGAGTGCAATTGAGTTCTGCGAGCAGGTGGTCCGGGCCCGCTGCGACCTCGTCAACTTTTGCTTTTTTGTTCCCTACAAAGGTTGGCTGGGGTTTTGGCAGTCAGCTCCGGCGTGTGGGGCTTTCATGAAGTCGAGGATTAGGAAGGACAGATCGGAGGAGGAGGTGCAGACAGTCGGCTCGCATTAAAACAGCTCCTCGTGGCCGATGGCTCCAGTCTCTCGGCCTCTCCGCACGTGGCCTTTGTCCGCACCTAGACTTCCACGGGACCGGGTTGCGTTCAAAGCTCAGCTGGTCGGGTATTGTCCCTCCTCATAAGGGCGAGCAGAGGAAAAAGTGTCAGCCTCAGCTTTTACACACCCTAGGAAAACTCGGGAGAAGAGAAAGGACGGATTAGCCTTAGCTTGCCCGCTCGCACATGTCCAGACCCCCTCAGCTGTTTGAGACATCACTTAAGCCTTGTCAGTCCGAGCGTTTTTGCTGGACACGGGGACGCCCGACGCGCAAAGTCTCACAAGAATGTTGCTGCGTCTCTCTTTCTTTAGAAATCGCGTTATCCCACGTCGAGCGGGAGTCTTCTTTTGATCTGTGTGGCTTTGTGAAGATGCACCCCTTTAATTACTTGATCATCGGGACGTTTCTTCGTCCTGTGGACGAAGAGGCCCAAAGGGCAAGGAGAGAATTCGCTACCAAACGCTTGCACCTGCTGATAGCGTGGTTTGTTCGTACACAGCATGTATGTGTATCCATTATTGTAATGCTCGATTTACCAAATGTTTCTACGAAATCACCAATACACCATGGCTCTACATGATGAATAGGGGTCTTACAGTATGTGATCATATTGGAAAAGTCATGCATCCTTCGTCTGTGTACCTCATTCAAAGTATTTGTGGTTAAAAAGTATATAAATTATTATTGTTTTAAGAAAATGACATTTCGCTAGATACAGGGTTTGTACAAGGTGCATAAAGTGCTTGAAGTACTTGAATTTGACTTTTTGAAATTTACGGCCTGGAAAACCTATGAAAATAACAATACTGAAGAGGTACTTGGAAACTGCTCAAAAATCTATGAAATACTTCACTATAATAATTCAATAATTAAATAAATAATAATTCAATAATAAGAAGTAATTTAATAATTTTGCTTCTTTCAGTTAATGTCATAAGACTAGCGAGCTAAGCGAGTAGTAGTGCTGACAGTGTGGTGTAAACATGGCTGAGGACGCAAAAAACACATGAACTGAATCAATTGAGTGAGTCATTTAAGCCGGAACCGCTCCAGTTGGTTCAAACTCATGACTTCAGTTGTTCAGTTCAAGTGATTCACTAGCAAAAACCAGATCAATTTAAAACAGCTATTTATTTTCGAATTTCGACATTACTTGTAATGATTTTAAAAAGCACGTATAGTGATGGGTGAAACTGAGCTTTTCGAAACTTCAGATCAGTTAAACCATTGTGTCGCAAAATGATTCACCGTTTTGAAGCGCTCCAATCAGATTGTGAATCATTTGATTCAGATCAGAACTTCAGAGTGGGTTTGGGAATCATTTGACTTAGATCGGAACTTTGCGTGTTGTGAATCGTTCGATTTAGATCAGGACTTCGAAGCGGGTTTGCAAATCAGATCAAGTTTTGATCTGTCCTGTCCCGATCTGAAGTGATGGTTCACGAATCATTGTTCATATCAGTACTTCAGAGCGGGTAACGCAGATCATTTGATTCAGTTCAGGACTTCGGATCACGTATCGCCAATAATTTCATTCAGTTTAGGCCTTCAGAGTGGGTTCACAAATCTTTTTTCTGATTTTTTTTTAAATTTTATATTAAACAGTAGAAGACATCAAACATTAGAGCAGTGGAGTTATAAAAACAAAACAAAAAGAAAAAAACCAGTATACACAAATACAAATCCCTTAAGGACATTAACTGTGGTTTTACTATATTAAAAGTGTAGTAACCATGTTTTTTTGTATAACCACAGTTTTACTACAAATACCATGGTTAAACTATGGTTAGTGTAGGAAAACCACGGTTTTAATTCTTTTTCTTTTTAGGTTGACATCATTGCATACTTTGCATGTGCTTTACTTGATTTTTTGACATTTTTTTTTTATTAGCATTTTTATTTATCTGTTTATCTTTTTTTTAAACTTGAAATAGAAGACATTGTTCGATAAGTGAGATCTCTGTGTGAAGTGCTCGAAAATCAATAAAGTAGTGCTAGAGAAGACCTTGAAAGTCCTGGAATTTCATTTTACAGCATCTGTGCAAACGCTGAATCCTGTAGAGCCCTCTGAAGCTGCATTGAAACTGCAGTTTGGACCTTCCACCTGTTGGCTCCCATTTAAGTCCACTATATGGAGAAAAGTCCTGAATTTCTTTGCGAATGAAGACAGAAAGAAGAAGATGTCTTGGAGGGGTTGAGAGGGCTGAGTAAACGATCAGGACATTTTTATTCTGGAAGTGAACTAATCCCTTGAGACCAGCCTGCCTTTGGCAGTGATAGCGGCGCGCGACACCTGACGGGCACGTATTGCAGATGTCCGTCGACCCGGCCCCTTCTATAGAAAGACGTCCTAAAGACTTCACAAAGTGCTCGGTTCAATTGGTCTGCGAGTGGTTTGTAAATAAAACACAGGGTTTAGTGCTGAAGCACGGTTGCTAAAGGTTTAGAATTCGCCCCCGAGTGTTTATTCGTAATAGCTACGCCATGGTTTTATGATCTGTCCTGAGACATGCAGACAAGACCTGGATAAAGGCTAATAGTGTTTATGAAAGCTAAGTGTTTTGGAGCGCTGTGCTCTAAGTGTAGCCAAGGTTTATTTTTCTGACAAGGACTGAGAGTGGCTGACTCCATTCGCAATGATAAACAGGGCAAATTGGAAGCAGACGCTGATGCAGTTGCTCGCTGGCCTGGGGGGGATCTCGTACCGCCTAGACCAGACCTTTGAATCAATTGTTTATGGGTGACATTTGGTCAGATGAATTCCTTGCTGGGACCAAAGCTAAATCATCTCTTTTCGCTGGCCCGTGTTGGAAGAAGCGGAGCGTCCGTGTGGGATTCGAAGACGGAAATACCGTAATCATCTGCGTGAATGTCAAAAGCAAACTGCTGATCCAGCATCGCTAACCGGACCGTCGAAAGACACTTGCGAGGTGCTTCTGGTGCTCGGCCAGCCTCTCGGCACACGGTTCAGCGGTTGGAGGAGTGTCGGGGCTTAATGACTCAAGGTTTTATGTAAGCGCTTCACGAACGGAAAATAGCAGAAGCCCTTCAGGAGGCTTTTAATTAAAGCCATCGCCTCCTGCTCGCTCCTATCTAAGCAAGAGGGGAAAACATGACATCACACGTGGCGGGAAACGGGAGAAAGGGCGAACGAGCGGAAATGGTCGATAGACGCAACCGAGTGCCGGTGGGGGTCAAGTGACCGATTTGACCCCTGGAAACACAAGGTCAGAACAGGGCTGCCTCCTGCTTGACCTTTACGCCCAAAATGTCAATTAAGACGTCTCCGCCAGAAGAAAGAGAAGAGAATATAAATGGCCCTTGTCCGTAACGCTTGCCTCATAATACTAGGATGTTGTTTGTGGTTTCCAGGACATCACTATGCAGATATTAAGTGTTGAGAGTGGTGGAGTGTTAGCATGTTGCTAGGGTGTTCTGGGTGGTCAAAAGTGTCCACCTCGAGGTCTCTCCACTATTTTGCTCTTTATGTGACTCTGGTCCCATCTTAAACTTAGGTCACTGGGATGCTTTTCACTCATTTAAGCACACCTCTTGTCAACAGGTCATATCTTTGTGTCGTTCATGTCTGTAGCACAAACAACTTGGGATGAGTTGTGTGTTGACGTTTAGGCTAATACTTGGGCCCGAGGTTAACCTTATGTAATAAAGTAATAATGGAGCATGCCTTAGCATCTGTGCTGGATAAATGTGACCCTGGAGCACAAAAGCAGTCTTACGTATCACAGGTATATTTGTAGCAGTAGTCAACAATACATTGTATGGGTCAAAATGGTCGATTTTTCTTTTATGCCAAAAATCGTTAGGATATTAAGCAAAGATCAAGATATTTAGTAAATTTCTTTCTGTAAATGTATCAAAACTTAATTTTTGATTAGTAATATGCATTGCTGAGAACTTCATCTGGACAACTTTAAAGGTGATTTTTTTTCAGTGTTTTGATTTTTGACCCTCAGATTCCAGATTTACAAATAGTTGTATCTCAGACAGATACGGTCCTAACAAACCACACATCAGTGGAAAGCGTATTATTCAGCTTTCAGATGAAGTATACATCTCAATTTCAAAAAATTGACCCTCATGACTGGTTTTGTGGTCCAGGGTCACAAATGGCTTTTCTGAGTGTACGTTTTATTTCACGTCGGTAAATTTCCGTAGCTCACTTAGACACTGACTGCATCGCTCAGTTAGTTGGTCTCTCAGGGGTTCTGGGGGAATTTAATTGGTTTACTGAATGGGACTAGATATGCTTGGCTGTGCGTGTCCTTATAGGAGACCCCACTCTGTGAACCTTTAAAACCTTCCCTGTAATTGTCGCTGCCATATGACACGGGCAGTCAAACATTGCGCCTCCTTTGTCGTGAGAACACAAGAATCAGTCCTGAAGAACCCTGAACCATCTGCCCGAGTGACTAAACCCTTACCTGCTGCGCTCTTGTGTGTGTGTGTGTGTCAAAGAAAACAGCCAACCATTTTACAAGTGTTTACACACAGTGGCCCTGCCCTCGCTCTTCTCATTCCCCACCACCCCGCTCTCCTTCAACAGTCCTCCTGTCATCCTTAACGCTCTCTCTTCTGCTTTCTCCCGTTTCCGTAATACCCTCTTCAAAGATACTCCCTCAGCGGTGTCAGGTGGGCTCTGAAAACCCAAATCCGCTGCATTTCAACGCCGTTTCATATCGCCTCACCTACCGACCGTTCGCGGGAGCTCGGAGCGGGGCCGCTCCGTCAACACGGGGGCACGTCTGCCGCCTCCGAGCGGCTACGCCGTCCCTCTTGACCTCGGTCCGGAGCGCTCGGATCGGCGGTATTCCCCTGGACCTGAAAGCATTCACTTCACACCATGAGGCCAGGAACAGCAGCGTAACCCTCCTGGTCTGCTTTAAACCGCAATGGGAACCATGTGCTGGCGTTTTGTGGGATTGGAGCCCACCACGGAAGAAGCTGTTTCCAATCTCAGTAAAACAGCACGCCGCGGCTTGTGCGTCCAGTGCAAGATGTCCTGCGAGATGCCTTTGTTTTCATCATCTTTGTGAAGAAAGACTGTTGTGGCTGTGTTATGTAACCACACCAAGTGTGACCTTTAATGAAAGGAATGGATCCAAACCTGTTTTACTGTTGAACACAAAAGGAGACGTTCAGCAGCATCTTCATGCTCCTCTTTGCCAAATGAAATCGAATGATAATTCATGGTTCCAGAAAGCACGACGTAATATGTGACCCTGGACCGACCACAAAACCAGTCATCCGTTAATGTATGGTTTGTTAGGATAAAACAGTATTTGGTTGAGATACAGCTACACATACTGCTCCTTAAGACTGGTTTTGTGCTCCAGGGTCACATATGAGTTCTTCATATTGAAATCTGAAGACATATGATAACTTTATGTGAGAAACTGACCCAAATTTGATTACGTTTTATTGACTAGTCATCAGGTTTCATTTTCGCGTTACTTGTACATCTGTGAATGCATTCAAGCAATCAGGACGCAAAGGTTCGGCTAACCCTTCAGCGGGTGGTTATCGATGACTGGTGACAATCGCTTGAATTTGGCGTCTCCTGTTGTGATCTCCTGTAGTCTGTCAGTCTGAAGGGTCGCTGTCTTGCTTCCATGTTGTTTAATGTTTGCGCTCGAGCATACAGTCATCTGAAAACGATAGAAGCATGTAAGAGATTACCAGCGGGGCGTTCGACATGCGGCCAACAGGAAACACACTCCAGATGAGGCGGCTTTACTGGCTTAGCCTTTTTTGGTCCAGAACAAACTGCATGGCCAAACCAGTAGTATAAGATTTATGATTGAGAAATAAAAATTATTAAAATGTTTTGTTACAGATTACAACATTATAAGACCACAGACAGCCTCAATGAATTCTGCTCTCACTGTTGTTGCAGTCCAGGATGCCACACGGCATTCCTGCCAACATTTATGACACGAAACACCTGTTCACCAAATCCACCGTAGTGCACAGCACGTAAAGAAGCCAACCGTAGTTTTTTTGTCATGTTCTGTCCTTAACTGAGTATCTAACCAGGTATTTAGCATGTAATAACCGTTTTGGCTATATTCATAACATTGCGGAAACTGTGCTCGGAGCTGCTGAATGGGAGCTGTTAGGTGTGGTAGCGTGAGCTGGCGGTGACGGTGCCTCTCGGCTTCTTTCAGCTGAGGTTGGGCAGGGCTGACAGAGGGCCTCCGGCTCACTTTTCCTTTCCGGCGGTCTGTCATCGACAGGGGTCTTATCGGAGAGACGCCCGCTCACATATCTCGCTCTCGCTATCACCTGCCGAGGGTCACGCCGCGTTCGGAGCTCGCCTCTGTGACCGACCCGTGACCTTCTGACCTTACTGTCGGTCCGCTTATCCTAGCCCACCTTAAATCACATTCGCTCAGTAGAGTGTGCTGGCAACTATTTGCAAACGGTGTATACGAACACGGACGGTAAAAAGCGGACTTTGAGCTGCTTCCTAGATTAGCGAGTAAATGGTAGGTGATTTGGATCAAGCTGATGTTATCGTGTTTGAGCCGCAGGCTGCGAGTGAGTCTCTCTATTGGTTGTTAATCAGAGCGAGTTAATGAAGTCGCCCGCAGGTCTGCGTCTTTGTTTCCAGTGTCTGTGTGTGATTAGCACGCTTCCACCAGCATGTCCTCCTGCACGGCGAGTTCAGCCGGCCTGCAGGAGAGGAGACGACTTCGAGCATCCACCGCCACTAAAGATCAAATCAGGACTGAGTCATAGAGACACACACACACACACACACACACACACCGGAAATCAGGAAATGTGTGACGTGATGCCTGATGATTTGGTGGTTGCAATCATGTACTTTTATTAAAGTCTGACGAAATCCAAGCCGTTCATATTCTAAACTGGTGCTCTGGGACAAAACCCCACATCTGATAAGGCAGGAAATCACATCCTGTTTACTCACAAAATCTGAATAATCGGTTGCTTATGGCTGCCTTTCGGAATTAAAACTGCTATTAGATTATTTGACTGGATTTTTGTGCTCGCAAGTGCTTGTCCATGCAGAAGTTGAGAGAGCATGATCTGAGTGGCTGCTAGAAACCATACAACAAATATGTTTATATTTGTTTCATAATATATTTTCAAAAATGTTTAGGTTTTTAACATGTTTAGGTGCTGTGAGTGATTCAGCTGGCTGAAAGAGCTTTAAGAGACACAGTTAGTGAGGTTAAATGTGGTTTGTGTGGAGCTAGGGATCTATGAAATGTTTTAACATTTGTGGATTCCTTTTTTCCTTTTTATTTTTTCTAGACTTTGTTTTAATGTTTACATTAAAAATATGAATCAAAATGCATGTCTAACTAGTTTAACAGCAATTTATTAAAATCCCTATGAAATACACTACCAGTCAAAAGTTTTTGAACAGTAAGATTTTTGATGTGTTTAAAGAAGTCACTTCTGCTCACCAAACCTGTTTATTTAATCCAAAGTACAGCAAAAACAGTACAATTGTGAAATATTTTTACTATTTAAAATAACTGCTTTCTATTCTAATATATTTTAAAATGCAATTTATTAGTGATTTCAAGGCTGAATTTTCAGCATCATTACTCCAGTCTTCAGTGTCACATGATCCTTCAGAAATCATTCTAATATGCTGATTTGCTGCTCAAAACACATGTAGTATTATTATTATTATTATTATGCTGAAAACAGCTGAGTAGATTTTTTTTCAGGTTTCTTTGAATATAAAGTTCATAAGAACAGCATTTATCTGAAATAGAAATCTTCTGTAACATTATTAATGTCTTTATCATCACTTTTGATCAATTTAAAGCATCCTTACTAAATAAAAGTGTTCATTTATATAATTACATATATATATATATATATATATATACTGACTCCAAGAATGGTATAGTGTATCATTTTACAAAAGTTTTTTTTTTTTTTCCCCAGATAAATGCTAATCTTTGGATCTTTCTATTCATCAAAGAATGCTGAAAAAAATTGTAAAAATTGATGATGATAATAATAATAATAATAATAATAATAAAAGTTTATTGAACATTAGAATGATTTCTGAAGGATCATGTGACACTGATTTTCAGCTTTGATTACAGTAATAAATTACATTTTTAAATATATTCAAATAGAAAGCAGTTATTTTAAATAGTAGAAATAGTTCACAATTTTACTGTTTTTGCTATACTTTGGATCAAATATATGCAGACTTGGTGAGCAGAACTTCTTTAAAAAAAAAAACATTACAAATCTTACTGTTCAAAAACTTTGGCTGGTGGTGTACATTTAATTCTTTCTCTCATTCAGGTTTATTTTTGGCAAATTTGATTTTCCGTTAATTTTCTGGATTCCATTTTAATGGTTTCATTAAATTTCAATAATCAAAAGCATCTGTAATTAATTTTTTTTATTAAAAAAATATATTTCATTATTTTAATTTTTTTAAATATTGTAAGTTTTAATAATAATTTTATTAGTAGTAGTAGTACTATCATTACAGTAAGTAATATATTTCTGTCACATTTTCTTCAAGTTAAACCAAAGTTTCATTTTGACAGGTTGCTGTATATGACAAGACGGTAGTTTTTCTCAAAAGAAATGGTAAAACGCTCATGAAATGACTCACAGCACTTCTAGAGATGATGTTTGAGTTCATGCACTCATAGACTGAAAACACAGCGAGCGTTATGTGCGCTTCAGTATGTGTGTAGTAAATGCATTAACACAGAGACACGCAGAACATGCAGGATTCATATTTAAGTGAATTTTCGTTTTTAATTTTTTATTTAATTTGAAGTATTTTTGCATCTTAATATTGACAGACACTAGTCCATATCATGTTTTGATTGAAGTGTACTGACCTACGTTTGATGGATTCATTCAAATTCCATGAACATTCTGTGTTATACAGTGAAATGCACTACCTGAAACGAACTGGAACAGATGCAGCAGGACACGAGCACTGGAAAGCAGCTCTGGCTTTCTTTTTGTTTATGCGTCTCTTCACAAGAGCCTTATTTTGAACTATTGGACCATCAGAAATGATATGAAATCATTGAAATCGTAGCCTTTGTGGAGCGGGCCCTCGTCCATATGCCTCTGTTCTCGTCGTGTGTTGATGTTCAGCAGGGTGGAGAAGAGATTCAGTGGGAGTTGTGTCATGTCTGACTGACTGTACGAGTGTGTGCGCCTGCCTTTATTTATATATATATATATAGCTCTGGAAGACAGTGTGGTTGTCAAACGTACACTGAGTGGCTAATCATATCTCGAGCACCACCAGCAGCCTTTCATTGATTCAGTTCAAATGAATTCTGAGTAAGATGACAGATATGCATTGATATGTTTGTGTGAAGTGCAGTGTATGGAGCTCAGGACTGTGTGTGTCAGGAGAGTTCATGCATCCCAGAACAATTTGCATATTTTACAGAAACATTAGCAGTGGAATGATGTGATGGTGCAAGTTCTGACACCGTCTGGCTGTGTATGGTTATTCGTGAAGAGCACAACGGTAATAATGCGGCGTAGGATCCTCGCGCTACAGATGTGTGGGAAACGCTGAACTTGAGCTGTTGTGCAACAGCACAGATAGTAAACTGAGTCAGTTCGACGGCAAGCTTACGTGTCCAGACTAGACCCGACGAGCGCTTTAATATAGAATTAAGCGCAGAGCTGGGAACTCGGAATAGTTGGGAGAATCTGATAAGATGTTATGTGCTCTTATGCATCAAAATAATGTCAGCGTTCCAGCAGCCCACTGACCCTAAAAACAGGTGGGGTTTTCTCTGGATTTCTCGCAGCGTAACGTGAGCCAGACGTGTTGTCGGTCGGCGAGGTTAGACGCGTTCGACGCGCGCGTGCAACGCAGTGCTTTCGCGTCGCTCTCGTTGATTTACGTAAGGTGAGCCGCCGCCGCCGCCGTGAGACTCGCAGATATCAGATGGTGAGCGGATATGCTGTGATTGCCCGTGTGTGTGTGGCCCGATGGAGAGCCCGATTATGACGCACACTGATAAAGACGGCAAAAGAAGCAGAAAGGACAGTATTTGATGAGACGGTAGTTGCGTCGGGTGTCGCCGAGGGTCTGGCCGTGAGCTGTGGAGCGAAGTATGTGGACTCGGGGCAGACCGCCAGGAGACAGACGGAGGATCTGATGGACTGATAAGCCCTGGCCCCAGGCAGGCAGGCAGGTTTGAGCCTGGTTCTGCCGTGCGGGTAGAGCTGCAGGCGCGAGGCCCAGACAGGTAGAGGTGGAACGTGACTCCTCGCAGGTCTGCGCAGACACACGCACGGACAGACAGACGGACCCTCGCATGGCGACGCGAGCAAACAGTGATGTCATGCCGGAGGTGTTTTTGTTTGGGGTTGACACCTCAAACACAGTGATGAAGTCACCTCTACCCTCAAACGGTGGGCTGACATCATCAAGAATATCACCGGCACATCCAGCATCGGTCACGCCGGTGGCCGTCGGGTCGTACTGAGGGCCAGTGCTGGACATTCAGACCTTGAGCCAGTTTTGATTGGTCAGGATCAAAAACGTGTCCTTCAGATCAGAGGAAGCCGCTAGTGCACGTCTTGTGTCCATCAGTAATCGACGTCCGCACGTGATCGGATGTGGAACCCTGTGCTTTATCTGCAGCCTCTATCCTTGACGGTTTTCAAACCGCTCTAGGCCGATCTTAATATAATATTATTTATTTAAATGTCTGTCTTCATGATCATACATAGAGAATTATGGCCCTGTGACTTCCAGCATGCGAAAAACGCGGACGGAACCGCAGAATCCAGTCGTTAAAATGCGGAATGTCACGGAATTTGTCAAACTTTGAAAGAATGAATCAAAAGTAGGTCGTTACACCTGAATTAAATCATGATGTGGACTAGTATCTGAATTTTAGGCTGCAAAAACACTATTCAAATATGAATCCGGCCTGTTCTGCCTCTGTACGAATGAATGGCGCAGATGCGCGGTTTCGTTTACCACACACATACACATACGCTTGTGATAACTTCAGCATCTGCCGTCTCTTTAAACGAGGACATAAATACAAGAGCAACATCTCCAGAACTGCTCTAAGAGACACGTCACAAACATTTTACCATTTCTTTTGAGTAAAACTAGCATCGTATCATATACACACAGAAGTTTAAAGGTATCCACCGCAACCCGTCAAAATACAAGTTCGGTTTAACTTGAAGACATTCTGCCAGAAATATACCGCTAACTGTTAAGTATAATGTACTACTACTACCACTACTAAAATTACATTTTATATTTTTTAAGGAATAATCACAATAGTTTTTTTCATGGTTTAATTTTAATAGTAAATCACCTTTGTGTACCAAAACATAAAGTTTGTTCATTTTTCAATAATTAAAAGATCAGTGAAATGAATGGTTATAACCAGAAAAAAATATACACAAAACAATACAATACAGAATTTCTGAGCTATTTTAAGAATAAATTTTAATAAATGAAGTTGTTTTTATGCATTCAAATAATTAGACATGCTACAACACAGCATTTGGTAACAATAAAACATATGGTGAGAAAATAAAACTTTTTATAGGGCCATAAACATGTCATTTTTATTTCACTTTTAATAAAATGATGTGAAATTGTATGCATTTAGTAATTTTAACTAATTAGACATGCTTTTTGATCAATTTCATTTAATCATTAAAAAGAAGTACAGAGTCTAAAAAAATTAAAATGTAAAAAATGGAATTTTAAAAAAAAAAAAGTCAAATGGATTTCAAAGGGCCCTAGAAAATATAAGAGATATAACTAGCCTTTTGTTTTCACTTCTGTTGTCACCAACCTTCTTGTTTTTAACCCCATCAAACTGCACTTACATGACCTTTGACTTTCCAATTTATTCCATATGAATAATAAAATAAATAATAAAATAAAATCCTGCTCTGTCTCTCTCTCTCTCTCTCTATATACACACTCTGTTTTAACTGAACTGGGTTTCGCTGTCTAGAATTATGTTGTTTGAATACACGAAAATAAACACGTCCAATAATGTAATGTGCTCTGTTTTTATGCATTCATTTTATACTAAATGTACTGTAAATGAATCTTCAATACTTCTTAAGATAATCTTAAGAACATCTACGTGTACTCAACTGTGCTATTTTGAGAGACCATGAATATGATCTAAAATGTGCTTTTAACATACTTTCAGTTCAAAGCACACTTTCAAGAAATACGCTGATAAAACTCCTAACATCTTCAACATTGCTCACATTATCACAGTTTATTCATTGTAGTTTAGAAAATGGTAATAAAATATGACAAGAACTCAGAGATAAACTGTGTCAGAACAAACTGATCTTGATAATGTCAGAAAACTTTAATAGAAAGGTGTGTCATGAATTACAATTACAATCAACCAAAAACTCAGACAGCTGTTAGTATGATATAGAGTGACTGATATAGAAATACTCTTAACTGGTGTATTTATAGTGTATAACTTTTACAATTTCATGTAGCGCAAAAAATAAGAATGCACTTCAGATGTATTCGCTGGCATTTTTGGTGCAGTCAAGTACGCTTTATTTCTACCTGGAATAGCACGAACAACACGGAGGAGGTGATTTGATTCCCAGCACATGCTACAGATTTGGTTTGGATGTGGAAGTGTCTGCCAAATAAAGTTCTCATTGTCTGAACTCAGTTTTATCTTTGATTCAGTTCTCTATTTTTATTTGTTATTACGTGGAAGAGGTTTCATGACTCTGAGACTCTTCAAGCTGCAAATATATTATGTGAGTCTGAACATGTTTTTGTTGCTTGTTTTTACAGGTAGCTGCGGATGGTTGTGACAGCTGAATTCTCCACATCACGGACCGGTCAGAGATGCACATTTCATAAGTGGATTTAAAACATCGCAGTGGATTTCAGTTTTGGGACTACTGTACATGTCACAGCGTCTGCTGCTTTTGTTTACTGTGCTTTGACTGCAGATACTGGATTACTGGGACTGTTTTCTGCTTTACGTCATTTGTTTTCTACTGATTGGTCAGTACAGTGTTCCAGTCATGCCAGAATATACAGTACACACAGCTATGATGCTGAAACTAGTCCACTGCGCCCACCCTTTTTTTGACTAAAGTTTATTAACCAGAGACCAGATGTTCTTGCTCTCTAGCTGTGCTTTAATATGGCAGAAATAAATGCTGTGCTATATTGTGAGCAAAGTATATTACGTCTATATATCTAACACAGTCGCCTGTACCCTATTGCTCCCTTCTGATATATAAATATTTTTTTACATACATGGGTGTATAATTGATATAATATTATTTTTAAGATGTCCTGACTTTTTGCTTGAATAAACTAAAGTGGATCGAAGCCAAATCTATCATGTCATGACGTTGAAAACTGTGAACCGAGTTGTAGTTAATCAAAACGCAAACGTTTCATGATTATATTTGCTATATATGTGTAAAAGCTTCACACGCAGTTGGAAATTCTCCCAGAAAATGGTTCTCAAGACTATCCACATCTTTACGTACAAACAGCAGCTCAAAACCGGCTCGCAGAGTATAAACATTGACTAATTAGTAATGTTAGTCTTATCTGACATTGACTTACTACAATCAATATGTGTGTGCGGCAGACATCCTGTTTACTCGCTGTCGGCTGCAGATTTATGGAGCTGCATTAACCTTAAAGGAGACACGTCGTATGTGCGCGTGACGCTACCGGTGAGCGCTGACGCCGGCGCTGGCCTTTCTTCCTGGTCGTGCTCCGTACCAGTCGGGTGGAATCGACTTTATCTGTCATTTCTTTTTGCGCAGATTCTGAGGAAAGACTGTCATGAATTGCTCTTGACTGAATTTCAAAGGAACAACCTGACTGCGTCATGAACGAATGCGTCTTATCGGTGAAAACTTGTCGAAACTCGTAGAAAACAATAATTGTGTTTTTTTACAGAAAAACTGCTCGAAGTTCATCAGAAAGAAGGTAATAATAATACAGCCTCCTAAATTCTTCAGCACGGCCTCTCTTTGTAAGATCCAGTGTGTGTTTGCGTATGTGCCAGACAGAGATGGATTACATATTGTGTATCCAGTCAAATCCTATGGATTCCCTCCATGATCATTTCCTATTCAAGTGTCGTTCAACGTCAGCCAGAAGCGGGGCTCAATAACACCCGTCCGCTGAAGTTACGAGCCCAGCGGGGTGCAGCGGGGCAAGAAATATTGTTTGCGGGTTACGTTCGTCGAGGAGGGGAGTCGTTTCGCGAGCGCGCGGGCGGAGGCGGCGTTTCGGCGTGATTTCACCTCCGAAAAGTTCATCAAAGTCTTCCTCTGGCGGCCAGTAAAAGGTCCCGCCGTGGGTTCGGGAACAATGGCCGCGCAGGCCGAGCGCCGATGTTTTGGCAATTAAATTTCATGACATCTTTATGGCGCTATCTCCGCTCAGCACCATTAGCATGACCACAATGCTTCCCCCTTCTCGCTCGCCTTTCTTTTTTTTTCTCTTTTTTTCTCACACGCAGAGAAAATGACCTCTCCGCCAATCTCAATTCACTGCACTTCTATAGCGCTGAATGGACAAACTCAACAAAGGTTGACATCATTTTCTCAGGCTTTGATTGGCCCCCAGCATGCCCCACAATGACATCATGCCCCCTCCCGTCCTCCACCTCCTCCTCTGCTGGATGCTGTATCGTCAGGGTTACGGTGGGCAGGATTTGGCATCGGCCCGTTTGGCTGGTGTTAATGAGTGCGGGCAGAGATGGCGGCGTTTTGTGGTAAACAGTCCTGGGAAACGCGGGGTGACAGCGAGGGAGGGCACATCCGACCCCCGACGCCCCCACACCCCCGCTGCCGCGGGAACTTTCGCGTGAACGCGTTTGCCTCGCGCTCCCTAGCCGGCCGCGAACGTGTAGCGTGAAACTTCTGAGCGGGCGAGTAAATAAATGAAGGCGGCCGTCGGCCAGCGGACGGGGGGTTGGTGCGTGTCTCTCGGAGGATATGAAGTGATTAAAGGAGCTGTGTGTTGGGAGAAGCCTGCTGTGATGAATTTTTCCTGAATTAATTACAGAAGCTTGTGCCAAAGGGGATTTTCTCAGTCCTCCAGCACCACCTCCCTGTGTTTCTTTGTTTCCTCATGACTCCGTCCAATCGCGTGACAGGAATTAAATCCCTAAGTCACACCCGTAAATCTCCAGCCCTCGCTCGACTCCCTTTTCAGCGAGGTCTTTTTTCTGCCTTGCCATTTAGGAATGGTTCGTCCAAATATGAAAAAGCTGTCATCATGTGCTCATTCTGTATGACTAGCTTTCGCTAGAGCAGAGGAACTTCTTAAAAGTAGCACGAAAGTAGTCCGTATGACTTCTGAAGCTTTATGAAAGCTTTCCCTGAAATCTGTCCTTCTGCAGCTCTCTGATTCACAGAGGGTGCCGTGCCTACCGGATGCCAAACGTTGTCGGTCTCTACATGTGTTGTAATCGATTACAGTGCACCAGCGTGGGATAAAGGACGATGTTTGAGTGTTTGAAAGGATAACAACTCGGGTTTTGGCAGTTGAAACTGATTCAGTGTGATAAAGGGTGCTGGTTAATCACTTTACACCGCTTGCGTAAGGAGACCTTGATTATGAGCTGTTTGTCTCGCTGTCAGAAGCGTGTGACGTCAATGTCTAAGTTCTCTGGGTTTTTCTCTGCTGCAATAGCCTTCCAGGCCTTCAGAGGCTCTGCTGGCCAAATCCGTGGGTTTTCCAGCTGGGGACCTCTGACCTTGCGCAACGAAATGTATTTTTCTCATTGGTGGAGCTCCAAAACCCCAACAGCCTCGTAGGTACAAGTATCACACACATACAAATGGCCATTTCCCCTTGGAGGAGCCGTTAATGAGAATAATTTGAGGCTGAAGCTTAAACGGGGGCCCGGTGCCAAACCCCGCCGCATGTGAATGCTCGCACAGCACGCTTTAAGCTCCATCCAAACCATTTCCTCAAAACGCTCCTGCCTCCCAAAGAATGACAGCAGCATAGAAAAAACTCCACAATTACTCCTCGGCCGCTGGCGCGGCCCCAGCGCGAGCTGAAGCTTTATGTACGTGTTCCTGTGACCTCACAGATATGCCCAGAGACGGGCTGTTGAAGACGTTCCACCATTCATTACCAGTTTCCCGTCTTTCATCCGATACCTGAACCGAGGACGCGGGACACCTTGGACGCATCTCACGGTGCCACTGTGACGGATGTTCAGCCAGGGCTCTTTTCACATGAGTATGCTCCAGTGATTTATTCCTTTTAAAAGGCTTATTAAGTGGACTTATTACTAACGCCCAGGGCAGACGTTAGCCAAGGCTTCCCGCTCGTCAGCAGAGCGTCGATCTCCGTGTCGCTGTGTGGCTCTGGGCGTTTGGCAGCGCGGGATGCGGGCGTTGGGCTGGGCCGCTGCGGGCGGAGGCCTGCCAGTTTGGATGGGCCGCACATGTATCGGTTACTGCTGGCTGGTGGAGGGTGTGTGGGTGTACGGGAATATGAACCACACCGCTGAGCTGGATCGCTCTCTCTGCGAGCATGAGAAAACTTTCCAAAGCAGTCCCTCAATCTGCTGACCTTTAATAGAATTCTCTTGCTTTGTCACTGTGGATGTCAAATATCATTTCTTCATAAAACAGATGCCGTTGGCAGCGCTGAACTTTCCCGTCTGGCTAAAACACTTGGATTTAGGAGCAGCTATGACGTGAAACTGCTGCTGTTTTAGTTAAAGTGATGGCACTTCACGAAGTTTGACTGAAACCGCTGTGCATCAGGTTCCTGAAAAAAAAAAAAAAAAAAAAAAAAAGACCAACTGAGGGAACATATAGATGACGTGCTGACTGACATGGATGCCTGGTCATTTATTACATCATTCCTCAAAGCGAAGCAGCAAAAACCTGCCAGAAGAGATGTGTTTGAGTTGGATATATCTGTTGAATATTCAGCTCATCCCATGCTTTCTGTTTCTTTCTCATTCACAGCGAGGGAGGGGGGATAGGGACGGGTGGGGGGAGATGCGGTGCGGCGGCCAGCGGCTAGACTGACATCCATGGGAATCTGGAATTCCATTCAGCGGTAATTATCTCCATCAATACAGCGAGCAGGGGAGGGGGAGCTTTGAGAGGACCAATCGAGGCAAGGGAAACTTGGAAGACAGAGGAACTGAAACCTTAAATCTGGGTGCTCAAACTCAGAGATGGCACTACCGTTTGGTGCCGTTAGGAGCACAGGCACTATCCACGATTATTGAGAGCACATCTGCGATTGGCTAATAGTAGAGCCACATAAGCTCGGTACAAATCCTTTATCACGCTACACCTGGCACGGTGACATGCCAGGGAGCCCCCATCGGTTAAAATCAGGTTCACTTTTGGGGTCCCCTCTCCACAATCCAGTCCATTCCCCCCAATGCCTGGTCCCAGTTGCCCTCCAAATTTTTCAGGATTTCATGATTTAAATTTCCATGTTTCTTTGTATCCTCTTTTATCTGCTTGTCCAATCAAAGAAGATTCCAAATATTCTGAGACTATTTAAATTGAAACCATTTACTGATCCACTTTTATTACTAAAGTTCTTTTGGAACTAAAGGTGGTTCCGTAGGTCCATTCCCCAAAGAACCTTTCAGTGAACAGTTCATAAAAGGAGAGCTTTTCTGTGTGTTTGTGCTTTTAGATGGCAGGAAGATTGTTGGGTAAAGAGGGGGGAGCAGGATTGTCAATCGACCCTGGGTCGGCCAGAGGCGCAGTTGCGCTATATGTCAGTGTGTTAACCACTAGGCTATAGGCACTGACAGGGCCACTCTTCCTACCTTTTTCCATTTTAAAGAACATTTTGTGGTTCCATGGCTGTTAATGGTTGCCAAATAAAGAACCTTTATTTATTTGGAGTGTACCTGTGGTTTTGCCCCGTTGTCTAAGAAAGAGCTTCTTTTGGGAGGTGAATGAACGATTGTGTCATATGTCACTTCGAATGTGTCATACAACCAGCAGATTATCTCATAGCGCATGCAATATTTTGCAATTTTATAAGAGTGTTCTGACTCATCCTTGCATTCTTTACTGTAGATTAGAAAGGTGGTTTCACTCCATTCAGGTGTGGTTTGTCAGGGCCGCTGTGATAAAGTATCTAACATAACCTCCGTCTGCTTGAGATACAAACCAATTCGCCTGAGCTGCAGGCTGGAGCTGAATGAATGAGCGAGGCCATGCATGAGGGGTTGTTTTTAGTGTGCATGCTGGTATCTGACAGATGCTATCAGACCGGTCATGTTTTTAAGTGAACGGATTACGCGGCGAGGCGCATGCACCGAGGCTGGCGTACGTGTCAGGCCAGCAGTTTCAGGTCTGTTCGGCGCTTCTAAAGGAGCCGCCGGTCGTGGGGAACTGTCTGACCTACTGCCCCCGGGACGCTCTCGGGTCTTTTTTACAGGCAGCACTTGAATTTCATCAGGCGGTGTGGTGGGCTGACGGGGAGGTGAGGAAACCATCTATCAAACAGGGACAGCTAGGTGACACGCTAGCCAGGTTAAGGACAACGGTGGCTGTGCTCCGCTTCTCTTCTCCGGGGGTCGTGGGGACGCTCTCCGGCTCCCACGGTAGCTCCCCGCGCCCTGATAAACGGTGTCATGGTCGGCCAGCGGGTCGATAGCCATCCTCTTATCTGGGTGAGCAGCGGTCATGTTTGCAGATGGTGATGGAGGCCTGATTGAGCTGTTTTTCCCTCTTTTTCACACATATTGAGCTGAGCCGTCGGGTCACGCACTCGAGGAAAAGCATGCGCTAATGGCTCGGCGCTACGCCCTGTGTTTTTAGCCATGTTTACACACACAGGAATGTTGACGGTCAAGTCATGGTCAGATGCTGGAAGTGCCCATTAAACTTTTAGCCCTGATAGATGAAACATCGACAAGTGACACATATGTATTTGTTATTAGAGCCCAAAATTCAAAATCAAGAAATGGAACGCAAATGAAACTCAGTGAAACTTTTCCTGCATTTTTCAATGCATTCTTACATGTTAGCTGAGTTTTTTTCATGGTAGTCAACCATTCCTGCTCTGCACACACTGGGCTTCTCTCACATAACATCATGAGGTGCATTCTGGGAAGGTCTTTAAACCATATTTATGGAATTTCTAGACATGCTGTCTACTTGTTGGCTGTTTTTCTTTCTCTATGCACTTCAACACATCCACTCCAAACATTTTGGGAAGAATTTCATAGGTAGGCACAATTTATATGGGTCTAAAAGCCAGTTACAAACATGTAAGCTAAAGAAGTGGATGAATCAGATTGTTGAGTCATCACACAGGTTTTGCTCATAAATACAGTAAGTGAATGAGACCTGTTCTCATACTAATGTAATTATATCCAGTTATTGGTAACACTAGTTTAGGGACCAGTTCTCACTATTAACTAGTTGCTTATTAGCATGTGTATTACTATTAGTATTAGTATTCCAGAAGCACATATAAATGTCTGGTTCTGCATGACCATATTTTAGATCCCTTAATCCACCCCATACCTAAACTTGACCAAGCAGCGAATTGGGAGTTTATTGAGGAAAAAGTCATAATTAATAGTTAATAGTGAGAATTAGTCCCCAAACTGATGTGTGACCCACTTATTTCAGTAATAATCTTGACATGTCCAAAATCTCTGCGTACCGCTGTGCATCCTGCCTTGTGCTTTCAGATCCGTCCCGATTTGATGTTTAATCTGGGAGCGCAGGCTGATTAAAATAATGACGACTAAGGGATTTTTCTCTCTCTGCTCATGTTCAAAGACATCTTTGTCCTTCAGTGCAACCTACTTGAAATTGCGCCCAGAAAGTTGATGCTGCCCGATTGTTATCAGCAGGCCCTAAAATCACCCTGTTTATATCCTCTCTCTTGTAATCTAAACCACTTGCTTCTTATTAGAAATCTGAGATATGCTGCATGTTTCATCATCTTTATTCTGCTCTTTGTTTTTAGTCTCATCTCCTCTCTGTGTAAAAAATAAATTCCACCTCATATTAAATGAAATGAGAATGACAGCTTGAAACGGATATTGCTCCTCTGACAGCTCATTATGAAGATGGGCAGGTCTGGAACACAATGAATGGCTCTGTGCCACTGCCTATCTAGCCTACCCTGTTATTTAGCTCTCTCATGTGTGTGTGTGTGTGTGTGTGTGTGTATACATGCATATATATGTATTTGTGTGTTGTGTGTGTGTGTGTATTATGTGCTTATGTATAATTAATTGAAGCTGTTTTGGCCTCAGAACAGATCCTGAAATACAGGAAGGAAACACATCCTCTCTGTAGTGACAGTTCAAAGAGAAATGAAAGTGAGATGTGAAAAAGTGAAATGTTACTGTATGCTAATTTTATACATACACTAAAACAAGTGGGTGTTCATATTTCTGGATCATTATGATTCTGTTTCAACTCTCTTTCATTTCGACGTCCTTTCTGTCATTCTCAACAGTCTGAAAACTTTGTCGTGGGAAAAGAAAATCACAGTGCTTGTTTTTTCTTGGCACAAAGCAGCATATAATGATGTTTGCTGACTAGTTGCAAACAAATTTTGAAGAAAACATTTTACATTTTGCTCTGGTTTTCTTTTAAGAAATCATAATGGCACGTACAGTAGCGTTTAGAGCATTACGAGTAAAATGCCTCTTTGCGCTGAACCTACAAAAGCACCATGGGAATGGATTCTGGCCCAGACACAATTTCCACCCATTGCCTAAGAGATCCATTCATATGGGTAACTGGCCCTAGAGGGGAGACAAATCTGTGTGTGAAATTAGATTTTTTACAAATGTGCCACTTTCGTGGAATATAACCCGAGTAGACTAATTTCGCTAAACTCAACATTATGAATCATTTTTTTAACCCGCTCCATTAGAGTCCATTAACATAACGTGAGTTCTGTGAGTCTCTGAGCCTCGCTGGACACGACTCAGCAAATCCATTTGCTAAAATAACAGTATAATTGCACTAACCTGCTCTCCAGAGATTATTTCCTCTGCGCAGACACAAATATTCACTTAATATAGGCAGTTTGATTTGGAGGGGGAGATGCATTGCTGTGGATATTATCCAGACGTGTGGCGTTGAATGGCAGAGGTGTGTCCTCACAGATGTGCGCTACATGACGCAAACTAAGTAGCCAGGAAGTTCGCGGGCGCGTGGAGTGGCGTGCCAGTTGGGATCGACAAAATGGTTCTCCATAATAAAGATTTAATTCACTCAGAAGACAGCCGCTATGAATATGAATGTGTTTTTTTAGCTGTCTGTATGCAGAGACATGTTCCGATCAGAGGGGGCTGCAGGGACACATTAAATTGGGACGTTAAGTGGTGAAGGAGAGTGGGTGGCTTGCAGTGACTGAGTTTGACAGCCTGCGTGATTTTCCATAGAGCGGGACCAGGCCCGACTTCTGGGTTTGTGGGACCCTCTGTGATATAAGAAAATAAGCCCCATCGGTGTAAAAATTGAACAGAACAGAACGTCAATAGCACTGCTAGCACATGATTCTTTTAGTCATCTTATGTCAGTATTGAACGGTGTATTTTGAGCATTAAATGTTCATTTAAACTCATTTAAACCCCTCTTGTGGAAATGAGCAAATCAGATTGGTCCCGCTTGCTCCGTTTAAATGGGATGGTTTAGTTGTGTCAAAATACTGTGCTCACTTCCTAGATCCTTGCGTTGGAAGGGGCATGTTGGGTCTAATACTGTGCAATCCCTAAACCAGTGGTGTCCATTTTTTCTCCTGGAGGGACACTGTCCTGCAGAATTTAGCTCCAACCCCAATTAAACACACATGAACCAGCTAATCAAGCTCTTCAGGGCTGATAGAAAAAATCCAAACAAGTGTGCTAGAGCAGATTGGAGCTAAACTTTGCAGGATATTGGCCCACCGGGAGCAGGTTTGGACACCCCTGACCTATAAGATGGTCCAGACCTGAATGGGACTGCTCACATGGTCTCTTGAGAATGGACTACTCCAAACTCTTTCCTGGAGGGCACTGTCCTGCAGAGTTTAGCTCCTACCCTAATTAAACTCACTTGAACCAGCTAATCAAGCTCTTCAGGATTACTAGAAACTTCCAGGCAAGTGTGCTGGGACAGGTGGGAGCTAAACTAGGGATATTGGCCCACCGGGAGCAGATTTGGACACCCCTGACCTATAAGATGGTCCAGACCTGAATGAGACTGCACATATAGCCTACATACATACATTGGGACGCAGGGATAGCCTCTGGAGAATGGACTTTCCTGGAGGGCCACTGTCCCGCAGAGTTTAGCTCCAACCATAATTAAATACACCTGAACCAACTAATCTAGGTCAGCAGACTCACTAGAAACCTCCAGGCCAGTGGTTCCCAATCCTGATTCTGGAGAAACCCCCATCACTGCACATTTTAGATGTCTTCCTAATCAAACACTCCTGATTTAGATCATCAGTAGAGGCTCCAAGACAGGGCTGCCCAAACTCTGCCCTGGAGAGTCCTGCAGAGGTTAGCTCCAACCCCAATTGGACACATCTGAACCAGCTAATCAAGCTCTTACTAGGCCAGGAATAGGCAACGTCGATCCTGGAGTGCAGATGACCTGTTCCAGCTCTAATCAAACACACCTGAACAAGCTAATCAAGATCTTCAGGATTACTAGAGCTATAGGCAGGTGAGGTTTTATTTCAGGGTTGAAACTAAACTCTGCAGGACATCGGCACTCCAGGACCGACGTTGCCTATCCCTGTACTAGGCATAATACGGACTTACAGAAGGTGTCTTGAGGCAAGTTGGAGCTAAACTCTGCAGGACACCGGCCCTCCAGGACTGAGTTTGGACGCCCCTGCTCCAAGACCTTAAATGCGTGTGTCAGATAAGAGAGACATCAAAAGCATGCAGTGTTGGGGGGGCCTCCAGGACCAGGACCAGGATTGGGAACCACAGCTCCTGGCAAATGTGCTGGAGCTGGTTGAAGCTAAACTAGACATTAGCCCTCCAGCAGCCGGATTGAACACCCCTAGACCAGGGGAGTCCAAACTCGTTCCTGGAGGACCTCTGTCCTGTAGAGTTTAAACACACCTGAACCAAGTAATCAAGGTAGGCAAGTGTGTTGGACCTGGTTGAAGCTAAACTAGACATTAGCCCTCCAGGAGCAGGATTGAACACCTCTGGACTAGATCAGGGGAAGGCAAGTTCGATCCTAGAGAGCCATTGTCCTGCAGAGTTTAGCTCCGATCCAAACAGCATCTCTCTAGGACCGAATTTGGACTGAGCCATTGACCACCCTGCATGTAAACATTCTTTTGGAATATCAGAATATCTTTCCATTTTATGTGGTGCAAAGAGGTACACTTCTGAGCACATCTTTGTGAGAGTGACAGTGTGAGAACGCATGGGATTTAATTGAGTCTTTGGTGTCAAGCTCTTATTCTACTGTGATATGGGCGTAGAATGAGAGGGGACGGGCTGAGCGTCATTAGAATGAGTCACCTGCGGCCACTTGTATGTAATACCTTTGGGAACTGGCTGTTTTTAACGTCTCCACTGGGGATTTTCTCCATTTATGGAGATCCCTTTTATACAACCCTCTTACACAACTCCTTTGTCACGCTAGACCAGGGTTTCTCAATCCATTCCTATGCTGCGCATTTTGAGTATCTCACTAATCTGACACGGCTCGTTGAGTTCATGGAGGCCTCTACTAACGAGCTCATGACAGAATCAGGTGTGCTGAATGAGGGCGATATGCGAAATGTTCGGACAGGAAGTGTAAAACAGCTACAGTCCCATAAAGTGGCCTCAGCTGCACTTTGATAAGCCACTCTGTGGCTCTCCCTTTGCACTTCCAGTGCAGAATATGTTTCATGAGTTTTTCCTCAACCTTCACCCACAGATCGGTTTGGACAGATGAGGGATTTTGGACCAGTAAAACTGGGAAGCGATCCATGCATCATCTGAGATGTGACAGCGGTGCTAGCGGTGTCGGGGCTTGTTTATGTGTTTACATCAGCGCTGTCGCTGACTTGATCCGCAGCAGCGGTCGCTCTGACCGGGAGTGTGAAGTCATGGGGTTTGAAAGCGCTCCAGCACTCTACATATCAGATCATTAGCAAACCAGCAACAGCCATAATGACGCTTTGGGGGTCATAAAGAAGCAATGATCATTTTTATGACAAATGTACAGCAGCCAAGCTGCACATGCCAACTGGTCTCAGTCCAGAGTCTTCCGGAGCATCTGATATTCCATTATCTGCTAGCTTTAAACATCTCACTCATTTACAGGAACATGCTGCATGTGCGCTCCAACCCATCTGGCACAGATGAGCGCAGGCTGACAGACACCTGCCCATGTGTTTTCTGCGAGTGTACAAAAGTGTAGTTCCTAGCGCAGTAACTGAGACTAGTATTGCAGAGACAGACCTTTGACTTGCAGCATCCACTCTGAACTTTATTCGAGCCAAGAACCACCACTTCAAGCAGTTTACAAACTGTACAAATATAGCCTGCAGTAAAACTGCCTAAGTAGAACTAATGGACATATGTAGACTTTGAAAATTAATTTGCTTAGTGCTTATTCACAACTACACATTATTTAAAGCTGGGCAATAGTATAGTTTACATTTGGAGATGATATGAACAGTCAAACAGATGAGATTATCTCTACTGTATCATTTTACAGTATGTGAGTGAGCTGTAAGTATATATATATTTTAATCTGAAGTTACTAGTCTGTGATCTTAACAGAAAGCTGTCCCATAATACTTGAACACATATCTTTTGTCCCATAGTGTGCAAGCCAAAGGCTTGAAAAAAAACTATTTGATGTTGGATAATGGAGAAAAACTATCTGGAAAGAGACCAGGTTACACCAAGAGGCCAGTTCTCATCTGGCAATGTAATTATAAAATAATTCTGTATAAATCAAATAAATTACACAATCTGGGTTTTTTAAATGGAATTATCCGAAAGGTCAAGTTTCTCCACACAAACAAATGAGAAAAATCAGTTGTACTGTGTACTCAGTGTGTAGATTTAGTAGATTTAGTGGATCACTTCAGAATAAAAATTCTCTGATGTTTTCCTGATCTTCATGTGGTCTAAGATCTTCATGTCTTTCTGGCTTCAGTCGCAAAGAAATGAAGGTTTTTGAGGAAAACATTCCAGGATTTCTCTCTGTGTAGTGGACTTCAATGGGAGCCAGTGGGTTGAAGGTCCAAGTTGTAGTTTCAATGCAGCTTCAAAAGGGCTCTACATGATTCCAGCGAGGAATAAGGGTCTTATCTAGCAAAATGATCATTTTCTAAAAAAATTATATACTTTTTAATTTCTCTGGAAAAGTCATGCATGGCTAGCTCTTTGTCTGTGTAGTTCAGCTCAAAAAGACAGTATATCATTTTGACTTCATCTTATTTTCTCAAAATTGTCGGACACATTTACCCATTTTTTGGTAAAGGGCGTTTGACTTTCTTTGCACAGCCGCTTTGTAAACACCGAGTCGGGACCTTTCCAATGTGACTATGTAATACGTGAGGTCAAGCTACTGCATGATGAGCATTTGTGGTTAAAAAGTACACAAATGTGTATGTTTTTTTTTTGTTTTTTTTTGTTTTAAAGACACTAAGACCCTCATTCCTTGGCTGGGATCATTTAGAGCCCTTTGAAGCTGCATTGAAACTGGAATTCGGACCTTCAGCCTGCCGATCCCCGTTCAAATCCTGGACTGTTTTCCTCAAAGACCTTAATTCGACTGAAGAAAGAAAGACATGAACACCTTGTATGACATGGGAGTCAGTAAATTACCAGAAATGTTTTATTCTGAAGTGAACCAGTCGTTTAAGTGAAAATTGCACCACCGTGCCACGTCATCTCGCGCTCACTCAAGAAAAATGTCCATTTACAAGAAAGCGGATTATGAAGATTTGGAACGACATGAAAATAAATGATGACAGCATTGT
The DNA here is from genome assembly GCF_022985175.1 of Labeo rohita. Lineage (NCBI taxonomy): Eukaryota > Metazoa > Chordata > Actinopteri > Cypriniformes > Cyprinidae > Labeo > Labeo rohita. The sequence continues at coordinate 218,033 of NW_026129755.1, read as the reverse complement.
AATTTTTAGGTGAACTGTCACTTTAAGTATGTCCACAGGGCCCACGCATGCAGCGCCGGCGGCCCGTTTCTCTCCCGTATTCGCGTGCTTGTATAGATTATTTATCTGCCCTAGTTTGCACCGTGGAGCGGTACGGTTTAATTTAGCCAGCAGAAGAGCGCAGGTTTTCTTGTGTGGCCTGACGTGGGTGAAGTCGCCTGCCAAACAGGTCAGGTGGTGTGTGCTGCGGTCTGGAGGCTGTCACAGGCTAACACCAGCACCGCCACCCGCCCACCCACCCGCCCGCCGCTGCTGAGCCGCCCGCCACGCCACGCCACCAGCTTACGGCTAAAGCCCCAGATAATCTGCTGCACTTCCACCTCCCAGCAGCCCCTGCACCTGGACCCTGCTACTCACACGCACACACACACAGATCTCATGCCACTGTTATTGTATATGGAGCCAATTACATTTGCTGTACCCTAACCCGTACAGAGCCCTTTGGCATTTTTATGATGGACCATTAGGAGCTCTCACAATATTAGTATTGTTCTATCTCACAAAACAACTATTTGCTATTTTAACTATACTTAGACACATACGCTGTTAGTCTTTTGGTGTTAGACGTATAATGCAGACTTACACAGCCACTCTCACACACACACACGGTGGCATTGGATCAGTAGTTTATGAGCATGCTAGCTCATGCGCGCGCACACATGCTAAGACTTAAGCACACACATGCACCCTTTGAACTGTGCAGAAGTCTCTACGCCCGAGATCAATGTGTTTGCTAAAGGTACGAGAGGAAGTTTGCATGGATGTTTTTTCAGGGTAAAGAGGTGAGGTTTCTCGTTTTTCATGTTTTGTTTCATTCTTGTGCATCTCGGCCCTGTCTGCAAACACACTCAAGAACTCAAGACTCACAAACAAAGCCTCCCATATTACTCAGTTCACGCGGATGACGTCGTTCAGCCATCGTCTCATCTCCAAATCAGATCCCTCATTATCACTTCAACAGATGTGGCAGACAATAAATGTTCATTCATGTCTCACTAATAGAAAGGAGCCAGAAAGATCTGTGGATAAGCTAGGCTTGTTCTTTGAAGTATCTTACAGTACAACACACATACCGTGGTATATGAATATAGTAGCCATCTGATACCGTCCTATCAAAGTATTGATATATTAATGCAGTAAGATACTGCCACAGAACATTTTTGATTCCTGTGACATTAGCATGTTGCTAAGCTAACAACATGACTGCCATTCATAAATGCTCTCCCATGGCCTTGTGGGATAGTAAAGCGCCCGTCGTGCACACTTCAGGGTCACGCTGAGAGTAGTAGGTCATCTGAGAACTTTTTGCCTACTTCTTTACAAGTACTGTGAATTAAGACAATTAACACATGCGATTTTTCACCTAGTGTGTAGTAGGGAAGTATGCGATTTGGATGCAGCCAGTAATGTTAATTACATTATTTGCGTTGCATTATTGCATTATTTTGCAATAATTTTTTTACTTTTCATTATCAAGTGCATCATCCGAGTATTTAAAGTGAGCTTTTTCTTTTTGGAATTTCCCACGTGTAACACACGAATCACGCTGTTTATTTAAAAAAAAAAAAAGGCATAGAATACCTTGTGCCACACCTTGTGTTTTTCAAAACTTGTAAGTATAATGCATATTTTATTTAAAGAAATTCTGAAATAAAATGCTGTAATGACTTTTTTAAAGTTTTTAAAGGGGTAGTTCACCCAATAATACAAATCATTTACTATCATTTACTGGTAGCCTTTGACTTCTGTCAGCTGTTTGGTTACCAACATTTTTCTTGCTCAACAGCTGAAAGATACTTGGAACAGCATGATGGTGAGTAAATGACAGAAAATTCATTTTCGGGTGAACTGTCTCTTTAACACTCTCAAGCACACTTTTGAAATGTGCATTTAAAAAAATATTAAATTAAACTAAATTAAATTAAAATGTGACCCTGGACCACAAAACCATTCATAAAAGGGGCTTTTTTGAATAAATAAGCTTTTGATTGATGTATGGTTTGTTAGGATGGAACCCAGCGACTTAAGACTGGTTTTGTGCTCCAGGGTCACAAATGTATTTTAGTTTACTTTTATTGTCTTTGAAATAAAAAGTGTAGAGACAAATGTACTGACAAGCATTTAGGGTGATCATGAAATCCCATATAAAAATGTACTGAGTTCAGCTAAACTGCATTCAATATCAGTGTGAACTATAATATATTTTTCATTTGTTAGCAAATAAAATCTGAAAACATACAGTACATACTTCCATGACGAAAGTGTGCAAAAGTGTACTTTCATTCACAAAGGGTCTGAAAAGCACAAGAGGTTTTTGCAGTCGCTTTAGTGTTTTAGTAGTTCAAATCTCACACTCGAGTTTGTCAGCAAAGGCCTCCAGCTGCGATCCTCTCGTTTCCTCCCTCGCGCGCCCCGGGCGCTCGGCTGTCGTGATGTCATCCACCTGTGCAGACAAGAATCTGTGTGGCAACGCTCAACTAAATAAACTGGTTACTGCTTCAGTAACCAAAGAACACAGTCAGGAAGACTTCACACATCATCCTAAACAATAATAAGAGAACGGGACAGGACGGAGGTCTAGATAAATCAGCGTTTGATCGGACTCTAAGACGCGCCGATAAGGGTCTGTCTGGGCCGGAAAATGACTCACGACTGCGCGTTTGTATCTGGAAATCAGCAGAGCTGCGTTACACTGTCTGTGTGTGCAACTGACATTACAGAATGACTGTGGCATTAGATGTGTGTGTGTGTGTGTGTGTGGTGGGTCGATACGTAAGATAGCCTGTGCGGTAGAGCGCGTGTTGTGTCACTTTGATTTTGTCTTTGTGACAGGAGCCAGAGGTGTTTTCTGGCTCAGCACTCTGGGTGTAGATGTGACCGTTCTTGCCAAGTGGGCTAGGATGGCGGCCCTGCACACGGGCATGTCCGTACAGCGCCTTCTCCGGCTTCCTGTACACTGTATAAACTTGTGAGCGAGCAAATTGCTCGCAGATAATCATAGGCATTATTGCCGCCTGGATAATCGTGTTGCCGCGAAGGGTTGTGGGTAATGATAGTGATAGTGGCTCTGGAAAGAGTGATGTCATCGAGGAGTGCAGAAGGCAGTCTGGTGCTGGTGGGCCGACAAAGGGCAAGGGCTCTGGTGGGACGGGTACGTCTGTCTTCCCACAGCAGTGCTCCTTCACTGGAGACCTAATGCTTACAGTTCATATCAATAATCCACTTCAGACATTCTACCGACTCTAAGTACATGTACTTTGCAACTACATGTCAACTAACTCTCATTAGTGTATTAGTAGACTGTTAGGTTAGGGTTAGGGCTAGTCAAACAAGCTGACATGTACCTGGAAGTTACTTTTAGTCAGGAGAATGTCTACAGTAGAGAAAATAAAATGTTACTGAGCAAATGGATTTCTGCAGCAATACACAGAAGCCTGTTTCTGCCACAGGAAATAAAGAAATAAATAGCAAGTTTTTCCATCTCACAATTCTGACTCTTTTTTTTTTTTTTTTTTTTCTGCTTTAGTTTGTTTCTCACAATTCAGACTTTTCTTCTCAGAATTGGAACTGTGAGATAAAAAGTGAAATTATAAGATGAAGTCAGAATTGAAGATAAAAAATAAGAACTGTGAGATTTAAAAAGTCAAAATTATGAAATAGAATTCTGAATTTTTTCTCATAATTCTGACTTTAAGTGAAAATTGTGAGAAAAAAAGTCATAATTATAAGATAAAGTCACAATTATGATACATTGTGAAATAAAGTCAGTATTATAAAATAAAGTCAGAATTATGAGATAAAAAAAAATCTGAATTATGAGATAAAGTCATAATTATAAGATAAAAAAGTCAGAATTGTGAGATAAAAAGTCAGAATTATTAAATAAAGTGAAAATTGTGGGGTAAAAAGTCAGAATTATGAGGAAAAATGGGAGAATTATGATATAAAGTCAGAATTGTGAGATAAAAGTCAACGAACTGCATGTTTATATCTCAGAATTAAGACTTTTTGCATAGAAGTGTGCGCTTATATCTCGCAATTCTGACTCAGACTATTTCTTGCAGTTGTGAGTTCATAGACTCTTGCAGTTCTCGCAGTTATGAGATATAAACATGCAATTATGAGTTTGTAAGTCGTCATTGCGGGATACGAAGTTGCAATTCTGAGGAAAAAAATCCAAACTGCAAGAGTTAACTCACTATTGTGAATTTATACATCAAAATGTGAGACAGTAACTCACCGTTGTGATTTTTTTAAATTTTCGATTGCAAGATATAAACTCAATGTGAGATGTGGGAGATAAAAATGCTTCTATAGTTATCATATCTCGCATGTTTCTCCTAAAACATCTTTGGAGACATAGCAGTAGACACAGATGAGACGACTGTGGACATGCAGTGAGAGCTATAAAACTAATGTGGAAGACGTTCATATTGAGATCTCTGACTTTTGGCCCAGTTTGAGGCGTTCAGTCACAGAGAAACATCTGAGAAGTGAGAGATCTTTTGAGATATTCCTTTGTCAGTTTTCTTTCCTATGCACTGAGGAGACTCGCCCCAATTCTTGTGTGGATTTTTTTTAAACCCTGCGTCCCTGAGGCGTGAAGCGCCGGGCTACGGCAGTGCGTTTACTGTGTAAACAGACCCTTGTGAGGTCTTCATAACCGTGTGCTCCTCCTCTCCATCAGCCCCGTTCTAGGCCCCTCTGCTACTTCTCCTGGAGCACGTAGCCACCCCGTCCCTCCCTCACCTGCCCGCGTGTGCAGCCGCCCTCATTATGTCCCCCTCGTCCGTCCACTGGCACACGCTCGACACGCATGTCGCCTCACACATTTGCGGCGTCCGTCCACCCTCTGAGAACGACTCCGACGACATGTTTCCAGAGGCTGAACGAAGCGCATCCTTTGAGTTCACGGTGAACTTGAACGTCGTTTTTCGTGATGGCATCTCGTACGAGCGAATCGTGCCACCGCAGCCCGGCGTGTACCTGTTGCTGCTCAAACCAGTTGTGCGTTTGTTCGTTTGATCTTCGCCAGATTCAAACAGCAACGAATCTCATCGAATGCTGCCTGAATGGATTTCAAGACATGAATAACTTTGAATAAGCCTCATGTCTTCTCTCCTCTAATCCTTTATTGACTGTCCAACCGGTTGGCAAAGAACGTTGTGCAATTCCCTTTGTGTGAAGTTTTAAAGAGTGCAAACAGAAAGATCACTCACCTCGCCACCCTACGCACTCGCTCTCTTTCTGCGGTCCATGTTACATGAGCTTTGACTCAATTAGCACTTGGTTTGTACAACCAAGCATGCCGAAGTGGAAAACTCTGACAGGTGCTGATGAATCCAAAAGTGATTCAGTGTTTGGAGCTGCTGGTCACTGTATGGTTTTTGATGTTGTGAAATGAAGTGAGCTGCTAAATGCTGTGAAGAATCAGCAGCAAGTTGTCACAAAGACCCAAAATGTTGGCCCAAACATAAGATTTTATGATGATGTGTCTGACCAACCCAATCCAACTCAAATGTTGCATCTGTCCTTTGCTGCCACCATTCAGCTGGATGTTTGGCCCAGACGTCACAGTTTGGGTGAAGACCGCACACCACATCTGGGTTTTCTTGAGGCGTCTCAAATGGCCGTGACAGCACACTCTCGTATCGCCTCAGCTGACCTCCTGGTCTGTGACGGTGATGTATGGGACCCGTCTTTCCCTACCGTAAGACACGGCCAGCTCGCAACACCTCGACGTCTCTCATCCTCTCAGCATGGGACGGGCCTCACATATGGGATCCATGCAGTATAACGACGGGCCATTAGCTGCTGTACCATCACTCCTTACATCATTATTCACCTGTGCGGATGTTTCTCCTCTATGGGGGAGTAATTTAATGCAGATCACAGACATATGCTCTTTTTTTGCACTTTTTCCCCCCCAATCTAGTTTCCAAGCGATCCGATCTTCCAAGCAAACATGACTGTTATTATTAGCCATACTTAGGGTTAACGACTTGAACAATCCCCAGTACTACACATGAATTATCCCTCAAATCATGTGCCTCATTGTGGAGAGGTTTGCTAGTACTTTTCTAAGTCAAGAAAATCCCTTAGACGTGCATTGAAAAGGGGCTCCAAACATATCTAGACACCGGAAGAGCACAGAGACTTGTGGGCTTGTTTGAACTGAGCCAGTAACTGGCTTGCAACCCATTGAGAAAAAAAAGGAAAATAAGTATGCGCATGTTTTATTCCAGTCTATTATTTCATAACCCAAAACCTCGATGCATTCCGAAATTCTCAAGCAAGCAAGTCAAAGCTTACATTTTACAATCTCTTTATGTAATTTTACAGCTTTGATTGAATGGACTATCAGTAGAGGGACAAAAATCCATTAACAAACAATGACATGAGGATGAGCTAATGATGACAGAATGACCTGGCAACCACCAAGTTCACCCTATCATTATGTGGTGAGTTTTGGCAGCCAAACAAAATAAACCTGTTAGAAGAGAGGATACTGATGGTGATTGATATATTCCAGTCGCACTAGAGAGATCTGATTCAAAGTTTCCATGAAATCTAGGTGTTCTGCTTTGTACTTGCAGAAAACACTGGCTCGTATTTGCTGGATAGGAGCGTTTGCTTATGAGGAAGGAATGAAACCACGTACTGTACTCTACTGTACTCAACTGTAGCTGTCAATCTCCTCACAGCACTTACAACACCTCTCAGACATGAAGGAGCCTGTGTTTGCTTCCTTTGTGTTTGTAAATCTCTTCAGGAAAGGGACAAGCGCAAGACAGACAGACGGTAAGGCATTCTTTCTGCATATGAAGTGTCATGTTTCAGTCTCGAACAAACAGTCTCTTGTCTGTGGATGTGTTGAACTGTCCTGGTGGCATGAGGGCTGTTTTCCCCTCGCTCTGATTTGAAGATCACGGTTCAAGCGGAGGACACGTTTATATAGATGCTGCCCCGGCGATATCTGAGCGCTTGCCAGCGAAGCAGCCCCGTATGACGGAGTGTCACCACGTCGGCTTCTGGAAGAGATAAACGTGTTCATGCCATCTTGAGTTTCATACCTGTGCAGTCAAGGCATCGGTTCGGGGAATTGGTGCAGCCGAGCAAAGCCTGATGGGATATTCTTTGCAGCGATAATCTCCTACCGCCAGCACCAGAGTATTTCTTGAGGAGGATTCAGTCGCTGAGAATTCTTATGAGGCCACATCTGTACCTGGAACCCAAAGGCCAAAGTGTAGCAACGAACGGCTTAATTCACGTGGATTCAGTCATGTTTACTGAACAGAAGCGCCGTGTGTCTGTATGACGCTCTGCAGATGCCTTTTTTAAACAATGGCTGAGCAGCTCGCCGCTTTCTCTATTGCGAAAGACCGGTTGAAGGCCTTTAGCGAGCTACGTGCGTAAAGCGCGACGTGAAACAAGCCTCCTGCGTTTTCTATTCCGTCTCTGCGAACGCGATTAAAGCCCTAATGTGTTTCTGATTTAAGGCGAAACTGTGGCAGACGACCATTTGTGCCTCTAGAAATGGAAAGCATAAATGCGTGGCATGTTCCGGCCAACCTTGTCAGATGGTTTCTGGTAGCTCGAGTCATTTCCAGCAATGTGTGCATGGAGTGTCTAATTCAGGATGAGCTGAAGATGAAATCTGAAATCTGGACTTCTTTATACATGTATGCCTATCTATATATATGCAAAGATGCGTTTAGACTTGGTGCCACCGGGCTGGTTTCTTCTAGCGAGCTGCTACCTGTCCCGCCTGCAGCCGCAGGCCATGTGTAATAAGAGGTTTTTCAGACGTGCTGCCGAGACTCGTTTGCGAGTTAATTCTGCCACCAAATATAAAGCTGCATGATGGTATCACGAAGTCTGCACGCATGCTCAGTTTGCGTCATTAACGCCGCTCGTCTCGCCGAGTTTGACGGCCGTTAACTGATCGGACGCTTCTGCATTCCCACACTGGAGACTGTAACAGTTTTATTGTGGGCTTCATAAAAGGCCTCTTCCTAAAATCTCCATAAATCTGTCCTCGGATTTCAGTCTTTCCAGCGCTGCTTCTCAGCAGAAGTCTCAAATGAGGGGCTAAGGAGAGATTTAGATGAGCGCCGTTGGCTGGGATCGGCTGGCTTCTTCCTCGTCGACCGACGATTTCGCATCGGTGGAAAAATGATTCATAAATCCAGCTTACGTTCTCGGTGGCAGCAAATCCCTTCGGTGAGCCTCGGCATCCACGCTGATCTGCTCTAATGGCGCTGTCAACGTGCGGCGGGCGGCAGCGAGCGCTGGGACGCTGCCATGTCAGATAGGATCACGGCAGAGAGAGCGCAGGCCTGCCGCTCCAAGCCGCTCCTGAGAGAGTTTTTGGCTGCTCCTCTTCCACCGCTTCAGCGCCGGCCAGAGATAAATCCAGACCGAAGAGACGTTTTTAGTAGCGATGAGAAGGCCTTGCAAATCTCTTTTTTCTTTTTTGGCTTCTTGCTCATTTTGTGCGACTGATATTTCTCATGTCTCTGTTAAGAGTTTAGGACAGAAAGTTAAAATACACCCACTGCAAAAAAAGATTTTCTTACATAGTATTTTTGTCTTTTTCCAGTACAAATTTCTAAACCTTTTTGAATCAAGATGCATCAAAATGTTGTTTTTAGGCAAAACACATTTTTCAGAAAACAAGACCAAAGTCCCTTTAAGACAAGTCATTTCCCCATCTTTGAAACGCCTCTCGTGCATGCCAGTGCAGCACCTATCTCTTTAAAACATCAAATCCTCCAAAACTGTTCAATAAGCTTACGATTACATTATATATTTGAAAACACAGATGAAAACGGTCTCATAAAGCTTGTTTCTTATGTTCAAATACTGTTTTAAAAAAAGCTTGTTTTTCATACTAGACCAGTCAATGCACATGCGGCGTCACGAACCGAAGCTTCTAACGGCAGCTGCATTGATGCCATGACTTTACTAATCAATGATTGGCTCTTTCATTTAGAAGAGCGGGAATTATTACCATATTGGGCACTGCACTTTCTCTCATTCATACATAATAAGAGTGTACAGTCTTCCTATATCTAAAGTCTTTGACAAGACTCAGGGCCAGATTTACTAACACTTTGTCTTCTGGTGTTAAAATTGTACTGTCAGTATTTACTAAAGAATTACAAAGTTATTTTTGCGCTTGACCTTGCTAAGCATTTGTAGGAGTTTCCCTTTCAGATGCCAAATTTATGGGAGGACAGTATGAAAATAAATCACGCAATGCAATTTACTAACATTTGCGCACGTGAAATTATTGGTATTTGTGCCATTATTTAACACCCCAAAAAAACTTGTCTTGAAGTAGAAGCTAATAGTAGATTGTGCTGATCATTAATCAAATCATCTGGCTGCGTCTGTATTTTTTAATGTGGACAACTCTAAAGGTGATCTTCTCAATATTTTTTTGCACCCTCAGATTCCATATTTTCAAATAGTTGTATCTCGGCCAAATATTGTCCTATCCTAACAAACCACACATCAATGGAAAGCTCATTTATGTAAAAATCAAATAAATTGACCCTTATGACTGCTGTTGTGGTCCTAGGTCACATATTACATTGCATTAATCTATTGTATAAATGATCACTGCACCCATGCACAATACTATATCTATATGTGACCCTGGACCACAAAGCCAGTCATAACGGTCCATTTTTGGACATTGAGATCATCTCAAAAACTGAATCTGAAAGCTTTCCATTAATGTATGGTCTGTCAATATTTGTCTGAGATACAGCTATTTGAAAATCTGGAATCTGAGGGTGCAAAAAAAATCTGAATATTGAGAAAATCACCTTTAAAGTTGTCCAAATGAAGTCCCTAGCAATGCATATTACTAATCAAAAATTAAGTTTTGATATAATTATGAAATTATAAAAATGACTAAATATTTTCATGGAATATGATCTTTACTTGATATCCTAATGATGAAAAGTAAAAATCGATCATTTTGATCCATACAATGTATTTTAGGCTGTTGCCGTGCTACTTACAACTGGTTTTGTGCTCCAGGGTCACACATGTTTTGTTGTCCCCTATTCTTTTTTATGTATCTTTTTTTTTGTATTTCTCCTTTTTGTGTGTGTGTGTGTGTGCCATTGGTTCTTTCCGTTGTTTATATTACTGTCATGTCATATTATGTGCTTAGTGCACAAAAAACTCAAATCTGCAGACTGGCTCTGACTTTCAGCAACTAGCATCAACTTGTCCAGACTGTAAATTGTGGCAAAAATCTTGGCAAAAAAACCCCTGAGTGGTGTATTCCAGCCTTTAGCTGTTCTTAATGTAATGGGTTGTTTTTCATCATTTATTAGGCATCTTTTTACAAAAAAAAGATTGACAGTACACCTTTTCTCGACAGGCCGTGTGATTTGAAGCATCCTTCCTGTCATGACAGATAAGCAGTGAAGCGTTACTGTGTGCTGAATCGGGCTGCTGCGGCTCCTGTTGTTGAACACTATCTGTTACACTGAGCAGACCGTTCTGATTCCGCAGCACATCCTGTTCTCTGCTCCTTGGCACCGTGACGCTGGCAGGGCAGATCTCTACCTCACACACCTAGCAGTGCGCTTTACAAGAGTCCACAGAGTGCCACAAACAGCCCTGGAGTCGCCCCAAATCCAGGCCTTTTAATATTGCGTCCTGCGAACGTTCGTTTCTCGAGCGCTGCTCTTTTTGCATGCTTAAGTATAACCACATGTTATGCCACGCACGTAATCTTTTCCACCGAAGTGAGTCGGGCTCTGGGAGAGGAGCGGAGACAGGCTTCTCTCTGCCATCTACGGTGCTGGCCGGCACGACGGCGGGCACCGTTCAAATGTCAGCGTGCGCTTTTCTAAACAAACGAGTGTTACCCCGCGGCCCCTGGAAGTCCTCTGTATTTGACTCGGTGATATCATCGACTCGCGCTCGTGTCTAGTTTTGATTTATCTATGCGAACACGACATTAATCGAAATTCTGAGTCATGCAACTTTAGTTGACAGGCGCTGCATTCCCGACGCGAGGATGGGCCGATGCTATCATGTGCTCTGAAGCGGCAGATTCAAGAGCATTTTCAGCTGCGACACGATCATTAGGCCCGGCTCACGCTACGTGACAGAAGCTTGTTGCCTTCTGCGCATGTGCAGACTAGCAATTTCTTGTTTGCTTGTGTTGTCAATATAATCGTGACTCACAGGCCGGTCAATTACAAGATAATGTGTCTCATGCGCATATAGCTTCACCAGAAATAATTCCTGACAACATCGTCGTTCAAAATCGTTGTCAACCTGTTTTTTAAAGAAGGTTTTCTTTTCTAGATCAAAAATGTACATTAGGAATGATCACTGAACTATTTCTATTACCTGCATATTATTTATTTATTAATATGAAATATAGAAGGAAAGAATATGCATGTTATAAAAAAATCAAATCATTGTCAAATGTGTTTGACCTGCTTTAGGTGCACTGAAGCTGAACGATCAACAAACGGCGATAAACTGAAGAACTTTGCACAAAATAATGTGAACTTGGATGACATTAGAGTCAGTTGCGGCCACACTGGCAACGCCTCTGAGCAGCTATTTTGAGCATGCAAGACCAAATCCTATCTGCTTGTATGGAGAAATCTCAAAGCGGCTTACCAAACTCACATTTCAACATATTTCAAATCAGCAATAAAATCTGTCACGTACATACAAATGTTGTTTCTTATGTAAAATGCATGGTTAATTTATTTTGCACTTTCTTCTACATTTCTGTGTAAATTGGATGTCATTTTAGTGACCCTGGAGCACAAAACCAGTCTTAAGTATCACGAGTAGCAGTAGTCAAACATACATTGTATGGGTCGAAATGATCGATTTTTCGTTTATGCCAAAAATCATTGGGATATTAAGTAAAGATCATGTTCCATGAAAATATTTTGTAAATTCCCTACCGTAAATATGTCAAAACTAACATGTTTGATTAGTAATATGCATTGCTAAGAACTTCATTTGGACAACTTTAAAGGAGATTTTCTCAATATTTCGATGTTTTTCGCATCCTTAGATTCCAGATTTTCAAATAGTTGTATCTCAACCAAATATTGTCCCATCCTAACAAACCATACATCAGTGGAATGCTTATTCATTTTGTGGTTTTGTGGTCCAGGGTCACAAACATTGGCTAAATTATATCTAGTAAATGATATAAAGTTGATCTCAATCTGTTTTTTTTTTTTATAGAGTGTTTGCAGACATGAAATTGCTCTGGAGTTGCATTGGCAGGGTGCATGCAAATCACTGTCTTTATAAGTGCAGTGGAAGTGTTGCGTTCAATGTAAGGAATTTTCTGGAGTGCCAGCAAGCGTACGTGCAGCAGGAAGTGAGAGGTGAGGGTGGGTCCTGAAACCCAAGGCTGCCCTACCTGCTTTTGCCTGTCTTTGCAAGAGAGAGAGAGAGAGAGAGAGAGAGAGTGATTGAAAGCGTGCCAAGTATGAACAGAGCAAGAGACAGGTTCTCGGTCGTGAGGAATTCTGCCTCGACAAAGATCCATCATCACCTGCAGCACAAATCTCCATGGCGACTGGAATGTTTTCTTTAATAATAGGCAGAGCTGAACGTGGAGTTTATCTTCGCTTTACAGACAGCTGTCAGATCAGCGCACCGCAAACACATACCTGCGCCATTCCGTACGCTACAGTTACTGAGAGGAGACATGTGACCATCAAATACACCCACTGCCGAGTTCATTGTTCCCGCAAAAAGCCTTTAGGGCACAAGACAATAATGTCTGACAGCACAATTCAATGTCTTTCTGACAGCATGTTTGAGTGGAACGCACAGGAAGAACAAATGAGCGGCATGTTTGGGTTGAATGTTAACGGAAGAGATGGCGAAGCGTTATCACGTCGGCATATCCGAGAGCCGAACGAGGAGGAGTTTAGATCGCTCTCTTACAGAGGGCCAGCGAGGCCGGGACGGGCCGTATTGTTCTGCATTGAGACCACGCTGGGCCCTCAGAGACCTGACAGAACAAAAGAGCCAGCATTCTCGGGGCTTTTTCTCGGAGCTGAGATCATGAAAGTGTATCTTTGTTGTGCCTGATATGCGGATGCAGATATCTGGACTCTTGTTTGTCTCATGTTTGTCTCGGATGCAAACGATCTCTGCATTATCTAATCCTTTTCCCGTGTTGCCGATCGGCCGCCGCCTGCTAATTCTGCATATTAAGGTGCTCATTAAAGCTGTAACCGATCCGTGCGCCTTTAGCTCCAGTTCCTTCGAGCCTTTGTTCGCTATGGGAAAGACACCATATCCCAGAGTCCACTCTGCCCCGATGAACTGTGTCTTTGTCCCAAAGGAGTCTAGAGGTTTTCTCTCACAGTCTGACAGGGCTCTACCTCATCTGTCAGGTGCGGTCTGCAGGTGAAACGGCACCATGGGAATGGAGCTGGTACAATTGAAGTCAAGAGCGCTAGCTCGGTTTAGCAGACACACATTTTTTGTTCAAAAATAAAACAAAGTGAATCAGTGCTATGCTGGTTTCTTTCCCAAATCTGGTAATCACTTCCGTTTCCAGCAAGTCAGGAAGGTTGCGTAACCGTCCTGCAGGTGGATAGGTCATTGCGGGTGTGCGCCAGGAACCGCCAACCTCAGCAAAACCGCACGCTGCCTTAACTGTCATGCTTCATCTGCACTCAATCAGGGCCAAAAGACATGATACTGAAAACATTCAGAACTATTTGATCATAGGCTTAAGCCATGCAAATCCCATGTAAAATGCATTGCCAGCAGAGCATGAATTCCACTATATTTCAGTGTGCACAGTCCTGTGTACAGTTTTTTGTTTTATTGTGGCATGCATTCACAAGACAAAAAATGGAAAAGCCTTTGCCCATCAGCCAACTACGGTGATGTAATGCTGTGTAGAATATTGGCAGCAACGTCCTGACCAGGAGGAACTTGTGTATATTGGGTTTCCTGGCGCACCATGGCTTGGGTTGCATCATCCAGGTGGACGGGGACACTCTTGAGCACCTTACTGAAACATAAACTGTGAGACGTGTGAACGAAATCCTAGAGATGAGTCTATATCCAGAGGTGGGTAATCCAAGTGCCATGAGTAAAAGTCCTCCCCAGTATTTTGTTCCAATCACCTGGATTTGCTAATTAGCACAGTTTTTCAGCCAGGAGGTCAGAGATTGGACCAAGTCATTCCTTTTGAGTCTCAAGCAAGTCTCAAGTAAAATCCCAAGCCCCTAAAGAGTTAAAGTTAATGAGATAATTGAATGATGATTGTGCATTAGTGATGAACACCTGCTGTTAACAAGCAGCATCATTGAAGAAAAGAGAAACACAAGAACTACAACTGACTTGAATCAACTGAACAAAACATTTCATCTCTCAAAATCTGATTAAACATCTCCACAAACAGCATCACCAGCTTCACTCATTACTAACCAGACTGACTTTATTTCATGTCTGCAGAATCTCTTATTGAGAATTAACAGAGGTTTAGATGTTGATTTTTTATTGGTCAAGAAAAGAAAAGAAAAAAAAACACAGTGCCACCATAATTGTGGTCAAGGGTTGCTTTAGTTTGTCTCTTGACTCTTGGAGTAATTTAAAGTAATTTCAATACTGTTTTACGGCAAACATTTGTGCATTGCTGAATCAAAAGCTTGCAGCAGCAGATTAGCTCACACTCTCTCCATAGAACTCATTTGGATGAGCATCATGAAGAGGTCTCTCTCTCTTTGATTTGCTGAATGACAAGCAGCTATTGTAGAACTGCAATAAAAAAAAAATCCTATTAAACAAATGTCACTGTAATGATTAAATATTGGAAGAAAAAAATTGCATTAGCTCAGGCTTTAAGACATGAACACTTATCATATGCTCCTCAACAGTGGTGACAAGTGGAGTTTTTACTATGCTGTTACCCAGCATGAAGTGTTTTGTTGATTGGCACCATTGTTGTGATTCATATGCTGGTTCTTGATGTCTGTGTGTGTCAAAGTTGTGCAGATGTTAAAAATGTTTGTATGCATTACACAGGTTTTAATTGAATTCACTGTAACTGTTAGAAGAACACTATGCTTGCATGCTGTAGTTTTGCAGATTTGAAAGTGCAAAACCTAAATAAATAAGAAGAAAATAAAGTTATTTAGGGTGTGTCCAGGTATGCTCATGATGACCATCTCACCACATAAAAACAGCTATTAGCTGCTAAAGGTACAGCTCTGATCTCACTACTTTACAACACCTTGCGCATCGTAACAGCAAGATCTAACCCAGGAGACAATGGTCAAGAGCCCAACTAAAGCAAATACTGATCTCCCCAATGGTGACATCATTTTAACCAATAAAACAACAACATCTGATCCTCTGTAATAACAGCAGATGTTCATCACTAATGCTCAATCATCATTCAATTATCTCATTAACTTTAACTCTTTAGGGGCTTGAGACTTGCTTGAGACTCAAAAGGAATGACTTGGTCCAATCTCGGACCTCCTGGTTAAAAAAACTGTGCTAATTAGCAAATCCAGGTGATTGGAACAAAATACTGGGGAGGACTTTTACTCATGGCACTTGGATTACCCACCTCTGTCTATATCACATTGCACCTCAAGTGTGCCTATGCACATGCTCAAGGCATTCTTTACTGGCTCAGCAGACACCGGATGTCAATATAACGTCAGGTTGACGTTGGACCTCAATGTCGGACAGACGCTGCATTTTGGTTGAGAATTAAAATCGGGTGGACGTCGGTATTTGATGTCGGTTTGACTTAACGTTGGATTTTGGTAACCTAAAAACAAGCAAATATCACTGTCAGCTGACGACGGTATTGGGCATCAAATTAACAACATTAGGAGTTGACATAGAATTTTGATCACCCGACGCTGCAACCGAAATTTAACCAAATATCAATGTCTTATAATGTTGTGTTTCTGCTGGGGCGGTGCTCATGCTCTCATGCTGGAGACGCTTCTATATATATATGTGTGTGTGTGTTTCATTTATGTTGTAATCAGTGTAGTTTAGTATTGATATTAAACCTTTCCTTGTGCAGTCAGGTAAGAGCACCTAATCACTATATCCAGCGCTCTACTGCGTGGGACGGAACAAGTTTAACAGGAACTGGGACCTTGACAGCATCAGCCCTGTGATTCTGTTTTTCTTTTTTTCGATTGGGGCTGATCCCATAATCAGCCTGCCGCTCGAGTCCAAACCGGAGTCCAAACCTCCCAAATCCCATTCTTCGCAATTTGTCCAATTGTGAGAGCTGGAAGCCAACCCCAGCTTCAGTTTTCTTGGGCATGTTTCGTTGTTTCCAGCTGAATAGGAAAGCGGTTTGGAGGGGCCATACGCTGCACGCAGATCGCTGCGCAAGGCGTGACTGGACGTGGCTGTTTTTAGACCGGGAGGACGGCAGCTCGAACCCCACCCCAGAAACGCCGGCCCTGGGGGAGCCGAGACTGGGCAGAGATCGACGATTGATGCCGACAATCGTATATACGCCCACGCGGTCTGCTTAAATGTGCACACAAGAGTTTTCTGCGGCTCTTCTCCAAGAATACCAATTAGTTCCATTTTGAAAACGTACTTCAGGAAAAACCCTCATCCATCTGTTTCTTGTCTGTTTACTCTCTGCTTCCATAACGAACTGGGAATTAGTGATTGGATCTGTAATTGGATGAAATGATCTGCTTTGAATAAGAGCACAAAGCCTCTTGAGCAAATTCGCTGAACAATATCATTCAAATGCAAATCTGCAGATTAACGGTCTCATGAAATATGCAAAGACCGTTTCATATCGATTCAGACACATAAATTCCAGTAAGTCTTGTTATCGATAACATTACTTCCTGCCTAAGAGGGTTCGAAGAATGAAGCAACAGATCAGTGTGGCGTCAAGTGACGGGCTGTCCCTTTCACCACCGCCGCTGACATCATCGGCACGCTCCTGCGAGCGCAGTGTTGCATGCGTCGACAGCTTTCACTTCCCTGACATACCCGGATCGTGTCCCTTGCCTTTCTTTCCTCCAGGCGAGCTCTAGAGAGCAGAAAGCCCATTGGTTGTCACATGCATCTGTCAGTCACGTAAGGTGTCCCAGTACATGGGAAGAGGGTTTGGAAGTTCACTTCTCTGTTCTACGTGGTTTTTGAGTTGCCTCGTATGTGGTCTCGGATATTCCTTCAGCCAGTGTGGATGTCTGAGACCTTTACCTGAATCTGTATGCTTTTTCCCTCAAAGTTTCTTGAGAATTTGAGTGTATCAGCAGAAGAGGTTATATCATCTTCCTAGTAGTCTAAAAAGGCAAAGTAATTGTTCATGAGAAGTGTATTTGCCATATCTCTCTAAAGCATGTCTGCTAAAGTTGAGGGGGGTTGTTTCCCGTTTGTGGGCCATAATCAAACTTGACAGTTGTGAGATTGTTTGTGTTTGTTTAGTCCATACATATGCATGAGTAAACGCATGTGTGTCATTTTTTTTGTTTTACTTGTTTTTAGACACGTTAAAAATGTTCTGGCTGTTCCCAAGGCAGATTTACGATGAGAACCCGACCCATAACAAACAGGCAGGAAAGCGCGGCATGTGTGAAGCATACTAATGCATCGCGAGCTCCAGCGTCCTGCATCCAGGAGCCCCAAACATGGGGAGGGGCGCAGACACCAGCGGCTCCTGATGGTGCCTGTGCCCTTGGCTTTGCCACTGCGGTGAATTATAGCTAGGTGAATTCATTTCATAAAGGATTTGCCATGGCCAGGTACCTGGTTGTGAACACGCCAAGCACTGACTTCACCCAGCGCCATGTGTGAGTGGCAACCATTTGCGTTTATACCATGACCACACTCTCATGTGCTACTGTATGTGTGTGCATTGAGCTGGCAAGCATTTGTGTTGCTGCCAAGGTTTTAGGCGTGAGTGTACGGTGTAACGTAAGGTCAGCCGCAAGGTCTCTAGTTGAGTGGTTCAAATAGCAGTAACTTTAATCGTCAATCGCTCAGGCTTTGTGATCTCATTCCCTGAGGACATAATAAATTAGGATTACCGTGCGGTAAGCAGAAACAATATATGTGACTCGTCTGGCTAAGCCAGCCTTCAGATGGGGAGAAATGGGTCAACTGCCAAAGAGGCGATCATTAAGGCTTGTCTGTTCAAAGCCACAGCCGAAAAGAGACGTACACTCAATGTGAGAAAAGAGCCTTCGCGTCCACTCCCATACTGCCTTTCACACGCCCACAGTCTCCCTGATCCAAGCCGATTGCTGCCATCCATCTACCTTTATTAGCCCTGCCTGACTTTATAGGCTCTCATTGCAAAAGCACACATCACAAATATGACTTATGAAGGGGTTTTAAGAACGGTGCTCCGCTGCCAAAGCCGAGAGAGCGGGTCCTTCTGCGGTGACAGCGAGTGCCCGAGAGAAGGCTTGTTTTTCTCGCAGCGGATGTGTATGTGCGCGAGCGAGAGCCTTGATTTACGGACGTCACAGAGCTGCCCTCGCTTGGCCCGTGAGCTCAGCAGAACTAGCGCTGGTGGAACCTCGTGGTGTCGTTCGAACCTGAACACGCAACGCCGAGCGCCGGGGAGCGCCAGACGCTGCAGCCTTGGCCGGTACAGCCGCACGGAGCGGCCAGCGGTGAGAGGGGGAGGAACGGATTAAAAGAAAGAATAAACGACAATGATGGAGCTGTTGAAAATAATCAGGGTTAATTTGGGGCAGCCGGAGGAGCTCCGGTAGCGTCAGCAAATGAGTGGAAAACAAAGACCAAGCAAAATATAGTTGTTCAGAGAAATAACTGAGGTGAAGTTTGTCATTTCTTGGCTCGGCTGTATAGTTCGACGGTTCCGTTTATTATCATCATGTCTAGAGAGATCCAAGTTTCTGCGTGATGCAACA
Source organism: Labeo rohita (assembly GCF_022985175.1). Classification (NCBI taxonomy): domain Eukaryota; kingdom Metazoa; phylum Chordata; class Actinopteri; order Cypriniformes; family Cyprinidae; genus Labeo; species Labeo rohita. The sequence continues at coordinate 199,074 of NW_026129755.1, read as the reverse complement.
CGGGGCACGGAGGAGGGGTAGGGTGACGGCACCAACCATTTCTGAATCTTCGCTTACGGCAGCTTTAGGATGGACGACGGATGTCGTCTCCTCCCTCCCGCCTGTGAGAAACACGCCTCTGGTTTGCTCTCGATGTATATTCATGTGTGGCACCGCGAATGCCACAATGAGCGATCTGGCACAATTAACCCAAATCTTCGGCGATCGCTTCATATCGTGTCGTCTAGACTCCGACGTTGGACGCGGGCAGACGTATTATTTTTCCTGCTGGTTGTGTGTGTGGATGGAGGCGGGTGGGGGTAAAGTGAGCATTCTATTGAGGTCTTAGTTTGGCTAATCTCCACCATGTGACGGCGCGCAGGGCTTTGCTGCCATGGAATGCCACAGGCTCTTGTGTTGGGGACAAAAACAGACAGAGGCTTAATCTGCAGGGGTGGCAACACGACGTGTCCCCAGAACGGCACTGTCGGGGGAGAGAAAGTTCTCAGGGTTTAACCTGTCTACCTTAGTCTCTGACAGGCCCAGGGTTCGACCTCTCTCTGAGGTTTAGCAATCACTGTCTACAGTGTTTACCGTGACTGGCTTGCGGTGATCACGTTGAGATAGAAAGTTTGCTCTCAGATACAACCAGAGCCAAAGGTAAATGCATTTGCATGCTCCGGCCAGTCAGAATTGAGAGAAATTACCGACGGTTTTATAGCAGCACTTTCAACAGGTATTATTTATTCAGCAAAGTTGCATGGGCGAGTGCTAAACTACAAATAGTGGCGTTAACTTGGATAGATTACGGATCAGATGTCCTAAGAGGCCATGGACTATTACTTACGTTTTCTTATCAACTTAATTCGGTCGACATAACAAAGGTTGACATCATGTGATCACATCTTCTCTGTGTACTTGAAAATTAATAAAATAACACAGTAATAATACAAACATTTGTTTTTGTTTTTTTTTTTCATTCTGGGTCCTTTCCAAAAGTTTACTGGTTAAAATGAATCGGAAGGATGGTTAATAACATACTTTCTATAGGTTTAATGAGTGCACATTTCGCTAGTAAGCTTTGAAAATTTTAATAAACAATTATCCCACTTTATTTTCCTCATCCATTTGAAATAAAATTATATTTCATCATTTGTTTGATATGTTTTTATTTGTCATGTTGGATAGGCTAGCTTCTGACCATTATATGAGCAAAACAGACACGTTATTTGGTGAAATCATTGTGATAACAATCATTCTGATTTTTTAAAGAAATAGACAATAAATAAATAAATAATCCATGGCTCATTTTCTTGAGTTTGTTCAGCTGGTTCATTTTAATGAAATGGTTCAACACCTGACTACTTAATTTCAGTCATCACTTATTTTGTTATAAATTTAATTCTCTCTGTTTTCGACTTAGTTCTATAATTTACAGTACCTGTCAAAAGTTTTTGAACAGTAAGATTTGTAATGTTTTTTTTAAAGAAGTCTCTTCTGCTCACCAAGCCTGCATTTATTTGGTCCAAAGTACAGCAAAAGCGGCCAAATTGTGAAATATTTTTACTATTTGAAGTAACTGTTTTCTATTTGAATATATTTTAAAATGTAATTTATTCATTTGATCAAAGCTGAATTTTTATCATCATTACTCCAGTAACATGATCCTTCAGAAATCATTCTAATATTCGGATTTGCTGCTCAAAAACATTTATTATTATTATTATTATTATTATTATTATTATTATTATTATTATAATTATTATGTTGAACAGCTGAGTACATTTTTTTCAGGTTTCTTTGATGAATATGAATATGAAGAGCAGCATTTATCTGAAATTAGAAATGTAGAAATATTTTGTAACATTATAAATGTCTTTATCACCACTTTGATCAATGTATATATATATATATATATATATATTCATAATAACAATAATAATAGTAATAATAATAAATGTTTGTTGAGCAGCAAATCAGCATATGAGAATGATTTCTGAAGGATCATGTGACACTGAAGACTGGAGTAATGATGCTGAAAATTCAGCTGCGCATCACACAAATAAATTACATTTTACAATGTATTCAAATAGAAAGCAGTTATTTTAAATAGTAAAAATATTTCACAATATTACTCCTTTTGCTGTATTTTGGATCAAATAAATGCAGGCTTGGTGAGCAGAAGAAAAAACTCACTAAAAAAACGTTTGACTGGTAGTGTAAGTTCTGTGAGTTCAGTGTTTGTTTTAAGTGTGTACCTCTGTAGAAACTGTTTAACTACTTCTCCAAAAAAGCTGTTAACATCAAATTGTGAGTAGCTGGATACGCTGCAGTTTTAAAGTAGCTTGAGAAGTGCTGGGAACGGTGGGGATGTCTCTCAGCTCCACTCTTCACCCGTCTCGCTCTCTGCACGTCTCCCTCTCTAGTTCTGCGCTCCCCGGTCTTAATTAAAAAAATAATTGCCATTTGCATCACAATGGGCTCCATTAGTGAGCTCTTTGCCATCCGGGCCGCAATGAAAATGTAACATCTCTCGGATGAGCTGCGGCGGCGGGAGCCTCTTACATCATTTGTAGGAGAAAATCCAGCCGGAGCAAATCCGCTGGAGAGGGTCTGAGTGCGGGCCGGCGCGGAGGGGCAGGAGGGGGTGCTGAGCTCCGGACCGGCGCGGGCTAACACTACACCCCCACACACACCCCCCTCGTCCTCTCCTCAGCTGTCTTGCTCTACAATGGCCTGAGCATCTTTTGTAGAATTAACGGTTTGTAGGAGCAGCGGAACAATGTATGAGAAGAGAGGAGCACGGGGTTCCCACACACAGCCTCCACATGCCCACACACACACACACACACACACACACACTGAACAGCACACAGCTGATCCAACCCCCCCCTCACTGCCAACAATAACACACACACACACACACACACGGACATGTTCACTCTCACAATTCACTCAACCTGCACATCAACATTCATTATTATATACAGCCAAAGCAAACTCAGACACCTTCAACATTTCTCACATTATCACAGTTTATTTGGTATAGTTTAGAAAATGCTAATAAAATATGACAAGAATTCAGAGTTAAACTGTGTCAGAACAAATTGATCTTGATAATGTCAGATAACTTTGATAGAAAGGTGTGTAACAAAACAGGTCAAAGGGTCAGATCAAAGTTTTGGTCCCAGATTTGTATTTGTACTGGTAGTCCACTCTATGAACAAGTATTGGCTATAATATGTCACAGTTTACTTCATTTTGCTGTCCTCACTTAGCAGTAAAAAATATCAAACATTATATCTGGTCTCTGAATAATTTTTGGTTTGACTGTAAAAGTGAAGCAGCTATAAGGAATATAGCAGGTGATCCATCTGAATTTCATATAATCTGCTAACAGGTAATAGTGGAACAACGGTTTTTAAAAAAATAAAAAGTACAAATCTTTTACTTTTACTTACATGAGGATCTGCATTGTCATGGGCTTAAATAAAAGGAGACAATGAAAACAATCAAAACCACTCCTTAATTGGTCAGAAAAAATTAACTTGATTTTCAAAAGTCAATGAATTGGCGACAGCTGAATGACATCATAGTAAGGTCATTTATTTAAGCCATTCATTCCCTAAAATAAGCATAATGAACTATACAAAAAAAAGCATTTCGAACATCTTCAGCATTTTTTATAACTACCCCAAAACCAAACATATTTTTACCACATTATCATGTCTGTCAAAAACGTAGGCTGGAATATTACAACAAAAACATCAACATAACACTCATGTGCATGACTCACTGGATACTTGCAAAAAAAAAAAAAAAAAAGTTTAAATCCACATAATTTAAATATCACAACATTGATGTCTGTCCAAAAATAACATGCACAGTAGACTTTCATACTGTATGCTGATACGTAGATTCAGGACGTTTGATAAAATGCTGTTTAATATGTTTTTAACATGATTTATTTACCCCTTTGCAGATTTATATATATGGCTCAAAATCTGCAAAGAGGTAAATAAATGTAACAAATCATATATATATATATATATATATATAAAGTATAATATTTTATTGTAAAATTAAACAGCATTTTATCAAACTTTCATAATTGCCTTTCATAATCTTTTCAACAGCTGAGAAAACAGTGATCAAGGTACACTGTCAAAAAATCTCCTGTCGAGTTCCTGAGTCTATATTTCAGCATATGAGACTGTATTGTGCATGTTATTTTTGACAAACATTATTTGTGGATGTAGTTTAATGTTTTTAATGTTTTTATGTTAAGAAGTTTCTTAAGAAGTTATGTCTGAATTTATTTACTACTGTAAACAGTCTCTAGTGAAAAATAAATATACTAAAATGTATTTAAAATACATTGATTTCATGTTTAAGTACACTACAAATACATTTACATGTTATGTACTTAGTAAACATATCCTGCAGTTGTACATTTAGTATACTAAACTGGTATATTTACAGTCTGACAAATTGAAACAACTAATTTTGTACTTAATGCACTTTAATTGTGCAGAAGTAGTGCTGAAGGCCAACTAAAGATTTACTGAAGTATATCTGATTGTGCTAAAGTGGAACTATGTCAAGTATACTTTAGGTGCACTTTAAATATTTTGCGTTTAAAGACCGATATTATTTAAAAAACACACAGTCCTCATCACTAGTGACATTAAAACACATTTTAAGCTTAATATTAAGAAATGTGCCTTGTGCACAAGTAGTACTCCAAATAAAATTTAATTTCAATCTTTATATCAGTGAGTCTCAAGCAATGTTTCAGTAAGTATGATGATAGACTTGAACTATACTTAGTATAAAATAAACGCATTTTAAATCTAATACTTTTTAGCATATGATATATATAGGATATATATGTGAGATAACGTGTACACACACTTCTTGGCAGCGGGGCGGTTTGCTGAAGCAGCATCCATGCGCGTGAGGCGTCCAGCTGCATGATGTTCTGGCGTGTCAGAGGGTTTGTGAAGTCCTGTTTCAAAAGCTCATCTCAGAATGAAGCTGCTCAAGTCTAGACTCATCGAAACGTTCACACCACAACATTTGCATACATGCGTTTGTGTTATAACATAGTTTTGTTATGACTTTATTACAATTAGTATAATAAATCTTGCACGTAAAGCGTCATGTAAAATGAGTAGTTCTGAGAGGACGTGCCTGATTTAGTCAGATATTACTTACTTCTGGAGACAGTTTTTTTCATAAAATATTGCAAAGTGAACTCACACACACACACGGAGTAGGCACATAGCTGCTGTGAGTTTTAATTGCCAGTAGAGACAGGCGCGGGGCCGGTGGGGGCGAGGCTCATTGTGATGGAGTGGCTGGAGGGTTTTTTGGGGTCTTGATTAATTTGTAGTGTCATATGTGGGAGGGTTCATCGGGACGGGGGTTATGGGAATTCACCAAACCCCAAACACTGTGAGAAACACAGAGGGAAATGCTAATGCAGAAATGAATATTCAACACTACCTCATCGCTCGCTTTTATTTCCCCCATGTAAGGAACCGAACGCATTTTAAAGCGACATTAATGCTGTCAAATTGGAGTTTAACCTTCAGCTGGAGACGTTTCATACGGACGATCGGCGGGCCTCGATTTTTGCCGTCTCACTTCCTCACGTAACGTCAGCTGCCCTGTGAACATGTTACATGTAGAAATGATCACATGTCAAGAACCGAACGGCATCACAGATCTCAATGAAATGAAATGAAATGGAAAGCAAAGGAAGATGTTGGAGGTCTTCCAAGAACAAATAATCCACGCTTTATGCTGCATGTCAACAATGGTCTCATTTGCGTTTTTTATATTTTGATTTCTATTTAAGAGAAAGATTTCAGACAATGTTGATATATTTAACATAACTGAGAACTTTATTAAGTTGTATGCAATCCCAGAGTCCATAAATGTGTCAGTAGTGTTCTTGAGGGATTCTTCACGTCTCTGAGAGATAAAGGCATGAAGATGAGAAGCAGAGAGCTGGCAAAAGAAGCACAACACTTGTGTGGAGAGTCCAGCGGGTCAGTGTGTGTGTGTGTGCGTGTGTGTGTACACACACTCTAACCAGACCAGCTGATTTAATTCCGAATTCCCTCTCTGTGGAGCTCTAAAGTTTCCCTCCGTTTTCTATCCATTCTAAAGCGCCGTAGTGGTTTTAGATGTAATCTCCAAACCTCAAACTATTACTTTTGTTCGTAAGAACGGTTGTGGATTTGAACAAATCCCTGACAGATATGAATGAGAGCTCACATCCTGTGGCTCAGTGAGAAGAGGTCTGCGTTTACTTTAAGTCATGAGAATGAAGTTTATTTCATTTTACCGTAAATGCTTCTCAGTACATTCAGCGGTACGTTTGAACCATATTGCAAAGACAATAGTAAGGGACACTTAAAGGATTAGATAACTTCCAATATACAAAAACACTGATACTTTACTCACTCTGTGTCATCCAAGACGTTCGTGTCTTTCTTTTTTCAGTCGGAAAGAATTTAAGGTTTTTGAGAAAACAGTAAAGGATTTTTCTCCATATAGTGGAGTTAGGGTTAAATTGCAGTTTCAATGCAGCTTCCAGTCAACGAATAAGGGTCTAATCTAGCCAAATGATTAGGTATTTTCTAAAAAAAAAATAAAGAGTTGTATACTTTTTGAACCACAAATGCTCAACTTGCAAAAACTCAGCGTCACACGTTACGTAATCACACTTGCTCAGAGCCAGGAAATGTTCATTCTGCAAGTGAACTAATCCTTTAAGTAGGACACTTGATAAGTGCATTTATCAAACATTTTAATCCTAAGACATTTTCATTTAATTACACTTGACAAACATTACATTCAGATCATTGTAAAGTATATTGCTTCCGCTAGAAGTCTGGTAAGATTTACCTTTTTCACAAGGGTATGTAAAAACACATAGCTAACACAAATAATACTTTAACATTAATTCGACTGAATTGTTTGCATCTATGTGTTTCGCCACTGGTTTTGTTTCCCATTGAGCTTGTTGAAATGCATTCTGGGATAGCCTTATCTCTTCACTATCACATAAAAACATTAGGTCTAATTCTCGTTCTTAACAAAACATTAACTATGACTTTTAAGTAAACGACTAATTTGCTGCTCCGTAACAGTACGGTAGTTGTTAAGTTTAGGTATTGTGTAGGATTAGGGATGTAGAATATGGTCATTCAGAATAGGTGCTTTAGTAAATAGCCACTATGTCATGAATAGGCATGCTAATAAGCAACTAGTTAATAGTGAGAATTGTTCCCTGTACTAAAGTGTTACCCAACATTATTGATCTGATGTCTGCGCACACTGAAAAATAAAGAACTCGTAGAATGGCCCACCGGTTGTTTGGAAGCAAGTTTGCATCAAGAGCTCACTCATAATACCTTAAATGTTCCCTTGGTAGGCGGCTGATCGTGTCGTGCGGCAGTGGTGTGTGTGGACGTACTGTAAATCTTGCGATTGTTCTCTCGGCATCTGTAATGGATTACTCATCATTATAGGAGACTATCTATTTCCAGAGCTATGAAATCATTGCCGTGCTCTCTGCGCAACTTGGACACCAGTGTGTGTTATTTTGTGCGTAAACAGATGCTCTTCGGGAGGTTTTGATGGCCCATCTGCATCCGTCACTGATCTCAGCGCAGCCTGAACCCTGGAGAAGAGCTCTGTCCGTCTGTCTCTCATGTTTTTAATAGTAAGAAATCTTCTGAAGCCAGATTTTAAGATCAACACAGGTAAACCTCACTGCCCAGTTTCTGTGCCATTTATGGTGTTTTTGGGTGGTTTTGTGACTGATCCATGTCAAAATAACCTGATGACATTCTGACCTCTAGATTTTGCTCAGTTCCCTTTTTAATGCAAGTCTCCTTTTTTTTCAAATTCAAATGATCACTCACCAGGTGGCATGAGTTATGTGCCAAAGTTTCCTCAAATCCCAAACTGTAAATGTGACTGATAGCAATGTTGGTCTTGGCAAACTCCACTAAAACACAAATGACGTGTCCTCTTGTTGGCTGCTTTTAAAACACATTTAAAAGACTTTATTTTACACTGTATTTCGACAGTCCACTTCAGACTGTAAGTAACTGTGCAAGTACACGTCAGCTTATTCTACTAACCCTAACCCGAATAATGCTCCGGTGAGAGTCAGCTGACAAGTAGCTGCAAAGTAACTCGTAGTCAACAGGAGCATCAAAGTGAAGTGTAACCTGATCCCTGTGATTGTGTGAGTAAAAGACGATCGGTTGAGTGAAATGCTCCGCTCTCAGTTGGCGGCGCAGTGACGTCAATGGGGTCTGAAACAAATGCAGGCCTTCAGCTGCTGCCAGGCGGGAGTGTTGACTTGGTCGTGATTCCAGGTGCCTTCAGCTATTATGGAAATATGACAGGTGGGATCTATGGCGGCGTGTGTTGGACGGGTGATAAGTAGCGGCACCTGTCAGGCTCGGGCCGCCGGGCTAACGCAGCGCTCGGAGAGACGCTTTACTGTGGGAATGTACACGATATCCAGACTCATATATCCAGAGATCACCTCTGGGGCTGACCGTCATATTGGCCGTCTGCAGAATAAGGTTCAGTGGAGGTCCGAAGGCAGACACTGATGTTAGCGTTGTTAACTATAGTCTGCTACAAGCCACCTTAGGCACTGGGGGAACGCTTGAGTAGAATGTGAATTCATACAGGTACACAGTCAAACAGTTGAATCGACATAAACAGGAACAGGATATGGAATAGTAACCAACAATCAGATTGTTGTTTGAGTTATCAAGCAGTCAGTTCAGTTGTATAGCGCCCCCTACTCTTATAGTTATCACTAACCCATGTCTTTAATAGGTGTCTGTCATCTTACATCTTAGTGAGCTGTAGGATAAAGATGTCATAAACATGTAAACCTGTGTTCAGCTCTGGGTAGATTACCTGCCAATTGTAGTCTGTAGTCTGTTTTAAATTGCGTGAAAAAAAAAATGTAGTTACTAATGTAATCTGTTACATTACACATTTTAGGTAATATAATCAGACCAGTACTTTTACATTACTTTTGACCTAACTTGTTTACCACATTAATTTAAATAGGCTAATCTTGTACCATATTGATAAGAAAAATATAATCCATTCATTGCAATTAACAGCATTACATTACACTAAGATTTCCCAAACTGGAATTCATGAGTTTAATGGAAAGCTAATAATTAATTAAATCAGAAAAATGTAACATGTAAGCCTGGTTTCACAGACAAGGCTTAGACTAAGCCAAGATTAGGCCATAGATCAGTAAAGACATTTCAGAATTTTTATAAATGTGTCTTAGAAAAAAACATTACTGGTGTGCATCTTGAGACAAAACAAAGACACTGATATGTTTAAGATCGGTCAGTGCAAGTTTCTTTCAGTCAAAACAGCTCAGACTTACATTTTAGTCTAGGACTAGGCTTAAGCCTTCTCTGTCAAACTGAGGGTAAAATAAATGATTTTAAAATAACATAAAGCAAAATTAAAACATTTACTAAAAATTGAAATCTTTTATCTGTTTAGTTGCATGTCATGTGACCATTAACCAACATCAGAGAACCGTGAACATGCAAATGTGTAACTTAATTATTAACTTATTTTCTTAAAATCTCAAGGGGAACTTCAAGTAAATACATGAGGTCAAAGAGGTTCAGCTGATTAAAAAGGTTTGGGAATCCCTGCATTATGTACATAAGAAATACCAAGAATTTATGCATTTTAATGAATTTGAAAGACATTTCAAGCCTTCCAAAGACATTGTGATACATGGTTAAATAACCCACTGTTGAAATGTTGGGAAAACACTTCTTAAGCCTGAAATGATTTTTGTAAATCCTGTAGTCAAATGCTCTGTGGCCTCTTCATTTCCTGTGTGACTCCACTAGTGACTGGAAGACTAAACTGAATATATGTAATCAGTAAGCAATTTTAGAAAGGTCAATTTAATCAATAATAATCATAAATGACGAATAATTGAACGCTATTGTGTGAGTCACGTAATCAATTAAAAAGTAACTGCAGTCTGATTATGAGCATTTTAACATGTAATTGAATCTAATTACAACTAATTTGATTAATTTTTGGAATCTGTTATGTAATCTAGATTACATGTAATTAGTTACTTCCCAGCTCTGCTTGCATTCCTACAGATATGTCTTATTCTTATTCATGACATAAAATCATTACAGAACGTTGTGTTACCATTGTACTGTGTTTCTTAGATGTAAATGTAAAGAAAATAGCAGTGATGTATATGAAAGATCATAAATTCTCTATAACTCTGTTATAAAACTTTGGATTAACACACACTATTCTCTATTAACTAGTTGTTTATTAGCATGCACATTGCTAGCTTATTAACTGTTTACTAGTACTTGTAAAGCACATATAACTATGTTATTCTGCATGATCATATTCTAGATCCCTTAATCCACCCAATACCTCAACTTAACAGCTAACTTTTAATAAATGAGGAGTTTATTGAAAACACTTTATATTTGTTGAACTCAGCACATTTGTACTATAATCCAAAACTGAACTGGGTTGGTGCATCTGTAATAGTTATGGCTGACTAGTTTGAGATGAAGCGCTTGTGCCTGACACTCATTTCATCCTCGAGTTTCTAAATGCATGCGGCTCTAATACCTTGATCTAATGTGATTCACGCATCGCATCCGCCATCTGACATGTAATGTGTGTTGTGAATTTGTTTCCCATGATGTTCCAGCAGTGTCTGTCCCTACTGCGGTCACGCCGGGTGTCCTCCACACAATACCACCCATCTGATGACTGTCTGATGGATGAGTCCAGCTCAGTGCCGGCCAACGAGCCCCAATCCATCAGAGCCTGTCAAGCCAGCTGACGGCTGCGTCTTTCCACGGAGCTACAGGTCAAGAGATCTGTCAGGAGCATCCGACGGCCAGTGATCCTGCTGCATGCTGCAAATCACATTACATTTAGTGCTGCTTTATAAAAACAAGTGTTTGTTCTACAGATTAAGCCTATTTGTTTCTGTTGCATTGATCTCAATAGGAACCACGCTTGAGTGGTTCAAGAGGTGACTGTCAGTGCGGCTCCTGTCTACTTGAAGGTGCCAAACTCTCCAAAAATGGCAAATTAGCAATAAAATCTACTCAAAAAAAGTGTTACTTTTTGGTACCTGGGCTAGGCTTGGTTATTTATTTTAATGAACAAAACACCCAAAACTTATATTTTCATCAACTGTAAAGACCCTTTCACACCAGAAGTGAAATGAATAAGCCTCAGGCGTTAGGAAGTACTTTTGCACCTTACTCACAATTTCTCTTAACACAGGACAGGAGAGATGTCAGGAAATCAAGAGGAAAACATTACTTACTGAAAAAATACCTTTGACGTTGTGTTGCCAATTGAAAAGTAATGTTATAATATTGCATTACTCCATAAAAAGTAACTAATTGTGTTACTTAGTTACTATTTATGTAAACTAATGCATTATGTTACTTTTGCGTTACTCTTTGTCAGCTGGGCTAGGCTTGCTCATTGCTATTTTCATCAACAGTAAAGACCCTTTCACACTAAAAGTGAAATAAATAAGCCACAGGTTGAAGGAAGTGCACTTACTCCCAATTTCTTTCAACACAGGACAGGAGAGCTGGGAAAACAAAGGAACTTGTGTTACTTAAACCAGGCAATACATTTGAGTCTCTTTTTTAACTAAAAGTCGCCTCTTCCATTCATACAGCAGCTCATACTGTCTCTGGATAAAATAAAAGTGTTAGGGTTTGGTTTCATGGCAGTGAAATTTGGTGTAATTTGCGAGGTATTAAAATGTTCGTGAGCAGATGGGTGGAAGGTTCCAGTAGGAAGGGGAATGTTCCTCTTATTGACCTACGGTTGAATCTCTGCCCGTGTTCCTGGAGATGAGCGCAGTGAGCTCAGAAAACAAACGTGTCAAATTGAGTCAAGATGTACGCTCCGTGTGCAGTCAGAGAAAGCGTTTACTCGTCAGTCGACGGCACGAGGCATCATCCGTCAATCACTACGACAAACGACGAGCACAGGACCCCAGCGGCGGCATCCTGGAATCGCTAGCGCAGGCTGCGGTGGATAAACGAGAGGCCTCATGTGTTGACGCAAGCTCATCCAGGGCAGTTTGGATCACGTGTGAAGGGCAAAGGCAACTGTTTCAGTTCCACAGTCGGGGCAACCACTGCCTCAAACGCAGGCTTTACAGTGCATTATTATACCCGACATCAGATTTACCAGTCATATTATCACTGGGCCTCATTCGTGAAACAAAAGCAGAACAGATTTCTGGGTTAATCATTCGTAAAACCAACTATTTATGCAATAATGGTTACGTAATAATGGTACTTAAGAATGGTTTAACAAATTATTTGCTAAAGATTTCTGCACAAATTCGGGTAACACTTTAGATTAGGGAACACGTATTTACTGTTAACTAATAGTTTTCCCTCTGTAAACTCCTCATTTGCTGCTTATTTATAGGAAGTTAGGTAGTTAGGGTTCGGTATGGTGAAGGGTTGAGAGATGTAGAATGTGGTATTTCATTCATATGTGCTTTTTAAGTACTAATAATCAGCCGAGGTGCTAGTAATAAGCATGCTAATAAGCAGCTAGTTCATAGTAAGAAGTGGCTCTTAATCTCTTTGGTGACGATTTATGTAGGAAGGCTTGTGTGAATGACCAACTCTAGACAGTCTGATTTTTGTCTTGTGAGAAGTGTAAAACTGAAAGGGCTTTCTCAAAGCGTGAGGAGGGGGGGAAATGTCAAGGCTGCGCAGAACTGAAACTCAAGATCGTTTTACTTACTCAAGGTTTTGAACTGCTACTCTTGTTGAAATGAATCAGCGTTTTATAACCCAATCTGGAGCCGGTATTTTCCCTCGCATTCCCAGGAGGAAAGCTTCATATCTGGACTTTTCAAATGTCACATGCGTTGGAATTGGGTCTGAGTATTTCCCATGGGCTGCTTACACTGGAAGCAGAACAAACTTTCCCTTCTGCACTGACCTAATCTATTGTTACGCGACTTTTAAAGGTTAAGGTTTTGGCCAGGGTGAGCTGGTTCTAGATCAGCACTCGGTGTTGGGGGTAACACTTTACAAGAGTTATGTAATCAGATTACGTAACTTACATTACACTACATTTTTCAAGCAACTAGTAAAGTAGCACTTTACTTTTAAATGTACGACAAAATCTCAGTTACTTTTTCAAATAAGTAACACAAGTGACTTTGTTTTCCCATTCATTCACTGACATCTCTTCTGTCATGTGTTGAGAGAACTTGGGTGTAACCCATTACAAGTAGCATGAGTTATGTAATCTGATTACTTTTTTTAAGTAACTAGTAATGCATTACTTTTAAATGTACAACAAAATATCAGAGTTAATAAGAATAAGAAATGCAAGTTACTTTGTTTCCCATTTATTCACTGACATCTCTTCTGTTACCATGTTAAGAGAAATTGGGAGTAAGTGCAGAGGCATTTCCTTTAGCCGGAGGCTCATTCATTTCACTTTTGGTGTGACAAGGTCTTACAGTTGACAAAAATATAAGTTTTGGGTTTTCTGGTAACAAAAAGTAGTGTAAAAGTAACATAATGCATTACTTTCCAATAAAAAAGTAATAAAGTAACACAATTAGTTACTTTTTATGGATTAACGCAATGTTGTAATGCATTACTTTTAAATTTACAACAAAGTATCTTTTTCAAATAAGTAATGCAAGTTACTTTTTTCCCCATTTATTGACTGACAGCTCTCCTTTCCTGTGTTGAGAGAAACTGAGTGACACGTAGAGACATTTCCTTCAGCCTGAGGCTTAATCATTTCACTTTTGGTGTGAAAGGGCCTTTACTGTTGACGAAAATGTAACTTTTGGCTTTTTAGTTATTAAAAATAAATAAGCAAGGTGACAAAAAAGGAACACAAATGTAACATAAAGCATTACTTCCCATAAACAGTAACAAAGTTACACAATTAGTTACTTGTTTTATAATGGAGTAATACAATGTTGTAATGCATTACTTTTAAATTTACAACAAAATATCAGAGTTGTTTTTTTCAAATAAGTACCGTTACTTTGCTTTAACATTTATAAACTGAAATCTCTCCTGTCCTGTGTTGAGAGAAGAAAGTAATGTATTACTTGTAAATGCACAACAAAATATTGGAGTTACTTTTTCAAATAAGTAACCCAAATTACTTTGTTTTTTCATTTATCCACTGACATCTCTCTGGGAGTAACACATTATAAGTAGTGTGAGTTATATAATCAGATTACTTTTTAAGTAACTAGTAAAGTAACAGATTGCTTTTAAGTCTACAACAAAATATCGGAGTTACTTTTTCAATAAGTAACGTGAGTTTACTTTCCCATTTATTGACTGACATCTCTCCTGTCCTGGCTTATTCATTTCACTTGTGGTGTGAAAGAGTCTTCACAGATGATGAAAATATAACGTTTGGGTTTTTTGTTATTAAAAATAAATGAGCGAGCCCAGCCGACGAGACAGAAAGTAGCACAGAAGTAATGTAATGCATTACGTTTCAGAAAAAGTAAGAAAGTAACGCATTTAGTTGCTTTTTTCTGGAGTAATGCAATATTGTAACACAAAGTAACTTTGCCCAACACTGCTGGGAATGGCATGCCCGAGCCTTTCAAAACGGACGAAAGTCTTTGTGGCCGGAGAGAATGAGGGGAAAAGGCAGCGGAGGGACGTCCATTGAGCGCGCGGCCGCGTGTGTGCGTGTCGTCTGAGAGCCGAGCTCTCGGGGCCGCGGTCTTTGTGCCGCAGCGGCGCACGCCTGGGGAGAGAGGGGAAATGTGTTTGACATACGCTCCGCACACACTGCCGGGGAGGCAGGAACAGCAGGATACGATTAATGACCGCAGAATAAGATTGTTACAATATGGCCTCCCTCGCCCCTGCCTCCCTTTCTGTTGGGCTGTCATATTTCACAGGCCGGTTTCATGAGAGGCCGTCCATTCGTGGCTTTTTGTTTTTTTGCCTCCTTTCACGGCTCCCCCTCTCTCTTTCTACTTCTCGGCGAGCGTCATTGATATGCAGCGGTGTGCTCCCGGAGCAGGCTGCAGACTCTGTTCTCATGGCCGGCCTTTAAAACAGTTTGCCGCTGACTCACGCCTCCGCAACTCTTGTGAACGTTCAGGTGATGTTTCGGAGCGCTTTGAAACGAGTTTGAGTTTTACTATCGCAGACGTTCCTCGAGCGCACGTACGAGGAATCGTTTGGAGCGTTATAACGACACCAAACAAGTGGATTTCTGAGCGGTCCCGCCTCTGTTTTTGCTTTTTGGCCGTCTCCCGTGCTGACAGTGGCTGAAAAGGGAAGTGACAGCTGTTTGTTTAGCTTGGCCTCCATGTCACAGACCTGACGGTCTTGCGTGGCGAGCCCCGGCTTTTAGCATGCCGATTTGTAGCACAACAAATAAAAGATGTTCTTAAAGACATGTGCGAGGGTTGGGGGCAGAAATCTGGCTGCCAAATGTTGGCGGTTCCAGCAGTGATTACGGGTGAAACCTCGAGCCGTCCCGAACAGTGGGTCTGGGCTGCAAAAAGTGGATATCTCTGCGCATGAGCGCATTCGTAACCAGACCAGCTCGGCTGTGTTTGTTGACACGTCGAGGAGAGAATTTCAGTGTTTTCGCAGCGTTCATCAATCAGGAGCAGGCCTGATTTTTCCCAGAGTCAGAAACGCTCTGGAAGTACAGCTGCGTACGCTTTGAACCAAACCAACAACAATTTCATCACGTTAACTGTGGTTCTCACCTCTCACTCATTTGTTATCACCACCCGTTTCTGTTTAGAGCCATTCAGATGTGTTCAGCTCAACCAGTCGTCTGATTTTAAAAGCAAATCTGACGAAAATAGCGTCTTGATCGTATTTCATTCCAAAAGAAGAAGAAAAATTTATAAAGAAGTCTATTTCACGGTTATATTTTTTACATTATGATTTTTTCATCACATTTAAAACGTTCTCCCCAAAATTCTTATTACTGTAATGTGTCTAGATGAACCAGACGACTGTTATTATCACTACTACGAATGGTGTCCGTTATCACAATGTACTGCATTGTATTACATCTGACTCTATTAATTCATTGATTTGTGGTACTAATGAATGATTTTTCTTTTATGCCAAAAATCATTAGGATATTAAGTAAAGATCATGTTCCATACCGTAAATGTATCAAAACTTAATTTTTGATTAGTAATATGCATTGCTAAGGACTTCATTTGGACAACTGATGTCCTGATGATTTTCTCAATATTTGGATTTTTTTGCACCCTCAGATTGCAGATTTTCAAATAGTTGTATCTCAGACAAATATTGTCCCATCATATCAAACCACACATCAATGGAAACTTATTTTGGATAAATCTCATAAAACCCTTATGACTGGTTTTGTGGTCCACGGTCACATTTATTTAGGGGTGAAATTCTGAAATATAACCCGCAGATGTTCTTATCAGTGTTG
The DNA here is from genome assembly GCF_022985175.1 of Labeo rohita. Lineage (NCBI taxonomy): Eukaryota > Metazoa > Chordata > Actinopteri > Cypriniformes > Cyprinidae > Labeo > Labeo rohita. The sequence continues at coordinate 182,538 of NW_026129755.1, read as the reverse complement.
CCAAGTCTGCATTTTTTTCCACAGAATTCGACGACTTATGATGAATGTCTACAACAGCGACTGTAAATTTGTACAAAAAAAAATGTACTTTAGATATTGAAATGACATATTTTGAGTTTTGATATCTGGGATATGGTCATTGCGCTACTTTGACTGGCCATTTGGGCTAGTTTTGTCACGCATAACTGGCAACCCTGGTTCTTATGTTTCACCCGTATAGCGCTCGAACGTATTGTTTGTATTTAACAATCAAAAACTCAAAAATATAGACAACACTTAAAAAATGAACAAAGTTTAAATGTGTGTAAAACGTTCAAATGTATGAAATGTTAATGTACAGATTTGCATTACCTATTAAAAATACCTACCGTAAAAAGAAGTGTTTTTATATCAAATATTTTGCCCTAAATCGGGTTCTGTATAGATAAGATAATAAATAGGGTTCTATTACTCTTTTGTCTCAGAGTGCTTTTATAGTTCTTACACTCATTTCTTATAACGCCGGTCACTGAATTCATGTATTTTAATGTCGGTCGAGGGTTCACATTCACTCTCTATGGGCCGCTGGAATTTCACAGGAGAGCAGCAGAAATTCAGCTGACGTTGCGGAGGACAGTGTGAGACAGACAGGAAGTGAGAAGACAAAATACCTGCCGCACGCCGACCGCCGGCTTTCTCCAGATACTCCAGATCTGGCCGTGCGTGTCTGTGTTCTGCTGTTCTCCGGTTTGGACAGATGTATGCGCTGAACATATGGCGCCGCTCGTATCTGTCCGTGCCGCGCTCGCACCTGTTGCACACAGCTGCCCCGCAAAGCTCTCCATTCGCTCCAGCTCTCTGTCTGAACACAGCTGCAGTGCATTCTGGGAGCAGCCTGCAGAGGGGCTGGCATACGCCTGCAGCGCACAACTGTCTCCTGATTAAAAGCCTTCAGGCTAACAGTGTCTCAGAAGAAAGAAACTAAACTCTGCACGTCTTATTTAACACGCCAGTTTCTTAGAGGTAAATCAAGTTTGCTGAAGTGTACTTGGAGATGTATTTTGGATCTGTTATATGAAGAGAAATGTTGTGATGTTGTGGATGAAAACTTTACATTTGCATACATCTGTGTGTGTGTGTGTGTCACACACTTTGAACATCTGCTCTTTAATATCTCCTCTCCAGCACAACACTAGTTTGATAACAGTTGTTGAAGCGTGTCGACGTCCTCCAAACCGGGCCTGCCCGGAGCGACCGGACGTCCAGTAAGCGAGGCCTGAGCTGCCTGTGCTGTATTTCAGCAGCGTGTCGGATCGCACATGCTGTTCTCAGCGCAGGAGGAAGAGAGGGACCACGGGGTGTGAAACCGAACCCCAAACAAAACAACCGGCCGCTTTAAACACACACACACACACACACAAACACAGAGCATCTGGAATCAGAGTCTTCAGCGCGCGGCCGTGTGTGACAGCGAGAGACGGCAGAAATACACTCTGAGATTTTACGACAGCCATGAAACACACACGACACAAACAGCTCCCGTGCAAATGTGTGTCTGACACCGTATGTCGAGGTGTTTCCAATTGAAGATCCAGGATTTCTGCTTACAACAGAATGAGACGGATTTTCAAATGAGCATCTGAATGAACTAACTCACTATTTGTGATACTAGTTAATAGCTAGATGAAATCTATTCATTATTATTCACTTGTTATTATTACTTTTTTTGCATTTCTGTTTTCATCAAGTTTCTGAATAGACCTACTGAGATATTTACTCTAACTGTAAAGTGATAAACTATTTGATAATATTTTACAAAATAATCTTGTTTAGGCTTTGATTTAGGATTGTTTTTCTTGCCCCATTGGCAGATATTTTTGCTTGTTTTAACCCAATTTGTTTTTTGTTTTGTTTTTTTCAGAAAACAAGACATTATATATTAAGTCCAGTAAATGCATGCTGATTCAAGAATTTTTAGATGTTTATACCAGAAAACAAAACAAAAATACTAAGGAAGGAAATCATTTTTGCACTGCAAAGTGACAGAAAAGAAAACAGTTTCACATTTCACAACACATTCATACCAGGGTCGGAATTAACCAGGGCTTGTGACAAAAATGACACCAACATGAACAAAAATACCCCATCAATTTAAGACAAAGGGGCATAAAATGCACAATTAAACGACGTATTACGGCTGTCACGATTGAAATGAAATGTGAAAGCGGAACACTGCGTCAGTTTGCTTTTACACGCGGTTTCGTGAGCCTTATAACCAATCAAACGCGTTTCTGATGAATTTAGGAATGCATTGGCCAATCAGAGGCGCTTAGATTATTCAGCGCTGAAAACGCGGCAGCGGTGGTAAATGCGGACGCTCGACAATTCCCTCATCATAAACAACAGTGCAGTGCGATGTAAATAAAGACTGATTTCGTAGCTTCAGTGATTATAGCGAGAGTTTTGACATAACTTGTGCTAAAGTCATGGACCAACATGTTTGTCTGTGAAGCCAGAATGTGATGTGCCCAAAACGAAACCAAAACTTTTTTATATCGTTTTCTTTGTCGATATTAATCATCATTATTACAATATACAAAGCAATAATTTTATCATAATATTACAGCCATATGAGCTCCTCTTTTTTTTATTTTTACATGAATAATACAATTTTAAACAGTCTATTTTTTTTTTTATCAGTTTAAAATATTGGGTAAATGTAAGTATTTGACATATGCCGATTATAATGAGGTGATTACAAAAATTGCCCTGGAAATCAATTCAAGAAGGCAAATATTTCCCCTTAATGGAAAACTTAATTTCTGACCCTGATTCATTCAGTATGTCATAATAATTCTCATTACTGTCACCACTGTGAGCAATATATGTGTGTTTAGGCTAGATAAATAGGATCTGAAGGTAACGTCAACAGAGACGTGCCATGCAATATCATCATGTGTGTATGGTGGAGCCAAGAAACAATCATTTAAGGATGATAAGTGAAAACAGGTGGAGGAATGCTGCTGGAAAATCCCGTAATCATATCAGGAATTACTCCTCTGTGCGTTATTGATTCCGGGGATTGAGATGAAGATACAGACGTCTCACGACTGAAACCTCAGCATGAAATAAATTGCATTTAATGTGGTGGCACTGGATTCAGAGAGAATAGAAAGCTCACTGAAACTAAACATGAGAACCCATTCAGCCTGTCAGTCGTATCCTGCAGTGAACCAAACACCAAACTCTGAGATAAACCTGAGATAAAAACAGACCCGGATGAGAATTAAAAAGGCAGTTTAGTCCTTGGTTTAAACCTGGTTTGATCTCCCCAGAGCTCCTGTATTCTACATATATATATATATATATATATCTCTCCAGATGTGTATGCTGGATCCTATTACAATCTTCAAAGCATCATGTCGTGGTTGTTTAAGTGATGTACAGAGATCTGGCCTGAGGCTGTATGACACAGACACTTCACTCGTACATGAACAGGAGAAATTACAGCCGCTTTACTCCCAACATCCAGATAAAAGAGCCACTTGTCTGTTCATTTACTCTAGAATGTGCAAACACAGCTAAAATAATCATTTTCAGTGATTTGAGTGTTTCCCCATGCTGCGGATTCATTACGACACACAGTGTGTGTTATTCTCTCTTTGCTACTGTTGTTATCAGTGTTTCTGCTGGTGTGTTTGTATTGTATGTTTTTTATTGCCAGACCATTTGGTCTTGCTGAGCTCACAGCAATAAAGTATTGAATCTTGAAAGACTAGAATAAGCAGAGGAATGACGAATACAGGCTCATGTGAACTAACTTTGCTTTGAAGGGACTTTGATATGGCCCTTCCCTGTTTTATTGTCAAGTCTGATCACTTGGATTAGGAATCAGATCACCCAAAAATGAAGTTTTGTTGAAAATGTGTTCACCCTCAAACTCTGTCTACATCTCGGATGGTCTGTTTCTTCATGGAAACGGATTTGTAGAAATGTGTCATTCCATCACTGTCTCACCAATGGATGTGAATGGGTGCCGTCAGAATGAGAGTCCAAACAGCTGATAAAAACATCTCAATAATCCACCAGTAATCCACACCACTCCAGTCCATCAGTTCACATCTTGAAAAGACGAAAGCTGAAACAAATGCTTCATTAAGACGTTTTTAACTCAAATCCGAGTCCATGATCCATAATAACACTTACTTCAGTGAAAAAGTGGTCTGATCTGAATCAGCAGAGAAATCTGCACAGATCAAGCACCGTTTACAAGCTAAAACAGCTCTAAACAAACATGTGGCTGCATTTTTGACTCTTTCACTGAAGTAAGTGTTATTATGGATCATGGACTCGGATTTTAGTTAAAAACATCTTAATGAAGGATTTGTTTGATCTTTTGTCTTCTCAAGATGTTCACTGATGGACTGGACTGGTGTGGATTACTTGCGGATTATTGTGGAATGACTTTTTAGACTGTTTGGACTTTCATTCTGACGGCACCCATTCACATCCATTGGTGAGACGGTGATGGAATGACACATTTCTACAAATCTGATGAGAGAACAAACTCATCTACATCTGGGATGGCCTGAGGGCGAGCACATTTTCATTTTGGGGTGAATTACAGTATCCTGAATGATTATACTGTACATTAACAACAAAAGAAATGCTTTAAGGTCACATGTAGTTACTGCTGTGACTTCACTGAATGCAGAATTTATAACTTTGGCTTCTAAGCAATAATCAGTGAATCTTGAGCGGTTAATATTTTGTCTGATCTGTTTCATTCTGCAGTGTTTTGTGTATGGGACCACCCGTAGGCTGACGTGTGTCCGTACGGGATCATGATGAGTCCCTCTGGGAGACGCTGGGCTCGTTTCCTGTCACGTGTGAAGGATTTATGCGTGAGTGCCGTCCGTCTGATGGGCCGCTCTCATGCCATCACACTGTTCGCTGCCACTTCAGTCACATGCACTTCCTAAATGCTTATTATTTTCGTCAGCATTTGTGATTTTTAGCAAACTGAGCAGAGCTGTGACACGGGATGTTTGTGCAATTCATGTTGAGTCACAAAGTGACAGCAGTCTGTTAACAAATATTAAAAAAATTTTCACCTCGAGTTAATAGTTTGATTTGGACAAATGAATGCATGCTTAATGCATGTTTTCACCAAAAAAAATCCAAATATAGACCCAGATTGTGCAAAATGGTATAGTGCGTAGATCTGTTTACACACACACAAAGACAAAACTTAATTTACTTTATATTTGTATTATTTTTACAAATGATGTCCCCAAAAAACCTCTGCAGAAGCTCCAGATGACTGCTCGTTTCTCTGTCCGTTGTTTAATTATGACATGTGTGTCTAATGACAGGTGTGCTGCTTCATTAATCTCCTAATGACTGATGGAATCATCACACCGCTCTTTCTGCAGCCCAGAGCTCGTCTTCCTGTTTTCCTCCACGTTTAGGACGACGAAAGACGTGCGGTATACGCACACCTGTGCGCTGACGGCTTTATCAGGTGTCTTCGGCACCACATAATCTTACTGTACATCCTCCATTCTACACCTGCTGTTATTTTGATGTGTAAAATGCACTAATAGTGTGTTAATGTCACCAACAGAACACACAAAACAATCACAGCTGATTCAAGCTGTTTGAAAAAGACCAATCTTAAAGCAGAGAATATTTTCGATATCTTTCTTTTTATTGCAAACAATACGATACAAAAGATAAGCTTCTTTTAAGACGGTGGCATGTTTTACAGTTTTTCTTGAAGACATAAAAAACAAGGAAAGGAAATAAATGCTGGTGTGTTTCATAGAGATGCAGCCAAGTCGACATGTTGGTGAACCGAAAGAAAAACACAAACGAGTTCCAGTTGTTTCTATGAAGGGTTTGATCAAGTTTCACAATTAGAAGTCAACTAGATTATCAAAAGAACATTTTTAGACATTTTAAATGGAAACATCAACAAATGATAAATAAACGAGACGGTTAAAGTTTGCGCTACAACTAAATCGTAATCGGAAACATCTCGTCACAAATTAGTCGTACGAAGCCCAAGTAAATGATAAAATAGTATTACTTTTTTCAAGTCAAACGAACGCTAATGAATAAATTAGAGAGGTTAAGACCGGAGCGATGACGATCTGACCGATGGCGAGCTGCGGAGGAGCCTCGGGTCGAAGGGCGCGTCCCGTGGCTCGTCGGGCAGCGTGATCTCTATAGGCACAGACGGAATCTAGAGGCAGTTTTCACAGAAACGAGAGATATGGCGAGACGCTCAGGCACGGACTCTAGAAGCGTTCGACTGTACATCCGCTTTGAGAAACCCCCACAAATATATACAGAGGGAAAATAGAGTCTTTACAAAAATATCATCAGGGAGGCCACAGACGAATCCCCCGACCCGACACGACCGAGAAGAACACACGCGTGACACATACACAGTACATACTAAAATAATTATCTGGAATCTGTCCTCACAGAGGATTTCTCTTGTCTCATTATATCTAGAAAAATATAATCACCATTTCAAAAGGCACAGTCGGGAGCCATTGCGTCCGTTTCAGTACTTAGCGTCCCGGGACGGCCGCTCGGGCCCTCAGGGCCTGGACAGCTGGGTGTAGACGGGCTGCTGCTCCCAGTGCTGCGGACTGTGCGCCTGCGGCACCGACGGGACGCCCGCCGTGTCGGCGATCGGGGTGTACATGGGCCTCTGGCCGGGGCTCATGTAGCTGAAGGCGGGGTACTGGCCGTAGTAGGAGTTGGCGGGACCCTGGTGCTCGGCGTAGTCGTACTGTGCGCGGCCGACGCCGGGGTACGCGGCGCTGTAGTGCTGCAGGTTGAAGGAGCCGTAGGTCACGTGCTGCGGGGAGCCCTGCTGCTGCTGCTGCTGCTCGCTGTAGTGGCTGGGACTCAGCTGCTCCGTCTTGATCTGCGTCCGCTGCTGGCCTTGGCTCTGCTCGCCGCCGTTGGCCATCGAGTGCTGCTGCTGCTGCTGGACATCCAGGCCTGAGCGCCGAGCCCGTACCCGTACGCCTGGGCGCCGCTGCCGACCGCCATCCCCGGGTGTCCGTGAGGAGGCAAGTACTGGTCGAACTCGTTGACGTCGAACGGCTCCATGTTGGAGATGACGTCGCTGCTCAACTCGCCGATGTCTACGGCCCCGAAGTCGATGCCCTCCTGCAGCGGGCGGCCTTCGCGCTTCAGATCCGCTTTGCCGGACGGCAGGTCCGTTTTGGGAGTCGTGGGAGGTGTGGGGGGGCCCTGCGACTGACCTGGTTTGCGAAAGGGAGACGAGAAATCAAATTAAAACAAAGATTAACTACAGCGTTCCAGAACGACGTTGCTGACGCAACCAGAAGGCTAATAAAGATACACGAAAGCCAGATAAGATTTACGAGCTTCCCCGCAGGCTCCGAACGAGCCGTTACATAAGCGAGATGTGTTCAAGGTGTTTTCAAGTACCTGAGTGGTCTCCTGGAGAATGCACTTCGCCCATGCTGGACGCCGGAGAGTCGGCCTGCTGCAGGGCTTTGAAGATGGCGTTGGGGGAGATGTGGGTCTGCTCGCCGTCCTCGCTCTCCGCTTGGCCGTTCTTCACCGATTTTCTGCGTCTGGGCTGGTACTTGTAGTCGGGGTGGTCTTTCTTGTGCTGGACCCTCAGACGCTCGGCCTCCTCCACAAACGGACGCTTCTCTCCCTCGTTCAGTAGCCTACAAATATGCAAATATAAAAATGAAGTACTTTATTTAACAGTAAAAAAAAAGAGGTAAAAATTGTTCTTGAAACATTCAGTAATATTAGTCTTTTCTGTCCTTAATTCTAAATTAATAAAGCAATTAAAAGGAACAGTTTTTTTTACCAACTACACAGCTACTTCTGCACTGACGTGCATGTGAAGCAAGGGTTAATTTACTTTTTGCCCAAACTGTAGTTTTACCTTTTATTACCCAAATAGTTGGCTTTTCTCAAGCTTATCAGATCTGTCTTATCATTACATAATAACGCTATAAAACAATGCAATTTAATATTAATAATGCACAAAGTTTTCCAAACGTAGGCTAATGAATCAGCATTGTTTTCCCAGGAAAACAAAGCAAACAGGACTTAATAATAAAATAAAATAAAACAGTCTGGTTTTTTTGGTAGCAATGTTAAAATGCATTGTCAAAGACCGTAGGACGCATATATGCACGCATCATAACAGAATGCCTAAAGTCAGCAGCTCTCACCGCCAGAGTTTTCCGAGGGTTTTGCTGAGCTCGGCGTTGTGGAGGTGCGGGTACTGATCCGCCAGTTTCCTGCGCGCCGCTTGAGCCCAAACCATGAACGCGTTCATCGGTCTCTTGACGTGCGGTTTGCTCTTGCTGGAGCCGTTCACCCGGACGGGCATGGGCACCAGGGTCCAGTCGTAGCCCTTCAGCACCTGAGACACCGCGTCTCGGATGCACACGGGGAACTTGTCTCCCTCCTCGTCCTTCTTAAACTCTCGGAGGTGCTGCTCCGGGCGGGTGTTCTCGCTGTCCGAGCCCGACCCGGACGGGCACGGAGACCCGGCGGAATCCTCGGACATGCTCGGGCTGGGCGCGTCGGAGAGACTCTTGTCCTGCTCGTCGCTCATTTTCAGGTAGGAGTCGAAGAGATTCATGCAGAAGAGTGAGTGTTGCAAACTCTAGCGCAGCGGTAAAATCCTCCCGCAGGAGTTCAGATGAGGGCGTAAACGTGCGCGTCCGTGCGCAAAACGGCTCCGAGCGTCCAAAGTCCCTCAGAGCTGCTCAGATCAGGTGAACAAAGTCACATATATCACTCAGATGATCACAAATCCTGACTCAGTGTGAGTGAGTGAGTGAGTGTGTGTGTGTTTGGAGATGTGGAGAGGTTCTGCTCTCTCTCTCTCCAAATCACAGCACTTATATACGGATGATGGAGCGGAGGCGGGGCAGAACTCGATCCATCTCTCTCTCTCTCTCTCTCTCTCTCACACACACACACACACACACAGCCAAACACACCAAAACTAAGAAAAAACATTACCAACATGACACACTATTATGTCATATAAAAATGTCAAATCCAGCGATCTGCTGCTCACCTGATTTTTGTGTATTTGGACGCTATAAAAACACGCGTGGATGAGGTTTAGTGAACTGCTTTTATTCAAGTCAAAGTTAAACACAGCGGAAATCGTTTCGAACAGCTTGTGCAAACAGAAATCTGCTGCACACTATATGCAGTATTTTATTAGTTTAATGTTGCATATGTACCGTGTAGTGACATCTTTGTGTTTCTGATTGTGATAAAGTGTAACTTAACCCGATCTAGTGTTCTGTGTTCAATCTGAAGTCAGTTTTCTGCGTTTCTCAATTTTATACGTCTGAATGCTAAAGAAGCGCATCTCAGTTATTGTCGATGTGTGTGTTGATGTGTGTGTGTGTCGGTGTGTGTTGAGTGACAGCAGGTTTGTTCGCTGTGTGAGCGATAGGGGGCGACATGAGTTCAGAGACCCGTCATTCACTCACGATCAGCCCCAAAACACCGCTGTACACCGGATACTTCAACTCAAACAATAAACTACACTCAGACTCTGGTTTCTCATGATCACAAAGTATTATTTTGTCAATTTCTATTAAAAAAAAATAATGAAAAAGTTTAATTTTCAGTATGCGTCAGATATTGACTTTATGTGAAAAACTACCGCATGAATATTCATTAGAATAAAAATGTGACTTGTCATGTGATGCATTGTGTACTGCAGTCCCTCAAAACTAAAAATCAAAACAAGAAACGGTTAGTATATTTTATTCAACAGTTATTTATACATTTATATTTTTATACTTTTTTTATTGAAATTTATACATAATCTGAAAAAGCTCAATAATTAAGGTTTTCATTGATGTATGGTTTGTTAGGATGGGACAATATTTGGTTGAGATACAACTATTTAAAAATCTGAGGGTGCAAAAAATTCAAAATACTGAGAAAATCACCTTTAAAGTTGTCCAAATGAAGCTCTTAGCATTGCATATTACTAATGAAAAGTTAAGTTGAGATATATTTACAGTATGAAACATAAAATATCTTCAGGGAACATGATCTTTACTTACTTTCCTAATGATTTTTGGCATAAAAGAAAAATCAATAATTTTGACCCATACAGTGTATTTTAGGCTATTGCTACAGATATAGTCATGCTACTTAAGACTGCTTTTGTGCTCCAGGGTCACATTTATGTATTAGTTTACTGACGGTGTGTCTAATTCATTCCTCACAAAATTTGCTTTCCTCTGAATCTGACCAAAATCAAGCTGGGTGTTATTAGCATTGTTAATATGAATATAGCTGCTGCTAACGTGTTTTTCCAGTTCCACTTCTTAAAGCTTTTTGTTGCACTGAAAACAAATAAATGAAGCACAATTCCAAAAATAAACCAAAAATCTCTTATAAGCCAACAACAACAACATAAAAAATTTCTTTGTATTTACAGTTGATTTACTGCACATATATATATTTTTTTTGCATATAACTTTTGCATTTTTATCATTTGTTTACTTGTTATTGCAATTGTTTTAACATTTCCTTTATTTCGCTTATGTATACTTTACAAAATTTCAGTGAAATATCATAAGGCAAATGATGTATGTTTTAAAAAACTGTATATTTCATGAGCTGTCAAACTCTTTACTCATTATAAATGACCTAGAGTTTAAACTTGCTGAGAGCATATCAGTACGGTTAAAAATAACAGGACAACAGCAGCAGCACTATAATAAATCTTTGGTGGTGGGGTAGAATAGAGATTGCTGCGTTACTCTCGGTCTCTCAGTGTTTATTTGTGCAAGTAATGTTGTGGAAATGTAATTTTCGGCGGAACGTGGTCTACACATGTGTTCCTCATGAGCTACCTGAAATATCATGTTTAATAGATCACAGATGTGCGTCTGCCCTCGCTCTGTATCGCCAAATTACCACAATTACCTGAGGAGGAAAGCCCGGCTTTTACGCCGCTTTTTATATCGTGGATATTAAATGGTGTCAGAAAGACTTTATGTTTTTAAAGGTGTCTCTTCAGCTCACCAAGGCTGCGTTTATTTGTTAAAAACACAGTAATATTTACTATTTCAAACAGCTGTTTTCTGTGTGGTCAAATGTAATTTATTGAAATAATATAACAATAAAATAAATAAAAGCTGTATTTACAAAGTCTGTCTGTCTGTATCTTTAGTTTGACGGTCAGTGGCGGTGAAGCGGTTGTGCTCGGAGCGACGGTGTTGCGTTCACACGCAGGTATCAGAGGTGTGTGTGCTCGTGCGCTATCGGCCGCTGTTCTGCAGGAACCGATGCAGCGTGTCCCTCCTTCTTCTGCCGTGAGCGTCCGGCACATACGCTGTAACGCTGGGAAACTTCTCAGCTTGATTTCGAGCCCCAGTGTTAAAAACTGGGAGACAAACAGTGAAAGTCAACTGCTAAATCATGTCCCCCGCTCACAGATTCTGTGGCTGTCAGCTGAGTGCCTCTCTTGCTCTGTGTGTGTGTGTGTGTGTGTGTGTTTGTGAAGTACGGCGTTCATGCTTGTGCTGTGCTTTCAAATGCAAAGTTTGTGGACGACCCTAAGTGATGCTATCAAACGGTATAAGATACTAAAGTACTGTCACTGCATCTCCTCAAAGCACTGGGGTCGTGTCAGTGAGAAAACATGTCCCTCTAACTCTAGCACTCGCTATTCTAATTCAATATCATCTATTTGTTTTCTTTCTTATTTATTAAACACTTGCATTCTCTATAAGATTTCTATTCTAACTACTTGTTTTCTTTAAAAAGAAAAAAGAGCCTCTAACTACAGCGTTAGGCTAATCGAGACTTGTCACAGCACTTACATAATATTGCTCTTTTGCTGGTTTTGATTGCTTCTATTGTCCTCATTTGTAAGTTGCTTTGGATAAAAACGTCTGCTCAATGACTGAATGTAATGTAATGTACATGATGCAATGGGTGCAGCTTCTGTATTAATGGTACATTTCTGTTTCTGTTCTGTTTTCTTCATGTAGAATAACATCAGCTCGCTTGCACGTACAAAATACAACAGCATAGTGCAGTTAGAATAGAATATATAATGATTCAAAGTCGAGCATTTTCATAACTTAAATACAAACACTTAAAAGTAAACACATGCTGATGTATATTATTTACTCATCATTTAGCAGAAGTAGAGCTGAAACATCCTTTGCACCCAAGTAAAAAAGTAATACATTTAAAATACTTTGATTTCATACTAAGTATATATTTATAAGTACATATTTACTTACTGATATAAACATTTTAATTCAACTTTATTTGGAGTACTACTTGTGCACAATGCACATTTCTTAATATTAAGCCTGAAATGTGTTTTAATGTCACTGTTGATGAGGATCGTATGATCTTTAAATGCAAAATATGTAAAGTGTACTATAGATTAAATATCTAAAGTATACTTGCAATAGTTCCACTTTAGCACAATCAAATGAAGAGTTCAGATGCAAAAACCTCTAAATCCATCTGATACTTTGTATGGGTTTCTATGTAAGTACTGGTACTTCTGATTGGGCTGAGGCTGGAATTTAGCGAGTTTGAAGTAAAAGTATTTGATGGACGTCTACTATGTGTCAGGAGCATTCACTCACTATCATTATCTCATTTTTGACCCAGATGGCTTTTAGCTGGTTTTGCATCTGAACTACTTTCGCACAATTAAAGTCTATTAAGCACAAAATGAGCTGTTCCAGTTTAGCAGACTTTAAGTATACTGTACCAGTTCAGTTTACTAAATTGCAAGGTAATTTCATTAAGTACAGTTGAGGTAAAAAATGTACATACACCTTGCAGAATCTGCAAAATGTTAATTATTTTACCAAAAAAGAGAGACGCATGTTAAATGCATGCAAAAAGTTATTGTTTATTTAGTATTGACCTGAATAAGATATTTCGCATAAAAATTACATTTACTTATAGTCAACAATAGAAAATAATAGTTACATTTATAAAAATGGCCCCTTTCAAAGTTTACATACACTTGATTCATCATACTGTGTTGTTCCTGAATGATCCACAGCTGTGTTTTTGTTCAGTGATAGTTGTTCATGAGTCCCTTGTTTGTCCTGAACAGTGAAACTGCTGCTGTTCTTCAGAAAAATCCTTCAGCTCCAACATGTTTTTCAGCATTTTTGTGTACTTGAACCCTTTCCAACAATGACTGTATGATTTTGAGATCCATCCTTTCACACTGAGGACAACTGAGGGACTCATATGCAACTATTACAGAAGGTTCAAACACTCACTGATGCTCCAGAAGGAAAAAACATGCATTAAGAGCTGGGGGATGAAAACTTTTGGAATTTGAAGCTCTAAGGCTAAACTAAACTTATTTTGTCTTCTGAGAAACATGTAAGTATCTTCTGTTGCTTGTTGAAACAACACAGTATTAAGAATCAAGTGTATGTAAACTTTTGAACAGCATCATTTTTATAAATGTAACTATTATTTTCTCTTGTGGACTATATGTGCAGAATAAATATGTAGATGTATTTGTAGTACACTTAGCATGAAATAAATGTATTTCAAATACATTTTGGTATATTTATTTTTCACTAGGACAGAAACGGTACATGACCATCTTGCTTCGACCAAAGTGACTTGAACACGTTTGACAGTGTAATTACAACTCACCAACTCATACTGTAAATATGAACTTCCTTCGCTATTGTGACAAGATCGTTCAGTCAGATTTGCAAACTAGTCAGAGCGGTTCATTACAAAGAGGTGAAAGCAGACATCAGTTGTTCCAGGATCACATTACTCTTGGGTTTCTTGACTCATTTCAAGACGGAGTGTCAGGCACAAGTCTGAGTCAAATCATGAACTTTCTCAACCGATTAAGTGTGATCTGGTGAACTCATTCAACTGGTTCAAAGATTCTAGGTGAAACACGACTATCTCCCGACTCCAGAAGTATGGATCGGTGAGAACTCCATCCATCTGTGTTCCCTCAGTAGACAGCAGAGCTGCCTGAAGAGCACCTTCTAGGGCCTGTTGCATTAAGTGAAAAAGCATCATATTTGGCTTCTATCGAGTAGAGTCTCAGTGAAGAATGTGAGGAACTCCCCGCTGTATGGACGGGCGGACCGTTCCTCTAGGAGAAACAGAAAAAAACAAGAGGAAACATGAAGGCAGGAACGGAAAGATGGTGGAGTCTGTGGCCTAGACTTGTGAGAAATGACTTTGCACCTGTCCGCTACTTTCCCCTCAGAAGTGCCAGCTTCCACAGGCCTGCCAGGGTGGACACACCTGGACGGTCGGACGGGGATCGCTCTCCTCGCTTTCCCAGCACGCCGTCGGAGAGCCGCACCGCACGGACTGCCGTCTCCGGGCGTTTGGCCGGCCGGATCAGAGCGCGGCGACACGGGCTGACTGTTGACTCATAGCATTTTGGAGAGGCTGACGTTTGAACAAGACTTATCACGGGCCTGACACCTTCAGAAGGCACGACTCGAACGATCCCACAATGTTTCTTCACGCCTCCCCGACAGACCCCCCCACACCTGCCAAACTCGCTAGAGCCACGGAGAAACGGTATGACTCGGGCCGGAGTGTAAATAAGCCGTTTTCTGACAAACTACACAAGTAATTACTTCACAAATTAACTTTCTAGTAGGCCTGTCAAACGATTAGTCGTGATTAATCGCATACAAAATAAAAGTTTGAGTTTGCCTAATAAATGTGTGTGCACTGTGTGTAATCATTATGTATATATAAATACACACAAATCAATGTGTATATTTAAGAGAAATATGTTAAGTACAAAATATTTATATTTATGTATAATAAGTTACATAAAAATTATAACAAATACATATACTTGTAACAATTTCTTAACTATATATATGAATGTGTTTGTATTTATATATACATAATAATTAGACACAGCACACACACATATATTTGGCAAACTCAAACTTTTATTTTGTATGCGATTAATCATTATTAATCGTTTGACAGCCCTACTTTCTAGTACAACTACATTACACAAACTCAGGAACATATTCTTGGAGTCACTTATGCTATAAAAAGGCATCCACACACGTTCATCTTTTGACTGCTCACTACTTAGAAATACTGTGCCCATTTTACTCAGTACAATTGAGGAAACTATTTACATCAGCTTTTTAAGTATTTTGAACTCATTTTATTGACTTTACTTAAGTTTCCAATTTGAACTCTTAAGTAATGGCAACTCATTTTTTTCAGTTCATAAAATATAGTTTTAAGTTAATCAAACATAAACCTTGTTGTTTTTAAAGTAATATTAACCAGTGTATCCTTATAAGCCACATTTGTTTTATTTTAAAGATGTATTCAATCTGTATTTAAATATTTCTGTATTTGTCTACAACAGTGTAATGAAAGAGTAAACAGGCAGCTGAAAACAAAACATTTATTCACTTTGCAATGTTTCAACAGTGCAAAAATGCAAATTACAGAGCATCATTAACACTGTAGATTGGACAGAACATGGGGTAACACTTTAGTTTGGGGACCAGTTTTCACTATTAACTAGTTGCTTATTAACATGCATATTACTAGTATATTGGCTGTTACTTATGAAGCACATATTAAGGCCTTATGCTGCATCCCTAATCCTAAACATAACCACTACCTTACTAACTATTAGTAAGCAGCAAATCAGGAGTGTATTGAGGCAGAAGTCATAGTTAATAGTTAGTTAACAGAGAGAATTGATCCCCAAACTAAAGTGTGACTTAAGTTGAATCCTAGAAACACATAATTTGTCTGTTTAGGAGTCTGAGTGCTGTCATTACATTAATATTAGATCAAAGAACTGCCTAAACTGGTCACCCATGTCTTCCTGGCTCTTTCCAGCATTCAGATTGGCAGGTGCATTATTCTGAATTGCACAAATGTAAGGTAAAATAGTACTCTGATTTATTTCTAATTGAAAAATGACACCCTGTCCTACCCAGACACAATGGACAAGATTTCAGTGACAAGTAATTTGCCTGACGCAGCTGAACGTGTTTTGTGGTCGCTGGCATTTCCATTCTTGCAAATCTCAAACCCTCAGTAAGAGCTAGAGAGTAGCTAGTTCGTAGTTAGCTTAGCAAACAAAACCATCAATGCCACAGAAAAGCAACACGTTTCTGTTCAGTATTTGCCTGCTGAACTGTCCATGCCTCATAGTTTAATCATTTAAACATATTAACTCCTATTATGAAACCAGGAATTTTCCCTGGAGGAATGTGGATACTGTATGTTTTCCATCGGCTATAGTTATAAAGTCATAAAGCAGCACTACATTTCTGGCCTTCACTTTTACAGCCCATAATTGCTGTTGCACAGTTCCTTGTGTATCTTTCTCGGCTTCGCTCTTTGTTTGAAGATGTGGCCGTTATCTCGCTCTTATCGGCTTCTGGTTTCGAGTTAAGTGAAACGCGCGTGGACGTACCGAGCGAAGATATGCGTGACGAGCCCGTCGCTCCAGATAAAGCGGCGTGTCTTTGGACGGATCCCAACCGTAGAGGACGCCCACCAAACACACTTTCTGACTGTGTGTCTCAAAAAGATCAAAATAAATTCTTCTATTTAAAAAAAGTAAGGAGTAAATCTGTCAAATCTTTTAATAGACTTCTTGAGACACTTCTCTTTCTGGTATTCTTGTGGTGATCGTGTAAAACTCACGGCTTTTACTCATGGCATGAGCTGACAGAAGTGACCTACATATGTAATGCAAAGTCTTGTGGCTGTTCTTTTGAAAGTTTGTGTGCACACAGTTATAACTGCTTGTGGACTTACATCATATGAGCTTTACTGTATTAAATGTACACTTGTAGTGTTTTCAGATCTTAGCAGTATATTGTTTTATAATAATAAATTAAAAGGCTGATCGGGTTGAATGTTTTACTTTAAAGCACACAAAAAGATGAAAACAATGATTTAAAATGTATTTTCTAGAAGTACACTTACTTTGATGTGTTGACTGACACACTAAATAGCGTGTTATTAAAATATATAATAAATGCACTAAATTGAAACTTCTTTACAAATATGTAAGTACAAATATATTTTAATACATGACATACAATACCATTTATATTTTTTATTTTCATTTGCTACTACACTAGTCCCCACAGACAAAAAATACTTATGAAATGACATATAAAGAGGTACTTAAGAGTGTTTTTCTTTAAAGTAGGACTTAACCATTGCAATTTAATTTTAAATACTAACTATTTTTAATACTATAATAAATGTTTATGCATTTGCAAAAACAAAACACAACAAAAAAAAACATGCAATGAAGTGTGTAAATACATTACATTTTTTTCTGAAGTGTACTTTTTTGATACAAGACTGCACTTTTTTTCCAGCAGGGTAACCGGAAACATCCACTGAAGTGGTTAAACTGAACTGATGTTTTTTCCATTTCTAAAGATGCCAGCAGGATTACAAATACGAGCCACGGTAAGCTGTGTCTTACTTCTGGTTTAATGTTTTTGCTTCCTTTTCAAATGTACCATTGTCACATTAATTGTGCACTTTACTCATTCAATCCTCCGTTTTTTCCCGTCTAAATGAACTTCTAACGTAGGGAATGTCTACACAAAAATCTATGTATTTATGAATTGTGGAGAATGAGAATGAATTATGGTGATCTGCTTTTGCATAGTGAATTGACGTCTTTTTTATGTCTGAATCAGATGATTTAATGAATGTGTTATCAGAGGGCCTGAGGCTGAACAGCTCTTTTATTTTCCTCAGGTCACTGACAGCAATAGTGGTTATGTCATCTTAATTAAGAAGTGCTGACTAATTATTGCAGCCTGAAACACATCCACCTCAAAACTCATTACCAAAAACACACACTTCATGCACAGTCTGTGTACATGAAATGCAGTATTCAACATACCCAAATATATGTTTTTGCACTGAAATGTACAATAGCATATATTTACTGCAAATAAAGCTGATTTTGCAAATCATGTTGTATTATTTTTAAAATAAGGATCACATACTGACTAATAACTAAGAGTTTTCCCTTAACAAACACCTAATTTGCTGCTTATTAATAGTGAGGTAGTTGTTAAGTTTAGGTACTGGGTTGGGATCTAAAATATGGTCATCCAGAATAAGCTTTTTAAGTACTAGTAAACAGCCAGTATGCTAGAAATATGAATGCTAACGAGCAACCAGTGAATAAAGTGTTGCCGCACGGCGTGTTTGTGTGTGAGTGTGTGTGTTGTCGTCTTGGCTTGTTGCCTGACCTTCTTTCTACAGCATTTAAGTATTAAGTGTGAAGCAGGAAAAGACATCAAAAGTGTTGTCCAACTTGTTGTGTTAGTCTGGTATAGTATGATTAGCAGATACAACAATCTCCTCAGAGTCTGGCGTGGAATGGCTGTGTTGCAGATAAGTAAGTGTCTGGCGTGTCGGTGTGAAGATCTGAGCGGTGACTCACGCTGATGTCTAGAGCTGCTGCCGTGTGTCTGTGTGTGATTCCGCTGCGCTCAGTTCTCAGCGCTGCTTCAGTCTGGGTCCGCAAACCGCCGTGACTCACGGCTTTATCAGAGAGCTCGGTGACCTCCGGTCGAGCCGCTGGGTCGCGGCTCTGTAATTAAGCTCCTAGAGTTCCCATTCACATTCACACCGGTGCGTCACATCAGCTGCACCTCCCCACAGACCTGCTGCTTTTATCACAGCTCACAGTTACCAGCTCACAACTTCAGTTAGAAAATGAAGATGCTCAGACTCCTGATGATTAACACTTCAGAGGCCGAATCCACTTGAGTTCACATAATTCTGTTTGATATTCTGAACTGGCAGTTGTAACCGTGCATCGATGGGTTTGGTTCTCAGAGAATGCATGATTGATTAAAAATGGAGTCGTCGAAGTGTAATGTAAGTTACTTTGGATCAGTGTTGCCAAATCTGCGGTTTTCCCGCAGTACTTTAACACTGTTGCCGCCGGTTGTTTTTCATGTCAGTGGGTTGAAGCGACCCCAATAATGTCATATTTATTTACCCCCACGGAATGCAATTGGGCTACTTTTGGGCTAGTTTTGAGTAGCAATTGGGTGGGTTTTGTTGTGAAAACCTGGCAACCCTGCTTTGGATAAAAGTGTCTGCTGTTAATTTACTCACCCTCAGGCCAAGATGTTGGTGACTTTTCTCCTTCTGCAGAACAGTGAAGAAGATTTTTAGCTGAAATTGTGATCATTTGTGATTCATAAAATGCAAATCAGCGGCTGCCTGCGTTTGAGAATAAAAAAGGTACACAAAATGAATCCCTGTGGCTCCTCTATATTGACATCTTATGAGGTGAAATGATTGGTTTGTGCAAGAAACTCAACATTTAATTTGAAACATCATTAGCTGTAATCCAGAGCCTTAGACGTGGATTGATGCCTGCTTCACAAATGAATCATTCTTTTAAACTGGTTCTTTTTGGTAAACGAGTTGAACCTGTTCATCAAATCAGACTGAGGCGTCTGAATCAGATTGCGGCACGAGCGGCACAGACCTACTAGTTACTCAATCAAAACCCACTTTCAGGCGCCCGACAGTCACTCAAACTCAAAATGAGACAAAATAGTGGTATATCTGATCCTGTGATGATGAATGAATCATTCAGCGCTCCAGTTACTGAACCGAGGAATCAGTTGGACTCGGACTGAAGACTGATGAGCCGCTGATATGCACGTGTGTAAACCGAACTCTTGAATTAAGGGATGAAATTGAAGTTTTTATGGTTTCTTATTGTGTATGTAAAAAGATGAGTTGATAAATACTAGTTTATGTGCTTTGAATGATTTAGACATGTAACACATTCATATCATTATCGGGTGCTTTAATGATATAATTGTGTGTATGTTAGAGCATTGCTTAACTGCATAAACAAACTAGTGATTTGATTCAGTTCATAAAAACAAACTGTCAGAAAGAACCAGTTTTCAGAAAAAGATCTAAAAGAATTTGCCCGAAATTCTGGATTACAGGTAATAATGTTGTAAATAATGTTCAGTTTCTTGCACAGGTTGATTGTTTCCCTTCATTAGACCTCAATATACCTTCAGGATCAACAGCTATTAAATCTGTTTTTATTCTCGAAGTGATGGTAGCCACTGACTTGAACCACGGTTTCAGCTAAAAATGTTCTTTACTGTTCTGCTGAAGAAAGAAAGTCACCTACATCTTGGAAAGCCTGAGGGTGAGTAAATTACCAGCAAATTTTCATTTTTTTGTGAACTATACCTTATTTGTATATTTGAACCTAATACAGAATGAACAAACCAAACGTTTTCTTCCAGTTTCAGCTTGTGCAGTTTTCTGTTAAAGTACTTCCATGTGGTTGCATAGTTTGCTAGCTGGCTAGATGGGATTGGGTTGTGAACTGCAGCGATTGGGCAACACCGCTGGCTGTTATAGGTGTTATGAGCTTGTAGGAAGAAGGTCGGAAAATCCAGCCTTTAAGTGCAAATGCTGGCATCGGCGTTCCTCAACGGTAGCTGGCTGACCGTCTCCAGAGGTCTCGTCTGCGTGCCGTTCGGAACAGGACGGAAACGATCTCTCCTGAGGAATTTCTCACCAGCATCAGCGCTCAGAGGGAAGGAGGGAATGTGAGCTCCAGAGAACAGATGGATGTGAAGAGCAGGAAAAATCAACAGCAGACTCAAGAGGCAGGTCAGTGGGATTGATGTGCTAATGAAAGCAGCGTAAGCGCTTCCTGTCGACCTCCAACGGAGAACATCACGTGGAAATCACCGACATTGCAAATAACAGTCATATTTGATCAGCATGGCATATCCTGCCCTTTACTACTCTGAATCCTACAAAACTGCCATTGCACTGTATCAAGAGATGAGTGGCAAACTTTTGGTGTTCTGATTTACCTCAAGTCAATTTCAGAATAAAAACTAACTGGTATTTGTCATAATTAGGCTGTAACTGGGAATGTTACCAGTATGTATTGCTGATGAATAATAGCTAGAAAACAAAATAGGCTACTTCAGCTTAAAATTATGACTTCTGACCCCAAATGTGCTGTAGGAAGTTTAAATGTCTGTATATACAAAAAAAAAATATCACAGCAGACAGTGTAGCGTACCGTTGACTCACCTTTCTTTAGACGTAAACGTGTATAAAGGCTGGTCTCTATTTTTGACAAAATGGGAAAAAGAAATGCGCTCACATTTTTGTCATATCTGTGGTTTATTACCTGGCCAGAGAAAAACACAGTTGGCTCTCAAGCTCGGTCTCATAACAGAACTGCTCTCTCTGCATCTCTACCGCTGATGAATGTGGCTTAGCTGTAACTGCTGCTGTTTACAATGAATGTGTTAATGCCAGAAAACTACTACATGTGATCTTTGATACTAGAGAATATAGAAAACCTGCAGTCTTTTTTTTCGGCAAAAACATTTTAAATTGCTCAAAAGTGTCAGTAAACACTTTTCCTTTGCAACAGGGCGGTCAAACGGTTCATTGTGATTAATCACATACAAAATAAAAGTTTGAGTTTGCCTAATATATGTGTGTGTACTGTGTGTAATCATTATGTATATATAAAGATATGAAGCAGCACAGCTGTTTTTAACATTGCCAATAATCATGAATGTTTGTTGAGCAGCAAATCAGCATATCAGAAGGATTTCTGAAGGATCACGTGACACTGAAGACTGGAGTAATGATGCTGACAATTTAGCTGCGCATCACAGAAATCAATTATAGTTTAACAGATATTGAACAATATTTCACAATATTACTATTTTACCTGTATTCTGATCAAACAAAATCTAACTCTTGAACTGTAGAGCTGCTATACTATTTACCTTTTACACTGCGTGCTACTGTTGTTCCTTTTGTTAATTAGAATTAGAATTAGAATTTTTTTGTGGGCAAAAATCATCTGATAGAAAGGTAAGGGCTGGTTAAAGTGACTGAGAGCGTGTATCATGTTCTCCCAGTGGTGCAGTGGCAGGACCGGTAGAGTTTTGCACTGCAGAGATCCCAAACGGTCCTGTAGAGTAAAAAACTGGCAGTTCTGCAAACGTTGATGAAATTGGGTTCATTTGAAAAAAACACTGACACAAATATATGTTCAAATAATCTTTACAGCTTCTGAAGAAAACATGCTTGGCTGCAGATAAAGTAGAGACAGATGGACTTCGTCAGGACACACTTGTGCTTGATTTGTGAACTTTGAACCTGATTGATTTGAATCTCTGAGTTTTGGGATTGTAATATGAACAGTTAAAAATAAGCGTTAATTAGCAGCGCTGGGGAATTCTCCGCTTTTCTAAACACTTGGGCCGGTCCTGTCAGGAGGGCTTCGGCAGACGGGACGTCAGAGGGTGAACCCCAATGATCTCATCAAGCCGTCATCCAGCTCTTTCTGAAATCATGTCCAATCACGCAGTCATCTGTGGCAGACGCACATTCAACCCAAACCCACTTTTACAGAGCACTTTTGTCTTCTTTTCTAGTACGAATATCCAAAGCAAAGTGACTTAGGATTTTAAGTTTTGTTTTCTGAAAAATGTATAAAAAGTTTTAGTTTTTGCTTAAAACATGGAAAAATATCTGTCAAAGAGGTAAAAAAAAAAAAAAATCTTAATTCAGAGACAAAACAAGTTTATTTTTCTTGCCTCATTGGCAGATTTTCTTCTAGTTTTAAGCAAAAACTCTCTTAGTTTTGAGCCAAGACTTAATATCTGAAGTAATGTTGCTTTTTAAGTAAATGCATTTTGATTTTTGTAGTAAAAAAAAGTCAAAAATGTCACAAAAGAAAATCCTTTTTTTTTGTAGTGTAACTCACTTTTCATGTGAAATTTCCATCCTGTTTGCAACTGCCTTACAAAACAGGCCAAAGAAAAATCATTTAAAACTTTTTTATATCTTCACTCAACAATGTCTGAAACTGCGCTCATTTTTAGGAAATTATCAAAATGATCAACCTGAAAAAATACAATCCTTTTTTACTTATTTCTATCATGGAATTTTAGAAGAACCACTCTTTAAAACATAACCGAGAGCTGGATTAACTATTGCGCGCAATGCAGTTTTTCCTCTGGGAAGCTGCAAGACTTGAGGATTTGCAATGAAGTTCTCAGTCGCACTGTCTGCGCTCTCGTTCCTACAGCCTCTTTCTGCACCTCCGCCAACACCCTCATTTGTCTGATTTATATTGGAAGCAATGAGGCCCCGCAGGGCCCCTGAGAGAGATTTATCCCCTGTGTGAGTCAGTGCACGGCTGTACCTCCATCTAATTACCCCTCCACACTCAGCCACCCAACACTGCCAATTACAAGCCTATTACACCGCGCGACTTACCGCTCGACACAAAAACACTGCGAGAGTCGCTAAGCGATGAGCATTGCAAGTTAAGTTTTTGCGTTTGATATCGTTTGAAGAAGCTGAGTTTGTGAAGCCGGTGCTGCTGAAGCATGCGAGCCAGAGGCCTTGATTGGACTAAAGGCCATTTCCTTCCCTGGCTTCCTCAGAAAACATACCACATAATAATACTGCTCTTCAGACCAGCTGGCAGCGCCTGGCGTGCGATTGCCATACGACTGGGTCCCATGCAAAGTAGCTGAGCTTTGTTTTGGACTTATGCATGTTGGATGAGCCCAGTGTCGACATGAGAGTGCACGTTTCAGGTTTTCTCGGTAAGGCTGGTTTTCTCTCAGACAGGGTGGTCAGGCCTCTCTGAGGAGGTGAAAGCACTGATTCTGGCCAGACACCAGAAGAAGGATTCAGGCCTTTTGGAATCGAGCATCTCTTCCCAAAGCGTCCCGCTGTACGGGTGTTTCTGCGTCTTTAACAAGATGAGGAAAACCATGCGTGCTCACGATTTACAAGTATAATTGGCTGGCGGTTGTTCCCCGAGCCCCGCCCACCGTCCCCACCCCCACCCAATCACAATCACTTAGCGTAAACAGAGCGCAGACCCCGGTAGCTAATTTCCTGTGTCCTATTTCCCTCGGCAGCCACTTCACTTCAATTTGTTAAGACGTCTTATTAAATGTGCCGGACAAAGTGGACGGCCCCTGCGTTTCAGTGAGCCAGTAAACAGGGTCAGAGTTGAGCTGAAGGCTGCTCGTGATTACAGTGTTTTGATTGGCTCTCACAAACGTGCAAATCAAGGGAAACGCTGGCGTAGCGATTAGCGATCGTTGTCTTTGCGTGTTACTAGTTGAAGCGACTGTAGGTAGGCTACGCTTTTATATCCTTCATGTGTACAGCAAATTGCATTTACCTTTACATGCTGCATTGGCTAAAACACGGCCCGAAAAATCCAGGCGCGGTGTCGTGTCGTGGCTGTGCCAGCGTCTCGTAAAGTTGCCACGTCCTGTAAAATTCTGAAAGGGATACTTATTAGGGCTTTATGCATTAGTGAACTTTATTTTATTAGTTTTTAACTCCCCCCGCGGGGGTCTGTAAGCCGCCGTTGTATTTTCAGAGCGCTCTTTATTTGTCATTACGCTGCCTTCTCCTGTTTACTGTCCCCGGCTTCACCCCCTCCGTCCCCCTCATTGAGAGTGAAATGGCCTCGCTAGGGCACCCTACACCTCATCAATCATCCAGTCCTTCGTTTGCCTGCTCGCAAAAGCCCAATTTTCATTTTTCACGTGCGCCCCCTTTCCTGCAATTATACGCGCGCTTGTCGTCCGAGCGGCGGCGTATGAAACGCTGTCGCGGGCCGTCTGAGGAACAGTTTAGCTGGCCAGTGGTGCTTGTTTGTAGGCTCTGGATGAATTGTAGCCGTTTACTGAGGGCTATTTATGGTGAGCGTTACGAGCAGAGTGATTTTGGAGCGCGTCCTTACCCTTTCAGAAAGCCAGATGTTAGGATGTGCGTCGCTCATCAAATGAGACGTGTTGTTTGGTGGACGCTCCGTCTGTTCGATTATTGCCATTTTTATGTTAGGCCAGTTGCGTATGCAGACGCACACAATGTGTAACGAGACCTGCCAATAAATGTGGGCTTGCCGCAAAGTAATTGTTACCATATTGCATGAGACATTGGCTTTGTTTGGCCGAGGCCGTAAAGTTCAGTTCTCGATGCCACGATCGCTCATTGTCAGTGCAGCCCAAACGCACTGTGAAATACTCACTCGTGTTGACGTACGTGTTGATTTACTGGGAGATTTGGGGCATGTGTGTAATTCTGTATTTAATTTCATGGGTTTGTCACTGCAAATGCAGAATTTTGCCACTTAGTCTTGATGGCTGACACGAGCACATATGACGTAAATACAATACTGTGGATTTTGGTGTAGTTTAAAACTAAAGTTCGGGAGGAGGTGGGTCATTCCATCCTGTCAATCGTCACGCAAAAGTACTTAAACGCCTTCCTAGTTCACTAGTGTGACCGTTTTTCCAGCCACTTCACCAAATTAATAAAGTGTCATCCTACCATTAGAAAATACACTCACTGGTAAATGCAAATTAAGAACGATTTTTTATCATTTTATTAAAAAACTCTTTTTTACTGTGCAACGTAAACTATGATTTTTTTGTATTTTTATTAACAATAAATTTCAACACAGTCAAAAAAAACGCTGTTTTAACTACAATTATACACATGAAAAAAAGCTAGAACACCTACAAAAATTATTATACATTATATATAAAATACTAAATATGTACACAAAATACACATACAGCCAGGGGTGGGGGGGTGGACGTCAATATTTGCACTTATGAATATGAAATTTAGCAAAAATTAAAATCAAATTTATAATATAATACTCTTTCCTTTTATTTGAGGGGATTTTAGTAATAATAGTAACCAAATAAAACATGTTCTAGACACAAAGAAAAAGTGGGGTCAATATACTATGACTGATTTTCTCAGACTGTAAATGTCGGCCACTGACGTGATCCAATTTACCTCAGTAAGAAAAACATCTAGAAAAATGGAAAAGGTACTAGTAATTTTCTGTTAAAATACAATGCGTAATTAAAAATGCAGGTAAAAAAAACCTGTGGGAAAATCAATACAGAAAATTCCTTCATATTAACATAGTAGATTGGGCCCTATTTAACAGACTTTAACAAACTGTACACTGATTAAAAATATAATTGTTCAGAATGTGTGGTCTCGCTAGTTTACTAGCTAACAAAAAAGCTTAAATTGTAATCATTCAAAAGTGTGTACGTTTTCTAAAAGTCAGTGTATTAGTTATTTACCCTGTAATATTTTATTATGCATTGATATTATTTTACAAACAAATCTAAATTAACATGTATAATATATATATATATATATTTTTTTTTTTTTTTTTTTTTTTTTTTTTTTTTTTTTTTGCTGAGATTTGATGTAGTGGACACAGCTTTGTGTTGTGATTACGCAATGACGTCATCGCGCAGCAACATCACAACGTCATTTAACAACTTTTAATAACAGACCCACTTTCCTTTAGCAACTTCCCCCGAAAATTATTTGTCAACACTCGTCGTTAAGCTTTTTCCAATGGTAAGTTAAATAATAGAGACCCGTTCATCTCCCAATAATCAGACACTCTCTGGTACTGCCAGCAGTATTAAGAAACTAAAGCCTCCAAATACAAGTTATATTGTTTCGGCTAAAAGTGAGCCACATCTGAAACAACAGCAACAAAACACATTACAAAAATCCATCTGACGGGCTTTCACCGTCCTGTCTGCTGCGCCCTTTAAGAGCGGGAAAGTCTGTGCGGAATTCGCGCCTTCTGTTCATGTACTGAGTGTTTTCATCAGTTCACAGACGTGTCTGATTCGAGTTCATTCTGCGATAGTGTTTCCTAATACATATAAATACCACGTTTAAGCGTGAGAAGCTTTTAAATAAAACAGTTCATGAAGCTAAATTTAGACTTATTTGGGGGTTTTGCCAGATGAGACGATGGAAACCACATCTGCCGTGAATCCCTTCAGTGATTTTGAGCCAAAAGGGGAAACACCCTTATTAAACACTTTCGAACACATCCCACCGCTTCTGCACTAAACTAAAGCTTAGTGACACTTAAATCAACATTAAAGAGCTACTTCCATGAATCATGTACAAATACCAGTGTCTTCCAGTATGTTTGTTTACTGTAACGTCCCATTTTAGACTACAAGACCACTGAGGGATCAGCCAGTTCTGTTTTACAGTAGATGTGAAACAAGTACATACCATATGTATTATTTATTGGAAATAAAAGTAAGAAATAAAATACTGAACGCTACAGTTATATTTTATATTCAAAACAAAACATTTTCTATGCATTTCTGTGCACTGACAGAATCAATTAATCGCAACTGTTTACCTTTTTCAGAGTCACAACCACAGTCCTGGTCACCAGCTGGTCATCCACCAGTGAAGAACAGAATTGTGAACTTTTTCAGGTGAATATTTGAATTCTTTTAAAATTAATATTTTAATTATTTCTTTTCTTCATTAAAATTGTTCATGTGATCATTGTTGTACTGCACACTTGCATGTTACACTTTTTTATAGGTGCAGTAGCATATAATTTGTGGAGAAAAGCTCTAAATGATGTTCATCTTGTGTCCTGTTGGTAGATCTGTCAGGGCTCGGCCCTTTCAGGCCGTGTGCTGGTGTGAGATGTGAGTCAGTGTGTCCGTCATTACTCAGACGAGCTCCGAGCGTCACGTGAGCGACTGACTCACCGCGCAAACGCCACTCCCGCTCTCGGCGCTTCGCTCGCAGACGGGACGGACGTGAAGGACGGGACTTCCGTCAGTTTCCCGTCTCTCTGCGGTGGAGGTAAGAGCGTCTGAAGAGCATCACCGCGAGCGGTGTCTGTTTACAGACGAACGCCTGCAGGCGGAAACTCAAAATAAACACCTTTCTGACGTCTCGTAAAGGAAAAACACGCAAGTTGTATGTGGACGTCAAACATTAACCTCCAGTTAGACACTGACTGAAATAATGACGCGTTTTCCACACAAAGGTGGAAAAACTGTGTTTACACCACAGTAAAAGTGACAAAGAACAGTGTGATTTCGCAACGTGTTCCATTAGCATTTATGTTTATCTGAATGTTCTTGCTTCCTCATGCTGAAAAACAAAGCTTACTCTGACTAGAAGCTGCCATGCTCCACATCATATATATATATGGAAAAACAGAAAACAGGGATAGGTTTGTCTTTTTTTGCATAAACCGTTTAGTGATGGGCTCTATTGAGAGATTTGTGCCGGTAGCTGAAGCTGCAGCTGTGTGTCCGACACATGTAAAGGCTTTCTGGCCTCCAGCTGCCGTCCAGCAGCGTGTCAGCGGGCAGCGCTCCTGCCTTCAGGATACAGACAATTAGCTGTTTCAGCTGAATTATGAAGTGTTAGCTTCCTTTTCTTCTGGAGCGAACGCTGGCAAGGCGTGTGTCTCGTGGGTGTCAGAGAGCAGTATCTACAACACCAGTATAAACTGAAGTTGTGTTTAACTCTGAGCGTGTGTGTGT
The DNA here is from genome assembly GCF_022985175.1 of Labeo rohita. Taxonomy (NCBI): domain Eukaryota; kingdom Metazoa; phylum Chordata; class Actinopteri; order Cypriniformes; family Cyprinidae; genus Labeo; species Labeo rohita. The sequence goes on along the minus strand of NW_026129755.1, from coordinate 154,057 downwards.
TTTCTGTGGTAGTGGTAGTGGGCAGACGGATTGCTCTTCTGCGCGGCTCTGACAGGCAGCCTGCTAAACAGCATTCACATGAGGGAAAGCTGGCCGTAGCCCATTTGTTCCAGATCGGGTAATAACCCTGCATCTGGGCATTCACTGCTGACCAGCACTTGGGGGAGACCACACACACACACACACACACACACACACACACACTTGGCCGCAGGCGATGTCAGAGATCGGATGTGATTGTTGGTGGATGGGTCTGTGGGAAAGAACGTGTTGATGTTGTCCAGGTCTCAGAAAGCCCTGCACAGAAACAATATCATGAAGCAGTCATTCTTGAGGTGTGCGGTCTGAGCTATACGGGTGTCATTTTGAGAAATCTGAGCGACACTTCTTTATAACATATTATGGATTTACTGTTTTATAGAAAATCCTATCATTATTTGCAATGCTACGCATAACATATTACTTATTACTTATAATTTATAAACTTATACTGCTGTTCAAAAATTGGGAATCAGTAAGTTTTTCTTTTTTTTTTGTAAAGCTTCTTCTGCTCATCAAGGCTGCATTTATTTGATCAAAAATACTAATAAAAGTCAGCGCCGATGGCTTTGTGAGCAGTCTGCCGTCACGCTACAGGCGTCCCGAGTTCGAATCCCGGCTTGAGGACCTTTCCCAATCTCACCGCCTTCTCTCTCTCCCACTTTGCTTCCAGTCCAAAATGATCTGTCCTATCATAATAAAGGCCAAAAGTAAATCTTTAACAAAAAAAAAAAAAAAAAAAATATTATTATATTTTAAAATAGCCATTTTGTATATGAATATCTGTTAAAATTGAATTGATTTCTGTGATGCGCAGCTGTATTTTCAGCATCATTCAGAAATCATTCTAATATGCTTAATTGTTACCGATGGAACAATTGTGCTGCTTAATATTTTTTATTTTTTTGGAAGCTGTGATCTTTTTTCAGGATTATTTGATGAATAAAAAATAAAAGAACAGCATATATTCAAAATTGAAGTCTCTTCTATCAAGTCTTTATTATCACCTTTTTTTTTTAAATCAATTTAACACATCCTTGCTGAATAAAAGTAATAATTTATTTCAAAAAAAGAAAGAAAAAACTGACCTCAAACTTTTCTGTTCTATACAGTTTTTTTTTAACCCTAAAAAACATTTAAACTCCTGCTGATCCCACAATAAACAGCAGTGTATGTTTAGGAGGTTCGAGTATATCGAATTATACTTTATTACACTCTACAGACATGAATGATTCCTTAAATCGTGCAGCTTTTTGAGGGCGAGGTGTGCCATTTTATACGATTTTTCACCTGCCAAAGGGTTGAAAACCATCGATTTTACAAGCCACGTGTCTTTCTCGCACATCCTGGAGAGCCGGCGCGGTCCGACATGCTTGAGATGAGCCTAAACGCACATGTAGAGACACGGCAAACGCCAGCCCTCAATACGTATATGATATTTGTGGACCGTAGCTCCACGGCTGCTGTCCAAGCTGGTTTTCTTGGCTCGGCAGAGCCGCGTGATTTTCTAACGAGAGACGTGTGACCACCTAGTCGAACGTATCTTATGCGCGTCCATGCCGAAGGCTCCCCCGCGTGTTTACGTAGGAGTAATTGGGGACTGATAGGACAGGTGGGGGGGAGCTGCTGTTTTGCCAAACGTTCTTCTGTTAATCCAGAGTTAGAAAAACTAGACCCGGCCTGACCCCGAGCCTCGGCCCAATCAGCGTCAGCCGATCATAACTCTCCACTGTCCTGTGTGGTTTTGCCCAAACCTGTCAAAATATCCTTCTCTCTCCCTGTCAGACGTGTCGAGGTGATGGCAACAAGACCTTGGCTGTAATTTCCAGAAATCTGTCGAAATTGCTTAAGTCTTAAATTATCTTTAATTGGCCCCTGAGTTGGGTTACAGCGGGTTGCTTCCAATCACAGCCACACGGACCGAAGAGCTCTACTCGCTTCCAGCTGTGTAACAATGGCCAAATGAGTGCTTACCAACATCGCGGCCGCTGCCAAAGGTTACCAGGGACAAATTTGCTCGCTGCCGTGTTTATTTTGGTAAACGGTTGTGGCGCGGCCCATCTGTAACGCTCAATAAACCGCGCGGCCGCAGGACAATGGAGCTTTTGGAAGGATTCTTGAGGCAGAAATGATTTTAAAGCTGAACTGATGTCACTGGAGAGGCCGAAGCATGTGGGAGAATTAGCCGGGACGTTTTCTCAAAGATTGAAGACAGGGGCCCTTTCAAATTTCATCTTGTTTCTTCGCTACAATCCCTTTAATACCCGGATCAACTGCAACCTGAAGCTCTCGAGTAGCCAGTCTTGTAGTTCTCATGGCAGAGTTGAGTTACCTCAGCGGCTGTTCACACGTACTGTACAGGTTTGCGGCGAGAATCCAGAAGTCCGTCGGTTTACGAAAGAGATTGCCAACGGAAGTGCTTATATCCAACAATGCAACAAGACAGTGGAGATAACATGATTTGTCTCCAGCGAGATTTTGTAGGTTCCTGTTATGATGTGTTTTGGAGTGCCATGCATGTTCTTTCATTTACAACACCTTTTAGTTCCCCCAGCATTTGTCTCTACCTTTATGACCATTTTATTTATTTTAAGTATTTAAAGTGGTCAGGTAGGTATTGAGATCTCAATTGAACTAACTGTGATGGACATCAAGCCAAATATTCTTATTTATCCAAACAGAATTCCTTGATCTCTTTCCATCCATCATTCTCCTAACTGCTTGTCCTATGTAGGGCCCCTGTCGATATCCTGCATCACTAATTCACCTGTTCAGAACCAGAGCATCTTCTGGCTCAGCCGGGACTCGAACCGGAGGCCTTTCTGTTGTGAGGCAACGATGCCACCCACTGAGCCACCTCATTAAGGCTGCTTTCACACTTGGTTTGAACCTGAGTTTGATTGCTCCCCCACTTCCAGCTGGATTGGCTTCACATTACATTTTCTTCATTACAAACATTCATACGTTTTCATCATCAAAGCGACAGCTGTTTACCCCTGCTACTATGTACCAACAATGCAGGAGAAGGCTCACATATTAAAGTTTTATACTTTAGCTTTTGAACCTTTCCTATTGTTTCCAGTACAGAGCAGCATTTGCATCTATCTGCTGTAAATGTTCTAAAGAATATGGGAGTCCATTGATGTTAAAAGCAAAATCCCACTTGTCAGCAGAACAAACACACAAACACAGTTTTAAACACAGTTTTTCACAGAACATTAAATTGAAGATCCAGACAAACCAAACTCTGATGTCAAATGAACCTTTGTACTTTTGTCTTGTTTTCCAGTACAAATATCTAAGCATTCTTAAATTAAGATACATTTACTTGAGAAGCAAAATGACGTTAGATGTTTTGTCTTGTCTTGATGTCTTGTTTTCTGAAAAAATGTATTAGAATTAAGTGTTTTTCTTAAAACATGCATGCAAATGGTGTGCTAAATTCAGCTAATGTGTGGTTAAAAATTGAGCATATCAGCTCCCTGAATTAGGGCCCTATAAATGCATTTTAATTTTTATTTTTGGCCGAGATACAACTGTTTGAAAATCTGGAATCTGAGGGAGCAGAAAAAACAAAATCAAAATCAATCACCTTTAAAGTTGTCCAAATGAAGTTCTTAGCAATGCATATTATTAATCAAAAATGAAGTTTTAATATATATATGGTAGGAAATTTACAAAATATCTTCATGGAACATGATCTTTACTTAAAAGATTCTAAACTTTCTTTCTAAAGTTACACTGCTTTCCAAAAGTTTTGGAATCAGTTTTTATTTCATTTTCAGTTTCATTTTTTTTTCAGCATTTTTTTTTTTTCAGCTTTATTTGATCTAGACTAAGATCTTGATCTAAGAATGGTTAAAAAAAATCAAATATTAATTAATTAATTAAAGGCACAATTAATAGAAAGCATGAAACGTACACAATTTAACAGCAATTTGTTTTTGTTATTTCTCAAAATTTAATGGTTTCATACTTTATTTTTTTAAATCAAACACATCTGTAATTAATAGATTTTATTTATTTACTTTATTTATTTATTTATTTATTTACCAACCCCCAGAAACACTATTTCTTCAAGTTTATCCAAATTTTTATTTTGACAGGTTGCTTTGAAGACCTTCAAGTTTCTGTTTGTAGCCTATATGATATGATGATAATTTTTCTTACAAGAAACTGTAAAATGTATTGAGGCGGCAGAGGCTGAAAACACCACAAGCGTTACACACTTCAGTATGTGTGTAGTGAAGGAAACATAGAGACATGCAAAACATGCAGGGTTCATATTTAAATTGTGTTTTTGCAGCTTAATATTCACAGACACTAGTCAATATTGTGTTTTGATTTAATTGTACTGCCCTCCAAAATTTGTCAAATTCCAAGACATTCCGTGTTGTACGGTAAATTCTGTTTTCATGACTGGATTCCGTGATTCCGTCTGCGTTTTGTTCATCGCAGAAATCATAGGTCCCTGCTGAATTTGATTTTTGGGGTCATAAGTATATTGCAGTTGTACTATTGTAGGTCTTGTTTTGTGTTGCATATAATGAAGCTGTTATCTTTTAGTTTGCGAGTTCCAAATAAAAACAAACAGCATGATCTTTTGAGAAGCGCCTCTGATTTGTGAAGTTCTTAATTCACTGAATTATCCAGGTGTAAGCGGAGGATTTTCTTAATGTAAAACAGTCTATGATGCTGTGATGTCGTGTGTGTGGATGGCAGTGGGGTACTGTATGTTGTGGGTGAGTGTTTCTTTGTTTGCGTCCCTCCCCCTCTCGCCCTGCTCTGTGTGTCCAGGTGGGGCGTTCTCAGTGCAGCTGAACTCGTGAGAACGTCCCGTCCCTCCGCTTCTCTCTCCCGTCCTGTCTCATTTATTCCTGCCTCTCTGGTGCTTCAGCAAACAGCAGCGCTGGGCCGTATTGATCCGCTCACCTCTGTGTTTGCACCGAGTCCCGCAGTACTGATTCAGCTCAGCGGCTCTGCGCTTGTGTCATTAACTATGAGTGGCCATGGACTTTGATTATAGGAAGTGCCCCAGGGCTTGGGATAAGGAGCAGGAGTTTTGACAAAGCAGTCAGAGACTGATCCATCACAGGAGCGACACATTGTTTTGTCCCAAAGATCTGGAGCGTTACTGCTTGATCCATTCAGTTCAGCAGCTGTTGTGATGCTCTCGGAGCCTTTGCTCTACTTTGGGCAGTTCTTAGTACAAGCATCAAATCTGTCTGATGTAAATTTATGTAATATTAAATTACTTCTTGCAGGCTTTATTCAGAACATAAAAACTTCAATAAATTGAAGACATTTTGTCAATCACCAGATTATGACAAATCTCTTTTAATTTTGAAATTCTTATGAATACTGGAAAAATGCATAAGGACTTTTAAAGCGATTGTCAGACAGCAGAAGCATTTGATCCCGATTAGCAGTGTTAATGTCTTATGTCATGTCTAATTGTCACAACCCATGTTTCATCCGCCCAGGAGTTTTTGTCCACTGGGATTTTTTTGCACTTCATTTCATCAGTTGACATCCACCCTGAGTGATTTTACGCGCTACTATATTAGCCTTCTCTCGTTCTTCAGATGGCTGTAGGTTGTGACTTTTTCTGCTGCTGGCGTTCGGCCCGGTCTCTGCTGAGATTAGGGTCTGTCTGTTGCGGATGAGAGCGTCATGCCACAATGAGACAGAGATGACAGAAGGGTGCGGAAGGGATTAGTGCAGTGATCTCAGACAAACAAAGCAGGAATCCGTGAGACATGTCAGGCGGGAAAGTGAGATTCCTGTCTCTAGTACAAGCCGCCGCAGCACTTACATCAGCTACTTCCTACAGCAGCATCGTAACGCACATGAAGTTTCCACAGTGACTGATGTAACACGCTCTGAATGAGCAACACCTCCACGTGGCTAATGTGAAGTGCTTGGAAGTGTTTCTAAAATGCACAGTTGCGACCAGTGTTGGGGGGGTAGCGCATTACAAGTAACACAATCAGATTGCTATTTTCAAGTAATTAGTAAAGTGACACATTACTTTTGCAGTCAGATTACGTTTTCAAGTAACGGGTAAAGTAACACATTGCTTTAAAATTTACAGTGAAATATCTGAGTTACATTTTCAAATAAGTAACACAAGTCAGGAGTGAGTTGCAGAGACAGAGCCGCCTCTTTCAGCCTGAGGCTCATTCATTTCCCTTCTGGTGTCAATAGGCCTACAGCTGCCAAAAATATAAACATCAAATAAACAAAAAGTTACACAAAAGAAACGTAATGGGTTACTTTCCATAAAAAGTTACTTTTCACAAAAAAGTAATTTTTTAAGGAGTAGCAATATTGTAATGCATTGCTTGTAAAAGATACTGTCCCCAACAACATGTGCAAAAATCATCTAGCTTTCCTCTGTTCTAACTGAGCCATCTATTTTTTTTTTCATTTCTGCAACAGTGCACCTGTGTAACAGCGAGAGTGTCTCAAATGAAGGGTGCTCTGCATAAACCCCCACTGACAGACACGTGTCCATCATTACGGCCTTATTACAGATGGGGTCGGAGGTCACCTTGCTGGCCAGATGACAGTGCGTGGTCAGAGCAGCTAATTGTAGGCCTGTAGCGCTGTCATGTGATTATCACATTAGTTGTTGAGGAGACGGTGGGCTTGTGTTTCATGATCTCATTGTGACGTGAACAAAGCCCTCCATTCGATTCGGGTGAGCCGATAGCGTCTCCCTTAGATGCCGATAGATGTCCATGCTGGAAACCGGGGGGTCACGTCTCGGTTTACGCCACTGAGCATGATTACTATGTTCAGGCTATTAAACAGGTTAATAAAATGACTTCACTAATTGTACACTTTGCTGTGGGTATAAAGAATTGAGTTTTTATGAGATTCTCTTTTCTACATTTGTTCTGGATTATTGAGAGAAGTAACAGCTCATCTTTTGTCTGTAGTACAACCGGTGTGGAAGTTTAAAACCTGTGGTTAAGGGTTTGTTCAGCTCAATTCAATGGAAATAATGATGCTTGACTTAGCAAACACTGCTAATTATAATGACGGTATAAGAGAGAGACTGGTTAATGATGCAGTAATCTCTGTGTTCCCACATGTATCGCTGAGTTACACGAGGATCAGGTGTCTCCGTGCTGCTATGACACATCACAAATGTGAAGTCGGTCTGTGATCTGTGTGATCTGTGTGTGAGAGAGAGATTTGACTGCGATCACATCAGCAGCAGTTTCAGTGAGTGTCATTAACCAGGATGCAGTGTCTGAGAGCCGTATTTGACATTCCAGCGCTATCAGTTTGACAGAATAACATGTTTGCTCTGCAGACGCCATTAATCGATAAAGTACAGCTTCCTTAATTGAATTCTTGACTGATCAAAACACATTCCCGGTCTGAAAAATAATGTTACGGCTGCTCTGAGAGGCACTTTACATGCTTTAGCTTTATGTAAACTATGGGAACGTTTGGCAGAAACATATAAAAAGCTTTAATAAGCACGTTTCCCAGCATATTGACTTACCGAGGGCGTTAATGGGTTTGAGGCGCTGCTGAATCAACAGGAGTTTTGTAATCACACTGACCAGTGCCGACCAGCGGTCTGACAGAGACGGGTGGAGAACAAATCTGATTGATGGGTCATAATCAGTTTCAGTTCAGCTACGACATACCATTGTAATATGCAATGGATTATCAGAATGAAAACAACACGAAGAACATCGTTTTTCAAGAAATGATGCAAAATAAGTTGAAATGTTTAGTAAAAATATATATATATATATAAATGATTCAGATGTGCCAACTGTGCAATACGTGGCAAAATGTGTATTAAAAAAAAAAAACACACACTTTGTGTGTGTGTGTGTGTAATACTAGTAAAATTGGTGCTTGTGGGGACATTTTTTCTTTCCCATGAGGAGAACTGCTTATAGATCATGTAATTTTAAAATCTAAAGATGCAGATTTTATTTATTTATTTATTTATTTATTTATTTTGACCCATGTAACAGAGTTCGTACAACGTCCTAAAAGTGCTTGAAATACTTGAGTTTGACTTTTTGAAATTCATGACCTGGAAAACTCAAAATAACAAAAGTGAATTATTGAAAGACAATGGATCTATGAAGTAAGTGTTTAAGTTTTTTTTTTTTTTAATAAGCACACTTTTTACACAAAAATCAAACAATTAAGAAAACATCTTATACTTTTTTTTTCCAGTTAATGTCATAAAACTATCGAGCTAAATTAGCAGAAGTACAGACAGTGTTGTGTAAACATGACTGAAGACGCAAGAAGAGGAACAGATGAACTGAATCAGTTGAGTGAGTCATTTAAGCTGGAACTGCTCCAATTGATTCAAACTTGTGACTTTTTTTCATTTCAAGCGATTCATTGGCAAAAACCAGATCTAATGAAAAGAGCCATTCATTTTTTTTTTTTTTTTCGTCATTATTTGAAACGATTTAAAACCATTTAAAAACCATTGCCTCTCAACATGATTTGCTTTTTCAAAGTGTTCCAATCGGATCGCGAATCTTTTGATTCAGATCAGGTCTTTAAATAGTGTATCGCGAATCATTTGACTTAGAGCAGGACTTCGGAGCGGGTTCTTGAATTATTCTGCAAATTAAACGATTCTCTATCCGCACTCCAAGTCCTGATCTGACATGATAGTTCGCAAATCATTTGATTCAGATCAGGATTTTGGTGTGGTTTCGTGACTTTCTTTTTTCCTAAACAGTAGAAAACAACAAACCATAAGTGAGATCTCTAACTTAAGTCCTTAAAAATCAAAAAAAGTAGTGCTTGAAAAGTCCTAAAGTCCTGGAATTTTATTTTACAGTATCTGTACGAACACCGATGTACCCTAACCTAACGTCTTTATTTAACATTGTTTTTTTAAATATACAAATCAGTACTAATAGAATAGGAAGGAATTAACAAATTAACAAATAACAAGCAATATCATGCAAATGCAAAAGACCAAAGGTACAAATGAAATATATAGCGCTTTACATTTTCCTAGCAGTAGCAGCGTTTCAGTTTTGTTTGTTTGTTTTGCAGTTCATTTAATAGTCCTGTGATATCAATCTTTAAAGGGACTGAAATGCAGATTATATTCATATAAAAATATGCTTTTGTACTATTAAAATAACAAGGTTATAATGTGTGTTTTCACTGATATTATTAGCAGTGAATTCTGACTCTCTCCGTGTGACTGCTGAAGCGTGCGCTGATTGAGCTGTAATTAGCGAGCACACTGACCTGTAATCAGCAGCACTGCTCTCACAGCTGCTCAGCAGATCTCTGCATCAGTAAACAACAGGCCTCTGTTCAGCTCTTCAGCTCTGTGACGACTTGAGCGCTCCTCAAAGACTTCACATGTCAGCCCTTTGTTATTATGACAACAGGGTCAAAGCACCTGTGACACTGACACCCCAAACACTGCCTTTCACTGCAGAGCCACTGCTTTCTACAGGTGTGCCCACCATATGCATATTTTAACAATTAAACTGATGGTAACGGTAATGGTCATTTTCAGGAATTCAGTTTTTCATGCAGTTAGAAATTAAGAAGAAAACGCCAGTTAATCTGGCTCCTGAAATGCAGGAGTCAGTAGTTTTCGTACAGGGCACTTGGAACGGGATGTTTGCGTCCACTGGAAAAATAACATCCAAATAACACAAGTAAAAGGAATTTTAACCATACATATTTGTATGAAATCCATACTTTATACACCACTTTTGCTCTGGGCACATTTATGGCAAACACAAACAAAATTTGTGGTCCTGCCAGTGAGGGTTTGATGTAAGAAGCTGTGGAACCTTTTATGCAACCTGGCGTCCAGGAGCCTTGAGAAAATATTATGCTTTCCACCGGTTCGAGCTCTTTAGCCGCGCTAAAGGAAAGGCATGAGCCGTAAAGAAAAAACACGCTGAGAAATGAGGGGTCAAATGTCCAAAGTGGGATTTTCGCCACGTGAACTGTGAAGATACACACGCTCGCGCGCGGGCGTGCCGCTTAACCGTGAGAGAAAAAGAGAGCGTTTGAGAGTCCAGAAAGGCACAGATCACCCATGTAGATGGCTGGGCTGGTGTAAACCTCTCACTAATTGGCAGTAGACCTGGGCTTCCTGTCTGAGCTGCATGCATGCATTATGGGAGTGCAGTTAATGCACTGGCAGGGACTGCACCAGATTGGCCGCGCGTGGGGCCGCGCTACAGTTATTCCGAGAGTGAGACTGTGGTACAATGGCCGGCCTGTTCATTAGAAAGACGCATCTGATTTGTGAACCTAGACCTGAGGCATTTGGTCGTTTGGGGTTTTAATGGTGTAGAATACGTCCTTCAGCCTCATCGTGGTTATTTGTGTTTATTCTGGATGTTCTGACGAAATGCATAATGTAGCCTTGCGATTTTTCGCTCTTCCTAGAGGAACATTTTTACCTGACCGATGGATGCTTTAACTTCAAACCAGCGTGAGGTAAATGAGTCTTGCCGGGCCGTCAGTCTTTTTTCCGGCAGAGAGCTCATGGCAAGCGTGAATGCTTCCTGATCTCTCTCTCTCTCTTGTCCTGTACCTGCCAGACCCTCTTGATTGATCGCGAAGCGTTTCACCCTCAGGAGAACCGGCGGCTCGGGGCATTTCCACATTCGTCCAGATAAATCTTTTATCCTGGTGAGGATCTCACTAAACCCCCCCTCTTGTTTCCTGTCGTGGCTGGGGAGAATGTTATCAGGCGGTCCTGCTGTTGTCCCCTGGCCGTCCCGTTTGGGGGTCAGAGCGGTTAGCGGTTACCTCTTGAAACAGCATGGCGTAGAGGGAAAGGTCACGGCCTCTGCTCGGAGCGTCCATCCTTCTTGTGAGCTCCAGGGTCATCCGAGTGCTCCGCGTGCCCACGGGGCATCAGGGACAGGCCTACGGATGCCGGAGCCTCCGGGACGGGGCTTTAATAAGTCGGCCGGGCTGAGCCCAGTAGGTGGTGTTACAGCTCTAATCCTCTCAGAGCCATAAAGCAGCACCCAGCGGCTCTCATCCATTTCAGTGTGGCCGGCGGCGTTAGCGGGAGCATCACCAGAGCTGAGCGGGCCTCGGGCCGAGGGTCCGGACGATTAGTTCCGCTGACCTCAGACCTGTCGGCCGCTTGGTGCTTTAACTTTCCACCGTCCTTTTTTTTTTTTTTTTTTTTTTTAGCCGCTGGTGTCATTCCACACCAGTGCCACTTTACAGTGAAGAGTTGTTGAGTTTGACCAAATGAACGTCGAGTTTTGTGTCAAAACTCCATCAGATCTTAACACTCCCTTTGGGTGGTGTGATGACTTGCTTTGCTATTTCAGAAACGCTGCCAGTGTGTTCATTTTTATTGCAAATGGCACTAAACCTCAGAACTTTACTGCTAACAATTTGTTTCATTTTCAAACTACAAGTGTTGTGATCATATCAAGGTGAATCCAACAAAAACTGGGAAAGAAAGATTTGTAGTACAGATTTATTTTTCCAGTAAAATTGACTTTTGAATGAATGACATTATTAAACATTCCATTAATCTGAGGCACTTGCTGTATTTTCTGTGCACAACCCGCATAGTTTTCCCAGGCTATTGTGAGATTATAAGATGGAAATTTCCCTCTTCATTTCGCTTAAAAAAATAAAATAAAATAAAATAAAATCCAGCTCTGGAATTACATTTAAAAATGTTCTAATATAATTATAATTTTTAGCAATTGAAAATAGGCTTAATTTCTTAATTTTCTTTAAACAAGGTCTGATTTTTTCTTTTGATTTAGGGGTAAAATGTTACACATATTTTCAGAAGTAGTTGAACTCTGTTTTATTTTTTCCTAAAATTATTAATTCATTATTAATTAATTATTTAAATTTTTATGTTTCAATTTTTAAAGACTCTGTTTTAATGGTTAAATTAAATGGTATTAGTCAAAAAGCATGTCTAATGAGTCATCATAATCATAAAACTGACAATATTAAACAGCATTTTTTTAAAAGGTTAACAAAAATTAACCATTAATGGTTTCATTAAATATTACTGATCAAAAGGATCTCTATTTAATTGATTTAATAAATGTAATGTTAAATAATTTTTAAAAATGAAAAATAGGCTTAATTTTATTTAAACATGATCCAATAAATTGATTTATGGGTAAAATGTTACTTGGACATGTTTTCTTAAGAGGGGCCCTTTTGAAATCTGTTTTATTTTTTTCCGAGATTCCATTTTTTCTATTTAAATTGTTCTGTAATCCGTTTTTTTTCCCATTTGCATTCTTATAGAGTTTTAATGGTTAAATTAAATGTTATTCATCAAAAAGCATGTCTAATGAATTGAAATCATAAAACTTACAATATTAAAGAGCAATTTTTTTAAAAAGTTGAACAAAAATTACATTCTTAGGATTTTTTTTTACCAAATTCTGTTTTCTATTAATTTTGTTGTTTAAAATTCCATTTTAATGGCAAACATGGTTTCTTTAAGACAAACCAAACTTTTATTTTGACGGGTTGCTGTGAACATCTTTAAGTTTCTGTGTGTATATGATACAATGTTAGTTTTTCTCATAAGAAACGGTAAAATGCTCATGAAGTGACTCTCACAGCAGTTTTAAAGATTGTTTATGTGTTCACGTACTCTTGTATTGAGACAGCAGAGACTAAAAACTCAGCGAGCGTCTTGTGCGCTTCAGTATGTCTTTAGTAAACGAAACCATCATTCACACAGAGACATATGGGATTCATGCATGCAGGATTCATATTTAAATGGTATTTTTGTGGCTCACAGACACTTAAGTGTTCTGACCTACTTTTGACTTATTCTTCCAAAATTTGGCACATTCTGTGACATTCCATGATGTACAGTAAGATATAAGTTATATTTTTATAATTGAATTCCGTGATTCCGTCTAAGTTTTCCGCATTATGGAAATCAGATGCCCCGACATGTGTCACGTAATTGCAGCCTAAAAATGCTTGTGCTCTTGAATGGCAAAGTCTTATGAGCCAGACACACTGTAAGCAAAATATTGAGTCAAAGTGGTACCAAATTCACATCTTGCTTGTTGCACCTTTTGAACCAGTTTGAACATAAGTCCTGCTGCACCCATCCAGCTTCACTTACTGCACTCCTCTCTCCAGCAGCTCAAAATGCCTCGAGAGGAAACCTGCGGGGCTCAATCACTAGAAGATCATTTCAGGCCTCATGGTGCTGAGCTCCGGCTGATCCCCGGGTCTCCAGACAGCGTTCAAAGCGATCTGTTTAATGGCTAACGTTCTTACCGCCCTCCTGCCGGTGCAGATAGTCAGTCAGACTCGCCCTCAGGCTGCAGATCCTCTCACGGACAAGACGTCCCGCTGACCCAGTCATCAATAACATCACGTGACGCTGATGCATGTGCACTTAATTACTTAAATTCTTACCACATCCACCAGAAAAGTTGTCAAAATGCAGGTCGACATGCAGCACTTAAAGTCTGGCGCTGAAGTGTCTGAATAGGCTTGTTTCCCACTTATGCATGAGGTACTCAGAGCATCTTGGCTCAGAGCCGGGCAATGTGGACACTGGATCAACAACAAGGTGTCCATTAACCAGCGAAGCTGAGCTCCACAGTCCTCTCCAGTCTTCCAGACAGATTTATGCTGCACCAGGCTGAGTGGTGTCTCTGTGAAGGAGCTTGACAGTTCAGAAGTTTCCTATCAAGAACCATTTCTTGCTGTACAGAATACTCTTGCATAATAGGATAACCCATCCAGCATAACCAGATTGCTCCCTCCTCTTACGGCCCCCTTACTGGACTACTGAACTTATCAAGCAAACCTTCAAAGGAACCAGTATTTTTAGGAGCGTGCCCTTAGTTTGTGATGTGCTGTTGGAGATTCATGAACGAACCCAAGCGGACCGGGCCGAGCCGAAACGAGCGTATATCTCGGCTAGAGGTCCGGTGACTCCAGAGCGTCAGCTCAAAGACTCCCGGAGCTCGGAGAGCGGTGAGAACTTAGAGACGGGCTCCACTAGAGGAGATAATGCTAATGAGGACTCACGGGGTGAAACAAAATGGCTTAATTGTATTGAGTTGATCCCGTGTTAGAGCACAAAGGCTCGGGGAGGTTACGCTCACACATGAGGCTTATTGTAATCCCTCCGTAATTACCGAGCCGAGGCATCTTCTCATGGGAGCGGAGGGCCGTCCTCGGCGCCGCATTCACACGTATCCTTGAGGAAGTATCAATTCCTTACTTAGAGGAGTCACAAAAGCTGGACAAAAACACATTCAGGCCACCTTTGTTGGGCGTGGAGCGATGATAGACATCTACAGTGTGGAGAGAAAGGCTCATTCAGACGCAGGTCAACTGCGGAGGAGCGGAGCCGAACGGCGGCTGTAAGTTGGCAATACGGGGGCAGAAATGCGTTATTTAAACGCTGCGACAATGGCTTGTTTGGAGCTCTTTTGAAGCGTCTCGGTCAGAGGCCGCCGGCGTTGGCGCTCTCTCCCTCCAGCTTTTGACAGGAAGCTCATGATTTTAAACGTACGCCGCATGCATAATGCATCAGGCCGCACAATCGCATACGGGATGCGCGAGCCAGCGGACGCGGCGAGCACCTGTGCCGAACAAAGATGGCCTTTCTGCGGTGGATGTCTGCCCTGGTACCCGCTGTCACCGTTTCCCTGCCCCGACCCCAGCTGCGCCGCATTCAGCCTGACACGCATTCATCTCGACCGACGCCGCCGACGCTCATAAAGACCTCTTTATTTGCTTATTAACCACAGTAAGAAAGCCCTCCACTAACATTTTGGGGATGAGTTTGCGATTGTGAGGCTCGCACATGCGTGAGTCGGTGGCTGGTGCGCGTGCGGTACCGTGCCCGTTTGTCAGGGTGTTTTACCGTGGTATTAAGATGTCATCTGTCAGATGCGCTCAGCTTCACCGATGAGTCTGTAGCGCAGTCAGAACGTCAATGGTGAATCTCACAATGTCAGAAACATGTTTTGGAGTGTATTTTACCACCAATTTAAAACAAACTTTTAAAGAGAAGGAAAAAGAAATTATATTTCACAAAAAGGAAAATTATTATAATTTTTTGACCAATTTTATATGATGTGTTACTGTGCACTTACATAAAAATATACACTTGTTGTGAAAGCACAGTTAAAGCACAGTAACTGGATGTAATGGCATAATTAAGTTGGCTTGAGAGAACCTACAGCTTTCAAGCTAGAACCACAGAACTCAACCCAGCTCTTCAGACCGATCTGACTTAGTGTGCTGTATCTTTTTATCTCGCTAGCTAAGCCTAGCAACTACAGTCATGCTAGTGACCTGCTAATCATGCTAACAACATGCTAATTATGTAAAAAATATGTTAGCAACATGCTTATAACATGCTAATCATGCTAGTAACTTGCTAATCATGCTAGAAACATGCTAGTAAAATACTAATAATGCTAACAATATGAAAATTATGTAAGCAACATGCTTGTTAGACATGCTAAAACATGTTAACAACTTGTTAGTAACATGCAAATCGTGATAAAAAGACTAGCAACATGCTAGTAGCATCTTAATCATGCTAGTAACTTGTTAGTCATGCTAGAAACATGCTAACAACATGCTAGTAACATGTTAACAATATGCTAATTATGCAAGTAACGTGCTTGTTAGTCATGCTACAGTATGTTAACATGCTAGTAACATGGTAATCATGCTAGCAATATGCTAACCATGGTAGAAACTGACTAGCAACATGCTAGTAACAAGATAATCATGTTAACAACATACTAAGGTTAATAATCGTCTATATGAAGTGTACAACTTTAAGCTTTTACAGCTGCTTTAAATTTTCAAGCTAGGCTTTCTCAAGACAACCTAAAGTTTGTCTTGACTAACTTTTGTATCTAGTTACACTGTAAACTGTGATAAATCTGCCCTTCAGCCCACTCCTTCAACTTTGTCCCGATCTCAAATGCAAGAGTTTTGAAGAGCAACATGTTTACTCTGTGTAATACTGGGAAAACATGTTCTGCCCTGAATCATCCTAAATAATATTAAATCTTAATTTTCTAATCTTAAACTTTCTAAACATAAAGTGACACAATTATTTGCATTGTGGCATTTTCATGATAAATAAACATGCTTTGCTCCAAATTCCCTGTATCTATACAGTGCAAATAGGATAAATTAAAGTGCTTTAAATGAATTCATGAAATATTTTATTGTTGTTGTTAGTGGTGGTGTTTTTTTAATCTCCAAATGTTGTTGCATGCAGGACGCTAATTCAAACTTTGCATCCACATGAATTCCAGTGGAGTGTTGTTTAAGCTGTCTTTGTCATTTTAAAATGAGAGGAGAGTCAGAAGAGTCTGTGAGAATACAGACGTGTGTGTCTGAAAGCATGTTTGTCTGTGCGTTCGCTGCGTGTGTGCACATGTGTCTGCTGGCGCGCTCTGTGCGGCCGGTATTGTGTAAGTTGAGATCAGGCCATGCTTTATACATGCAGAAATCTGGACCCGTTTGCAGAGCCAGCTGCACACACAACAGAACCTGCACCCAGCTGCAGACATGAGCCCAGACCGCCTCTCTCTCTCTCTCTCTCTCTCTCTGTCTCTGTCTCTCTGCCCCGCACCCACTCCTGACGCATGTCCCGGGGCCACAGGCTTGTTGTTATGCTAATAACTTTGCTGCACTGAAAAAGAGAGATGTTAAATGTTGTTTGCAGTCAGAACATGAAAGAAAAGGCAAAGAACAGAAAGAAACCACAATTAATTACAGGCATGTGGTATCAAATGAGTCACATGACACTAGGTTTGATTTCCATGTGCATACACGAAGAATGATCGCACTGTTCTTTCCTACATGAATCAATGGCAACAGTCGCTGTCAAGCTACAAAAAAAGTCCCAATAAAGGACATTTTAAAGGGATAGTTCACCCAATATTCTGTCTTCATTTACTCACCCTCACATTGTTCTAAACCTCTATGTGTTTCTTTCTTCTGAACACAAAAAAGATCTTTTGAAGAATGTTGATAGCCATTGACTTCAATAGGACATTGTTACTCATGTTATGTAAGTCAATGGGGACCAGCGACTCGTACAGGTTTGGAACAACTTGAGGGTGAGTAAATGACCACAGATTTTAATGTCTGGGTGAATTATCCCTTTAATGTATAATAGTTTAATGATAGTGGTGCATATGATGAGAGGTATGACAGAAGAGAAATCAATAAATAATGAGGTGTTGAAAAATATAAGTCTGAAAACTATCCTATCATTACAGATGACTTGGAATATAGTCCTGCAGATTTGTTTTGATCTATTTTTTTTAGTCCATTCAGAAATACACACAAGAGATCCACAAACATCTTGAAGTGTCTGAATAATGAATAATGACCTTAAAGCTGTAGTTCATATGGAAATGGATCAAGTGCTCTCACACACGCAATTCATTCCAACCCCTTAGGACTTTGTGTAAAACTCAAAACTTTTTTCTCTTTTTTCCCCTTTTTTCATACACATAAGTCAAACAGGGATGGATGCTGTCCACTTTCAAAAAAAAGGGGGAAAACAATGTAAATAACGTAAACAACAAAAGTATGGGCAAGCTGTGAAGATTTTAACAATTCAGCAGCACACACTTGTAGTTGAGTCACTAGATTGATGTGCAATTGTGAGACTGGTTAGATCAAGCAGCATTTTCAGTTTATTTTCTGCAGAACTGAACCAAACTGCAAAACATAGTTTCAGAGCAACTTTCTGAATCTGTCTTATCAGCCACATTGATTGAACAAACAGGTAGTGCTGCCACTTACTCACGCCATTGGTTTCATGGTGCTGCAGTGTTTATTCTTTTTATCTTTTCAGAAAATTAAACTATGAACAGCTTATTTACAGCTGTCTCTCGCATACTACCCTGGGAGTGGAGAAAGTATTTTAACACCTGAAAAGTTGAAAAGCTTTAAAGTGCTCCTATTATGCCATTTTAAGGTTGCTAAAATTGTTTTATGAGTCTCCTAAAACAGGTTTACATGTATGCAAGGTCAAAAAACACTTCAGTTTTCTCCAAAAATAGATTTAATTTTACCTAATTTCTAAGTGATTCATAAACGACTCGTACGAAGCAGTTTGAAGAATCAGTCTCTCTAAACCCCTCCTTTCCGTGAGCCCTCACTGCTGTGATTGGTCAGATGGCGCAGTCCTTTATGATTGGTCTACTGCGTACAGCACGTGTCTGAAAACAGTACGCCCATTGCCATAACTGACTGACAGCCCTGGACACTTGACAATACATTGAAAAGATGGCATCGATTTTACCATAACAATGAAACGCTTGAAGTGGCTGATCAACAAGTTAGCATGTACTACCGTAGAAAGTGCTCGCAATTTGCTAATGTAAGCCAACCGGGCACACCTCGACGTTGGAAACTTCAACATTGTGTAATGCATTAAGCGGCTTTCACACTGAATATGGAAAGCACTTCACAGCGCACTGGCAAAAGTTCAACTCATTTGACATTCGTCCGTCCTCGCGGGGCGCAAACAATTGAACCGAATGGGTTTCATAGCACAACGCTTTCCGCATTCGGTGTGAAAGCCGCTTCATGCGCCATCCTTTATTATTACTCCAACTACCCTGGTGAAAAAACCAGCATATGCTGGTTAGGTATGTTTTGATGCTGGTTTAAACTGGTCCTTAGCTGGTTTGTGCTGGTCCTTTGCTGGTTCATGCTGGTCCTTGACCAGCAACATGACCAGCAAAAACCAGCAAAGGACCAGCTTAAACCAGCATCAAAACATACCTAACCAGCATATGCTGTTTTTTTCACCAGGGTAATGAGACAGACAGACAGTCAAGCTGCATCAATCACAAATTGTCAGACTACAGTGGGTCCACAGCTGAACAACAGAACTACAGAAGTGTGATTTAGCCGGTTAGCATGACACAACATAACATACACAGCTACGTATTTTGAACGATCGCTAGAAAATACAATCTTTGTAGATTCATCTTTTAGAAGTGAATATAAAACAAGTGTACTCTCACAGCGTAGGATACAGTGTCTTCTCGACATGACGTAAACCACATGGAAATTTTATTGAGTTTGTGGGCGGGCAAGTTGTTTGCAACGTAGAACATTCTGCAAATGTGTTGCTCCGTGACGTATAGCCCTAACAGAAAAAGATTCGACTCGTTCAGGCGATTGTGAGCCGTCTCTTTTTTTTTTTTTTTGTTGATAGACAATAACTTTGTTTATCGTGCACATGATTTATCATCGGTTTCACAACTTTGCAGATAGTTTATGTTCACATACAGCTACATGACACACTACATGAAAGGTTATATTTGAAAAGCACCCTAAGTCTTTAGGTACATTAAGCAACTGAACTGACCTTCATAGAGCATGCTTATTTATATATGTCCAGCTTATAGAAGCGTTCTAATTGTATTTAGTGATATACATCTACTGGCGTCAGGCAGACACACTTAAGAGCTGTCCAAATAAATGACTCCGTAATGAGAGCCGAGAGTGGCGTTTGTGTGTTTGATGAAGCCGTGTTTGTTTACCAGGTGAACACTTTTGGATAATTAGCAGAAGGTTTGAGATCATTTTCATTCTGAACAGAGAAGTGCATAGATCAACAGGTCAGCAAAAATAAGGGCAAGACAGAGCTTGGATTTTAATTTTACTTTAAGATTTTTTTTAAACTAAAAGTTCCCAGGGGTTAAAGCTATTTTTCAAGGAAGCCTGGTCATAATAAGCACTATTACAGAGTGATAAAATAATAGTCAAAGGTAGATTTTGGTGTTTAGTGCCATGTGTTACAGTGGGTGCTCATGCAGAGGGACACACACATGCTCATTATGTGTAAACATGTATGCAGCGCTTCATAAACCCATAGACACACATGCAGGCGCACACGCACACACACACACACACACACGTCATGAATGTCTGTCTCATGAGACTCTCGTGTTTGTCTTGGCCATTTCCTAACAGCTCTCCTCCCGTAGGCAGGTCTGAAAGTAAGTTGACTGCACAGCTCAGATGATGCTGGTGAACACATGTGAGCGTGTGCCTGTGAGAGCCACAGTGTAGCGTTAGTGTAGCGGGTGGAGCACAGCTCACAGCACAGGCTGATGGGATGGAGAGGGAAGGTGTGTTTGACTGCGTGTCTCGATTCGGCGTATGCCGGGCTGAAACGCTGTGTCAGACCACCAGCACGTCACAGTGACACATGCCATCGCAGTGAGGTCAGCTGCTTCACTTACTCACAGCCCACTAACACTCAGAAGTAATCATGAATATGTCTGGGAAAAACAGTAAGGAGGCTGTATTAATTTTTTTTTTGACAAACCAGCGCTTTCTTTGTTTTAGGTTTAAGAGATGAAATCTGCGTTTTGGTTCTTTTTTTTTTTTTCTTGACGCGCTCAAGTTCAGAGACCGAGGTGGCAGAAATTGCATTCTGTTTGCTTTCATTAATTTACAAAAGCGCAATGTTTTGTTGTTATTGTGAGTGCACACAAATAAACGTACAGTCTTTACAGATTGGAAAGAGCGGATTTTTTTCGTATTTTAAGAGCAAGTGACCCCACCGACGCCTCCATCTGTCATGCTGTAAGCATGCTACTGTTCGTTAGCCCACAAAAAGCTTGCAATCCATGTTGTCTGTGCACTGATTTGCAGCGGGAAAAAACAATAAAGAAAAATATGAAGGAGAGAATGGTTGCTTGATGGTCTGCTCTCTCATTGGCTGTAGGTCTGTGACTCCTCCCCCTGAATGTTCCCTTGCCCTGTATCTGCTCTCTCATTGGCTGTAGGTCATCACCAATGTCATTTCCATTCAAAACCCATTTCACACTGCAGGACGGCGAGTTGCCGACAGGTCCAGATATTTAGCATGCCAAGTATCTCATGGGTGTCAGCTCTTCTCTCAGATTCATCTTTGATAACACACTATCCGATTGTCACTTGCTGAATGAGCCTCTGATTTGATTTTAGGCATTTATCAGAGAATTCCACAAAACTGCTGGTGAAAATTATGGCTAAAATCATGCGGTGTCAAACTGGCATAGGTGTCAGATATCTGTGTTTTATGCTGCATAATGCATAATTGATATCTTTTTTCATGTGATCGCAATTATGTATTGTTTTATTTAAAAAAATAAATGTAACATGAATTAAGCAATGAAAATGCTGATTCCATGTTATTATTATTAAAAATCCAGATTTTAAAATAAAAAATCCAGATCTTTTTGAAATCTTCCCTGAACCTGTCATTAGTCTTGCTCCAACATTAAAAAAAAAAAAAAATATATATATATATATATATATATATATATATATGTATGTGTGTGTGTGTGTGTGTGTGTGTATATATATATATATATATAATTTTTTTTTTTTTAAATGTTGGAGCGAGACTTTTTTTTTTGACTTTTTGCCTTTTTTTTTCTGAATTCTTAGTTTTTAATTTCACAAATATGATATAAACTCTTATTGTTAGAAATATGAATAGAAAAGTCCGAATTGTGAGATATAAACCTGCAATTGTGAGAAAACATAATGAGTTTATGAACTGCAGCTTTATGAAGTTCATGAAAGTGTGGGGTGTGAGACAAACTTGCAGTTGTGAGAAAAAAGTCAGGACTGTAAGATTAAAAAGTTGCAATTGTATGTTTCTTAGTTTATTTTATCTTTTTATTCCATGGTGAAAACCAGCTTCCATCCATACTAGTGTCCTGTATACCGTGAACTCTAAATTATATACTGCACATTATTTCTCTTAATACAACAGTATGCAGCAGTTTTTTTCTTTGTAATCCAATTTTGTGTAAAAATCTCTTATTGTCAGATGGAATAATGAGCTCTGACGTGGATAAACACTGATCGTTGAATCTTCTGCACATGTTGTTGAATGTAGTAGGTCGTCCAGGTTTTCTCAGTATGCAGTGCATTGTGATGAATCCAGTATGGGACAGCGCTGGAATCGTCAGACTCCGTTTCACTTCCATCCGTAACTGTGTGTGTTTGCAGTGTCAGCCTGAGGCCTCTGGACATAACGACTTATTTAAACTATGGAAATGCTGCAGATTTTTCTTGATATGTCACAACAGTTTTGCCACAGTCTCAAAGAAAAGAAAATATGTTACTTAAACGCCGTATGAAGTAATGAGATATTTTGTGTGCAACACAAAAGAACCACATGCAAAGTCCTATTACAGCAATCTAAAGCAAATAACGCCAGCTTTGATATTTCATATGAGCTATAATTGCCTCCAAATGCATTTGTGCAGCTGAAATGTCAAAATACTCCTTAATGCTACGGCTCGTATTACCAAACTATAAGCGTCTCTTTCGCCGAGCCGATTATTTTATCCTGACGTGTATCTCGCTCTGCCACTATTGTGCTTACTGTATGTTTTCAATCAGCGCATGTGAAATAAATGTCCCGAGCTGACATACTCCCTAAAGCGGGCCTGATGTGCAGATGAAGTCATGTCATCATGTGAATGGGTGTTCTTCATGACCTCAGCACAGATGAGCAGCATCTGACCTTACAGACACAGTTTCACACTGCTGCTGCTCAGTCTGGCCCAATGTGCTGATCATTGGCATTTGAGAACACGTTTAATCGGGTTTACTTGTTAAGTAAACAAACCTTTCAAAGATTATATCACATCAGATTACATATTTATATAATTAGCGAACGGTCTTTGCGATCGCATAATTGCACTAAGCCGTCTCGTCCATTGTTGGAATGAATTTAAAAAGTAGCACCGTTTCATATACTCACCAGCGCTGATTTTTACTGGCCTTTGGGCCTTTGGCGAGTGTCAGTTTTAGGCCGCGGCGCCATCTGAGGCCGTTTCAGCCATGGGCTCAACAGAGCTTGAATTACATCAACAAATCTGCCTCAGGACTCATATTTACTTATCTTTCTTTACAGACTTTATCAAAGCCTGGAGTAAATCATTTTTGAAACCTCTGCTCCTTGAGTTTCCTTGTTATTAGTGACTGTTGCTGTTTTTGATCTGGCAGATCAGTTTTGAATGTGGTGGAGTTGGAAAGCCGACGGCCTCTTCACAAACACAGCTAGTATTTTAATAACAACTCATCTCCAGCGCCGCCCCGCCGAGGTCAGCCGTCTCTTTCCTTGCGAACGCTAGCCGTGGTTTCTACAGAAACATCTGAGGTGAGCTCAAAACAGCCTCTGTTTGTTTCTGATGGCTGAAATAAGAGCAGTGTTCAGGGGCCGTGTTTTCACTCCAGTACTTCGCTGTGTGATGCAGTGACTCCAGGCCACAATGACATGATTTCTGGACACTTTCTGCGAGAACAGGAGCTGTTTCAACATTGTGTCCGTGGATGCTGCACCACAACCACCAGACAACACACACTGCTTCACCGGCCTATCGGTGAGCCTTCATTTCAGAGCACAGATGAGACTTATGTTCAGTCCTTGACTTAACATCAGTTTATAAAAAGTTCAGGGCCCTATGAAATGTTTTATTTTTTCTCTTCTGTTTTATTGTTATTGTCATTTGAATGCAAAATAAAGAATAATAATAATAATTTATTAAAGTTTATTTTTACAGTAGCCCTATGACTTTTTTATTTATTTTTTTGCCCCTAAACAATTTGGTGTTTTGTGTTTACATTTTTCAGATGATCGGATGAAGGCGTAAAATATTCATTTCATTTATCTTTTCATCAAATGAAAATTAAACCAACTTTATTTTTTGGCAAACAGTTATTTTTTAAAAAGGAAACATTAAAGAAATATTATGCAGTAATACATTTCTTCAAACTTTTTTGACAGGTTGCCATGAATCCCTTTACATTTGTGTGTGTATGTGATATGACAGTAGTTTCTCTCCAAATGCTCATGAAGTGACTCTCAGAGCAGGTGTGGAGATGTTCTTCATGTATTTACGTCCTCATTTAGTGACACGACAGATGCTGAAATCGTGCTACTATGTGTGTAGTAAACAAAACCACGTGTCTGCGCCGTTCATTCATACAGAGATACGCAGAACGTGAACGATTCGTATTTAAGTAATCATTTTGCCGCTTAATATTTACAGATGCTAGGCCATATCATGATATGATTAAAGTGTAATGACCTACTTTTGATTAACTCATCCAAACTTTGGCAAATTCTGCGACATTCCGCGTTATACAGCAAATTCTGTTTTCATGACTGGATTCCACGATTCCGTCGGCCGGTATCAGTGTTAAGGCGGGCGTACATGGTGCGATTTTTGAGGTGGTACGAGCTCGCATGCGATTTTTTTGGTTATCGGAGGAAATCGTCTCTTCTCGTATGGTCGGGGCTCGTATGGTGTGTGAGAAATTACGAGACGAGCAGAGTGCCTTACGAGCACTTCCGACCTCACGATCATTTTTAAACATGTCAAAAAACTTCGGGAGCTGTCGGATTGAAAGCGTGACGTGTGTGCTGTTGAACGAGCCGATTTGTTGAGCAAACTGGAAATTTAGCTATAGTGGTGGCCAACTAGCCCCCTCGACGTGCATAATACTACGTTGAAACATACATTACAATACTGTACAGTGCTGTAGCATTGCAGTTCCAATGTCTTTAATGCATATGCTTGTTAGCACTGCTGTAGAGGTGAAGTTTTGTCAAGTTTGCAACCAGTGTACACACGCAAGGGTGATCAGACGGTTCCTGCATGTGTAGCAAAGAGTCACGGCTCATATTTTTTATATGCAGTTATGAGATGAGCAGTTATGAGCAGTTGAATTTAACAGTGCATACACAGTATATTATACACAGCCTTTCTCTCAGATTTCAAGGGCAAATAATCTGATCACCCTAAATATACAGAGACACACTGCATGGTTTAACATTTTACTGTTAAATTTTACCGAAAAGGATCTCTTCCTCGGAGTCCATGCGCGGAACTTCGTGAATGCGATTGCCTCGGAAATCGGCAGGTTTTAAAATCGTGCCGTGTACCACTGCGTCCGTAAACAAAGTCACTCGTGACGTGTGCGTGGCCATACGGTCTTCCGACTGTCCGAATTCGCACCGTGTACGGCCGCCCTTAGTTGCAGTGTGACATATATCAAGTCGTCATTTTATGAGGAAAAGCTGAACTTTTTTCTGAACTTCTTGGAAACCACGTCTCGTGCCACATGTTCGGGAGCAGCACCTGAGCGGCAGGAAGCTTACGGGTGAGGCAGCGGCTAGTCTTCACGGTGCCTCATACATTAGCGCGTGGCCGTTTCAGGCCGTTTGACATAACGTATTGGGCACAGCGCAAAAACACGGCCCGACTAATTACTGATGTCATTGCTCGGATATGCTTTCAGCTCAAGTCTGCTAAAATCTACCTTCATGCTTGCCTCTTGTAAGCGAACGAGAAGTTTGCGTGGTAGGGATTGTGTTTCATAAAATACTACTAAGCAATTACTGTCCACTGAATGGATGTTTTACCTTTTACATGCAAAAAAAGGGGGCTTAAATAAACTGATATTGTAGAGAAAGCCTAAAAGATAACTAAAAGACACAATTGTTTTTGTGTTTCATTTGAGTCACTGGTGAAAAAGTTAGATCAACTGTGTAGATTTTAAGCACACTAGACTTCATTGGAGCCTGTCTCCGCTGAAAAGACTCAGATGGGCCACTCAGTAAAGACTGTGCCCCGAATGGCTTTACGAAGGCCAGAAAGCGTTTGTTTAGAGCAGCGGAGCTCAAGCGTTCAGGCCGCAAAGTCAAATTGCAGGCCGGCTGAAAGCCGATACGCTCGTAGAGTCTGAAGTTTACACAGAGTAAATACAAATAATGAAGAACTATAACAGAAGTGCTCTCTATGTCAGCGTGCATTTGTCCTGCGCTCCTGCGGCCTGCGCTCGGTCATGTTTCCAACCAATACTACTGCCTAACAGAGTGCACTGTGTGCTATAAATACATGCTTTTGTTATTCCGCTTAAGTACCGTTACACTATATTGAAATAAAGCAGTATTTCATTAGAGCTTGTGAATTACAGAACAGCAGTGACAGCAATATGATAACAGACAACAGTGTTCTATAAATTCATAATGAACTGAATAAACCAAATATTACAGTTAACTGTATTATCCTAATTAGTCTAAATATAGGATGTTTGTGATTATCAAGCAACAAAAATAGAAAAAATTAGCCTTGTTAGTTTCAGCTGTCACTGAAGTCGAATTGATGTTTCATGTTCATTTGTTTGATTAATTTGATCTGTTACTTAGTAAATTACTCAACATATTCACTTGATATAAAAGTTGAGTAGAATTTGGTGTTTCTATAAATAGACGTATTGCAGCGCTCAGCGTGAACGCGCACGTCGTGGTCCTGACTGATTGCGTCGGCATCTGTAATCAGCGCGTCAGGGCCCGTCTGGATAAGCTTCGGCGGGCTGCGGCGTATCGGAGCTGGCACCTCCGACTGCTGTAGGCCTGCGTCAGTCCGCCGCTAATCAGCCAGTGTATGCACAGCTCAGGCTAGATTTCAGCCAGACCGCCTGAGGTCTTCCATCACACGCAGATCTGGACCGCAGCGGCTGTTTGGACAGAGAGCCGTGAACCGCTCTGATGTGCGGGACGTCGAGTCAGAAGCCTTTCTCTGCCTGTCGGTTTCAGCGTTAGCAGAGATGTAGTGTTGATCTTGTCCTGAAGCCAAGAGCACTGCGTGGTGTTGCGTTCAGATGTTTGATTGATTATTTGTGATTTGATGACTCATTGAGTTGGCTGGTTCACTGACAGTCAGAAAGTGAAATCGGTGACTTTCAGAGCGTCTGAACGAGTTGACTTTCGATTTGGGGAATTGAAACTCAAAAAGGCTGAAACAATTTGTAGCGGTGGCGGGCGCTAAGAAAATTTCTATCAGTATATTAACAAATGTCTATTAACTATATATACATTTTTTTTTTTACAAATAAACAATTTGTTCTGATCGTTTGGGCACCAGACAAGCTAAATCTTGTCAAATGTAAGTTTTTTCCTAAAAAAATAATTTGAATGAAATTCCCACACAAAATAAATTCAGTTTCAAAGTTGTATTTAACAAAACAGAACAAAAAAACCCCCCAAATAAACAGAAAAAAGAAAGAGAGAGAAGGAAAAAAAATGACATTCTGTGTTTCAGGTTTGAATGCAACTTTTCACAGTTTCACAGTGATATTTTCAACAATCAGTAAAACGTACTTTGGTTCAAGTTCAAATACAACCTCTTTGATTCACATTCACATTCTCAACAGAAAACAAACACAAACATTAGCTTTGTGGCTAAGTTTCAATATAGTCTTTTCTCTGTTTTGTAGTCCATAAAAGAAAACAATAAAACTTGAAAAATGAAAGAAGGTGCCTCTGAGGTGGAAGACTGACGGGTGCGTGAAAAACCTCTGCAGATTCAACACTTCCTTGAGCAACAATAGAAAGTAGTAACAAGAGAAAACAAAAACAAAGAAAAACATTCTTAATACTTTTTTTTTTCCGATCACTTCAAATATTATTAAACGTTAGATTGTATTCGTAGAAAATACAAATAAACAAAACAAAGAAGTACATGCTTTGTGAAAGTGCGTGCGTTAATGTTTGTGTATGTTTGCGATGTTTGTGTGAGGCAGAAAGTGTGTGTGTGTGATTGTTGTACGTGCGGATTGCTGGCTGCTAAAGGCAGGGGAGGAAGTTTTCCTTAACATATACATCTTAAGTGATGTCACCATTATTTATTTATATAGCGCTTCTAACAATACACAATTGTGACAAAGCGGCTGTACAGTGTTAAATAGGAAATAGTGCATCAATAATGCAAAAGGGCAACAGTAAACACTCAATTTTCAGGTAAAGGCAGTTCATCAATGAATTCAATGATGTCATCATCCAGCTCAGTTCAGTTTAAGTAGTATACGATATCATTTGAAAAATTAGTGTCCCCAACTAAGCAAGCCAGAGGCGACAGCGGCAAGGAACCAAAATTCCATCGGTGACAGAATGGCCGTCTAGGTGATGTGGTCTTTAATGTGGATCCGTCTCTGGGGCTCATCTAGTTGATGTGGACTCCGCTGACATTCAGGGCTGTAGAGGTCGTCTCTAGGTGCTGATCCACCATCTGGGCTGGGTTCTGGGTTCTGCAGTGACCATCTGATCTGGTGGGATTGGTGGTTAATGACCTTGGAATAAGAAGAGAAACAGACTAATATTAGCGTAGATGCCATTCTTCTGACGATGCACTGAGTACATCGGGTGTTATAGGAAGTGCTCCCGGTTCCGGTTGACCTAATTAGTGCAGCCTAACAATCCTTTAACGGATTTGAATTATAGAAATATGTTGATGTATTATGTGTAAGCAAGGTTAAAGAGATGGGTCTTTAATCTAGATTTTAACTGACAGGGTGTGTCTGCGTCCCGAACAGTGTTGGGAAGATTGTTCCAGAGTTTGGGCGCTAAATAAGAAAATGATCTGCCGCCCGCGGTTGATTTTGATATTCTAGGTATTATCAAATTTTCAGAGTTTTGAGAACGCAGTAAAATGCTATTATGTAGAACAGGAATTCACCTTACGATCCCGCTTGCATTCGTCAGCATAAAAGACTCTCTTATGCACGCTCTGCAGCCGGTGTTCGGAGGTGCAGCACAAACACCCAAATGATCGCTCAGCAACCCGGGCTTGAAACGATCCACTCGACCCAAACACGGCGAGGTCTCCGCAATGCAACAACGGCGTTTTTCCAATTCAGGTGACCTGCATCTCTCTGTTCAATACTGCCGCTCTCTCGTGCAGCTCCAGCCTAAATACACATCTCCACTTCCGGATAATTTACTACCCTCTTCCGCTCGGCCATAATGCATTTAAAAAAAAAAATTCTTTTTTTTTTTCAATCACACACATTTTTTTAATTCTGTCTGCCACAAATTCATTTCAAATTATAAAGTTGTGCTACAAATAATCATTATCTGTCACATTTTTTATCATGCTTTATTTTTATCCACCAGAAAAATAATGTAACTCGTGTGCTCTTGTGAACTTTAATGCACTGAGAATCCACACTCCTGTCGGTTTATTTCACACAGGTGCTTTAAAACTTCCTTTTAAAAAATCTCTTTTGTGTACAGAAACGTTTCAGAGAAATATGATATTTATGTCAGAATGATGGAAAGCACTTTATAATATCCGTCAATGTTCCAGTTAATGATGAAGCGTTTTTGATTAACGTACCTAAACGTCTATGTTTGACACATCTGTAATATTGAAGCTGAAAGCAATTCACTTAGTAAACAAGTATTACACACAAAATCTTAGTTTGAAAAATGTTAAAATGTGAAGTTTTAAAAAATGTTTGTATCAGCACATTTCTTTAAGCAGTAAGAGCAATTTGGTGAGCATAAATTAAAAAAAAAAGTTTTACTGGCAAAAAGGTGTTTACATTTTCTTTTGATATTCAGTGGTTAATGTCTTGTTGTTGTGTCTATTTTCTGCAAATGATTATTGCAGAATTGCGTTCATTAAATTAATTTATCTGCAGTTGCTGATTTAGTAATTAAAGTTATTAATAATTCATGCAGTGTGTCATGGGATGAAGAAAAACGTTGGGTTTGTGTAGAGTTTATCCAAATCCTTTATTAATACAGAGAGTGAATGAACTGAAAATATATGTGACAGTGCATTCAAGTTGAACATTTGTAGGTATTAGTGTTTTTTCCGGAGCCCATGGCCTTGGTGTTGCTGTGCTTTATGAGAATCGGCAACATTAGTGTTGCAAAAAGGAAGATTACCGGTTATTCATTGACTGATTAAAAAAGTTACTTTTTTACAGCGGCCTGCTGCACAAGGCCATCTGTATCCACAGAAAACAGCTGAAAACTGAGAATGAGGAGACAAAACAAACCCCTCTGCATTCTGTTATATGACAACCACAGAGAGCACGCTATCTTGGAAGACTGTGAGAAGAAACCTAATGATGGTAGGAAATTAAAAATAACAACCACTATTTTGTAAGGAAAAGTCACTCCACAAAACAGATTTTTCATTTTTGTTCTCATCATTTACTCACCTCAGGTTGTGCCAAACTCATGTTGTTATTATTTTGGTGGAAAAGCTTTTTTCAGTGCAATGACAGTGTGTCAAAAAAACAACAACATTATAAAAGTGGTCTATATGACTGTAATTCAAAGCCTTAAACCATGTATTCCAGACCAAAATATACTTTTTCACTAAAAGTCTCTAATGCCAAAGCTCATTTGTGATTGCATTCAGATTCATAGTGTACAGTAAATAAGGACTACTTCATTCATACGTTTAAGGTGTGTGTGGTTCTTAGAGCTTGAAAACATGGCTACTGTATAACCTGTGTGTTGTGTGAAAACGCTGGGTAAAGAGAGAATACAAGTCTGAACCCACATGAGACTGAGTAAATGATGGCAGAAATAATCTTTCCCACTGATCCTGCCATTGACGCATCTATCTGTAAGTTCTTGAGGATGTTGGAGTCCATCTGAACGTCTCGGTCTGCAGGTAGGCTTCCTATTAAAGGGTTAGTTCACCCAAAAATGAAAATTCAGTCATTAATCACTCCCCTTCATGTTGTTCCAAACCTGTAAGACTTTTGTTCATCTTGGAAACACAAATTAAGATATTTTCAATTAAATCCGAGAGCTCTCTGACCCTTCATGGACCGAAATGCAGCTGACATGTTTAAGGCCCAGAAAGGTCTGAAAAGACATGGTTAAAACAGTGCATGTGACATCAGTGGTTCAGTCTTAATGTTATGAAGCTACAAGACTACGTTTTATGTTTTATTTAAACCAAAATAGTCTTTGACACGTGTTCACGAGATGCGTCGTGGTACTCTCGTGAACACTGCGAACTCCACCGGGTTGAAAAATGCTGCTCACGCGTGATTACGTTGATCAGTTGCTCATTTTAAACAGAAATCTGAATGCATACCATATATAAGTACACACTTTGCTTAATTTGTAAGTTTCTCTTCTAAATAGTGACGGTGGGTATTCCAACATCTATGCTCTAATGAAGCGTAAACGCACGGCTGATTCATTAGGGGATGTTTGTTTTATGACTATTACTAAAGAAACTCAGATGTGTGTTTGTGTGTGAACAGTAGCCGTGATCGCTGACAGCGACAGTAACCTGGAAGTAATTAATCACGAAGATGCGAGAGATCAGGCCTCACTGTGTTCTGGCATTTAAGTATCTAGACGGGGCCTTCAGCTCACTTTCCCAAGCAGACAATGACACTTTGTCTGATATTCTGGACGTGTTGGATGTTGGATATGATGAGGAGCGAAAGCTTTTAATTTCCTGAGGTGATCGGCCTCGCTCAGCTGGGCTGCTCTGCATGAGAAAAGCAGTTGACCTCCGTTTCCTTTTGCTACGGGGGGAAGTCGACGATTCTTGGACAGCTCAAGACAAGTGTCCCGTTTTATGAATGGAGTGAAAGTAAGAGTGCGCTGGCATTGTTGGGAGAGTCATTTATCTTGAGGAGGCACAAAACCCCATTGATTGTTGTCTGGATGGAGGCAAAGTGAAGTTCAGCGCTGAGCGATAGCGAGGGGCCTCCGCTGTCACAGGTCAAACGGAGCGGGTCGTGTGTGCGCGTCGGGGTCGAGGAGGAAGTGCGTGCGCTGGGGCCGCGCGGGGTCACGCCACCAGGAGTGTCACACAAAGCAGCGGAACTCCAGAAGCCAGCGCTCCCATGAACTTTCACACAGCAGGCCCTCCCGATCCCCAGCGCTGATGATCTGCTTCCAGTGATGCTGCCTCATTCCCAACTCTTCACGACTGCTGCTGCTTCCAGATACAATCTGGGAAACGGTGTGGTGAGTTTGAGCAGGAGTCGTGAATGATTCAGCATCAGTGCTGTGAGTCAGGACGGATTGATTTCATAGCAGTTTGTAAATTGTACCCGAGCTCACAGGAGCCGTTCTCAGACCACCTTCAGTCTCTAATGATGGGAAACTACAACATTCTGAGTTTGAGGGAAGACAGTACAATAGTATTGGGACTTACTACCACACCTCAGACGCCTTTATAGTGTACACTTTGTGTTTACCTGGGCTGTTCTATAATTTATGCTTCATTTCATGCCCGTTGATGACAATTATGTTATCTCTAATAATTTTCTGTCTGTTTAGAGCAGGGAAAGGCTATGTCAGTCCTGGAGGGCCACTGTGCTGCAGAGTTCAGCTCTAACCCTAATCCAACACACCTGAACCAGCTAATCAAGGTGTTCACGACTACTAACGCCAGAGATCGTCTTACTATAGGGAGGTGAGAGGGTCTGTATTACTTACTATTGGAGAAAGCGTAACGGCTAATGGATCACATGTTCCTTAATAACCTTAAAATCACATTACAGCCTTGACGTCATTGAATTCCAGTCAGAGTTGTGCGACACTCAATCGTCGTTTACGGACACCATAGGAATGAATGAGAAGAGCCATAAACTGAATCCCACTTGTCGCAAAAAAGTCAGTGACTTCTCTTATAATTAAAATAATAGTTCGATACAAAAGTACTGTTTAATGTAATGTAATAGGCTGTCGATTCATTAAATGATAATCCGTTTCCTCTACAAAGCTGTTTCTTCAGCGTAGTGAAGCCTCTCTTCCATTGACATCCATTCAAAGAAAGCGGCCTCTGGTCTTCTATCCCACGTACCGACAGACCGGAAACGTTACACTTTTTCGGCTAATGAAGGTATTTTGTACATTTCCTACCAAACATATATCAAAACTGAATTTTGATTTGTAATATGCATTGCTAAGAATGATTTATTTTTTTTTACACCCTCAGATTCCAGATTTTCAAGTAGTTGTATCTCGGCCAAATATTGTCCTATCATAACAAACACATCAGTGGAAAGCTTATTTATTCAGATTTCAGATGATGTATAAATCTGAAATTCCCTTATCAGTTGACCCTTATGACTGGTTTTGTGGTGCAGGGTCACATTTTTATGATTTTAGTTCAAATAAATATTAGAGGTTTATTTGAGGTTAACCTGGGCTGTGTTTCTCAAAAGCATCATAAGTTGATCGTACAGACCATGGGCGGCAATGGCTCTACAATCTACTTACCCTTACGATGCTTTTGGGAATCACAGCCCTGATAAAGAATTTACTGTACCACTTGGTTGGCCAGAAGAGTCCTGCCATTGAAATGAGTCAAAATGGTGAAACTGTCAACTATGTTATCTGTCAACCTATACAGTTTGTATATAAAAATACAAGTCATTATTACTTCACATGTAGCTTCTTTTACATCAAACTAGGAGTCTTATAGCCTGTCTTATTCCAGGACTTTTGATTTCGTTTGTTTGAAAATATGACAGTAAAAACTGCAGTTGAAGATGTGTTGTTCAGATGCACTTTACAAGCAGAAGGACGTCAGCGGACAGCTGTCTTACACACGATGACAAGTGTTTGTAGAAATACACCAGGCTCTGTTGTGACGCATTGAGACACGTGTGTTAATGTGTTGGGACAGCAACTACGTGCACGTTCTGTGTTCTTTTATGCCCTTAACGCATATCCTACAAAGGCCACGTTGTTTAACTGTAGGTTTCCTACCTGACAGCATCTTCACAATCAGACACAGCCCTTGTTTTCTGCAGATACACACTAATAAAATCCACTCCTGTTTTCAATAACACCATTACTTTTACCATCTTTCGAGATGATTTGGTTGGACTGCCAAAGACATGTTGAGTGGATTGAAAATGTAAAATGACGTTTTAAACAGAAACAGACATGGAACATACATGAGATCATGTATGCATACTAGCAAATTCACATTCTTACAAACTCAAAATCAATGACGAAATTCTATCAGCATACGAGTTAAAAACAAAGCACTGGAGGTCTTGTCTCATTCCTGTGTGTTTGTTTTCTACATATAATACATGACGTCACAGATCGCTTTGGTATCGACTGATGAAGTCTTGTCATTTTAATTATGTGTTGATTTGTGTAACATCTTACTACATAAACGTTTCAAGAATCCCCTCGCGCTCCCAGAACAGCCGTTTGTCTGAAGCCGGCGTCTCGATCCATAGTCATGAGTCAATATTTGAAGTCTGCGAGGCGTTTGTTTGCTCTCTCGCTATCATCTCCAGCCTCTCAATTACACTTAACTGGATTTGACACAAATGCCAAACACTCATGATTTGGTTGTCTGCCCCGCTCACGTACGGCCCCCGATCGGCCCGATGCGTCAGAGACCGCCGCGACCGTCGGCGTCGTGAAAGGAGCCTTCGGTTCAATTTTCCACCGTCTAATCGTCAGCGTGGCACGGGCTCCGATAATACAGCCCGGGCCTGGAAAACCACACTTGGGTAAACTGAGGGATTGTGGAAGAATGCTCCATTGCACTCCAATCCGTAGAGGAAATGTAAAACACATGAGATGTGAAAAGCGAGCAATTACAGTCTGAGGGCGAGCGAGGGCTAAAGAGATGCTCTTTATGACTCCGCCAATGCTCGAACCATTCAAACAGACGGACTGCCCTTGAGTTACACAACAGATCTGAATCAGATAGATGCTGCTAAGAAAGTAGCGTGTTAGCAAGAGCAAGTTTTGCTCAGACAGTATGAATCGGACAAGATGGATCTACTTGAAACACCTCAGCCACCATCTAACAACCACATAACAACACGCCTCAAATTTATCTTTCCTCTTTGCCTCCGTCGCTTCGAATGAAGCCGTCCAAACTCAGCACACTGCCTCCATTATACCAGCGGTGGCTGAAGAGCTGGTGTTTTAGCATCCAAAAACGGCTAGCCGTGACATTAATATTTTACAACAACAAATTAGAGAGTAAAGCAGTATTTGAGGAGTATTTGCTGGAGTGGCTTCTTTCGAGGCCGTGATTAATGGGACGGTCGTCTTGCCGACACCTTAATTATGCAGAAAGGAAAAGCTCAAACCGTTTTGGCGCTGAGCGTCAGAATTCCTCCGGCGATCTGACAGGAAACACAAATAACACGGCCAACGCCTCTTAGCTCTGCGTCTGAGCCATGAATTCAGAGTTTAGCTGAGGTGTGTGTGTGTGTGTGTGTGTGAGAGGTTTATGATATTTAAGATACGAGCTGCTGGTTGAATGATAATAGCATTAACACTGGTTTCAACATCAAGCAGACGCAGAACATTCCAATAAAAGTTTATGATTGACAGAAGCGTTACGTCTGGCGGTGCAGAGTGAGGATTATGTCTGCGCTACGCTGAGAAAAACTGGCCCACATTTATCATACTTTTATTACTGGCACACAATGACTCAACAGTTCACCCACACATCTGACTCCAGCCCGGTCTGCTGCCCGCTTGCCTGTGGTTTGGGGCTCAGTTAGACATTATATATCAGTTATAAGGAAAGGCGATCGCAAAGATTCATTAAAAAACGCTTATACACACTTCTGCTGTAAGTGAAGCTGGATCACGAATGATTCGCGTGAACATAGACGGATATATGTAGATCGGGAGGTGCATTTCATTCACAAACAAACGTAATCTACTGCATCTTCAGCGGCTCAGATGTCGGGAGTAAATGACGACCACTATGTTCATTATTACATCCAGCAACACAACACCTCAATCACTCAATCAGAGATATTCTTGTCTAACTTACATCCCTGCTCCGGCATCAAAACATGGAAAGTTACTGGACTGTGACAGCTGGTCTAAAGTGAGCTCATGTCAATCAACTATGGTGGGAGCGGCCTCTGTCATTTGACGACAGGCATCTGAGAACGACTTGATTTGAAAAAGGGGATATTATTTTTACAGATTAATTAAAAACCACTGCATGGATTTTTATCATTATAGGGTAGATTTGTACACACACTGCCAACACACATTAATGTTCAAACAATATGAAAAAGTGAACTTAGCATCCGATGACCCCTTTAAGGAATCCTTTTCTGCTCATCAAAGCTGTGTTTATATGATTAAAAATACAGAGAAAAAAGTAATATTGTGAAATATTATTGCAATTTAAAATTGTGGCTTTCTATTTTAATATGCTTTATAATAGAATTTATTCCTGTGATGCGCAGCTGAATTTTCTTCATCATTACTGCCAGTCTTCAGTGTCACGTGATGCTTCAGAATTTTTTTTTTTCTGGAACCTGTAATTCTTCTTTCAGGATTCTTTGAATAAAGTGCTAAAAATAGCAGAATTTAGTTAAAATAGAAACCATTTGCAACAATACACTGCCATCAAAGTTTGGGGTCAGTACATTTTTCTTGTCTTTCTTTCTTTCTTCTTCGAAAGAAATTAATACTTTTATTCAGCAAGGATGTGCTGAATTGATATGAAGCAGCACAAGTGTTCTCAACATTGCTAATAATCATAAATGTTTGTTGAGCAGCAAATCAGCATATGAGAATGATTTCTGAAGGATCACGTGACACTGAAGACTGGAGTAATGATGCTGAAAATTCAGCTGCGCATCACAGGAATTAATTACATTTGAACAGATATTCACATAGAAAACAGCTGTTTTAAATTGTAATAATATTTCACAATATTAGATTTTTTATTGTATTTTTATCAGATAAATAAAAACTTTAGTAAGCAAAATGCTTACCAAAACAATCCTACCAACTCCAAACCTTTGAACGGTAGTAAAAGTTATCAATTTAACCAAATCCCACTGTGTAATTTATTGCTGTAGGTTTGCCGTACGTCAAGAAAGATGTCATTTTGTTCTTTTGCACAATAAATAAGCAAGCAGTGCACCCTCAATGATCATATTTATTTTCTTTATTCACAATATCAGACTTTGAAATAATTTAAAATATCCCTGTAACAAAAGCAGCTCCTGTAATGACGTCATTCTCTAGACCGCTTCATCATTTTCGGAGGGAAATATCAGTAGGTGTCCTCACTGTATCGGATCAATCCTGTGATGTTTGGCTCGTCTTCCTTTATTGCGTCAAGCTGACACGCTCCTGTCAGTCTATCACTGAGCTAAGACACTTCAGATCTTCCTGTTAATCTGCATCATGATCGTTTTCTAGTTATTGTGTAAATGATCAACTCGTCATCTTAAACAGAGCTTATATATCTGATATAACCTTTGTCAGAAGGTCAAGTCATACAGCACAGAACACACCAGACCAGTGGCACAAACGGACTTCTCTGTTCAGTTTTATTGAGAAAAACCTTGCATGTTGTACTCAGCCTGTTCTCTGATGGTGCAGCTAACAACATAATGTTAACCTAACCGGTAGTGCGGTTGATAAGCGTTCATCGTGAGTCTGTCCTGCCAGGGAATGTGCGGTATGTGACTGTAAGTGAGCGGCGTGACGTTCGCCCATTATCACTGCCGTTATTGCTCTCAACCGGCAGCTGCGTCTGCGCTCAAACACACTTGTGCGTCCTTGTGCATGTGCACACGTACATTCCCCTCATCAGCTCATAACAACAGGACAGTGTGACGAATATAATGAAATCAGAATACTGTTTTGGCACTGATTTCATAGTTCAGGAAGTGCTGCTGCTCATCTGCAAATCACAATCGTCATTATCAGTCTGCCGTGACTCTTATCGCCGAAGTGATTTTCATGTTACCGCTCGGATCATAAACGCTGTTATCGCGCCGTCGTGTTGATCAACGGGTCATGAGCGTCAGCCAATCAGAGGCCGAGGGGGCGGTGAGCTGGTCCAACGAGAGGCAGCGCTCTGCTGCTGGAGCGTCACCGCGTGTGTCACTGCGGTCGAGTTAACTAGTCCCGCTCAATTACTCAATGTTTACTACTGTACTCGGGTCAAACGGCTTCTGCTGTTATGACAGATGCTTCTTTAGAGATGATGTGCAGGAGTTCAGCCATGATTGGTTTTGATGATCATATCATATCTTATTTTATGAAGCACACTCACTTCCAAAGCGCAGATATCTTCATTCAACACTAATTAAAGTGTATAAAACTAACAGCGGACTTTAAACTCAGTTTGAGCTTGTATTCTGTATTTTTGGAATATTAAAACATGTATATAATTTATTTTGCAATTTGTACAGCATTTTTTTTTAATAGTATGTGAATAATCAAAATCTGATGAAAGGTTTACAGTTTTGCCCTTTCATTAAAATGACCCCTGCACTGGAGTGTAGTTTCTCTTTTCCTCTGAGTGGCCTGTAAACTCTTCGTTTTGCTGGTTTTCGGACCCAGCCGGGCCTCCCAGGCAGCGAGTGAAGGCGATTCCTCTGCGGCAGGTGTAACGTTACCCGAGCGCGTTTGTTTAAAGCCCGGCCAGAATCTGGGGGCTGATACGATCAGGACATCCTGTGAGATCGTGATGAGCCGAGGGGAGATGATCTGAGAGGATCACGGGAGGCAGATGACACGGACCGGCCCCAGTGATGAAACCGTGATCCAGTGATCAAAGAGCGGCTCTCCCGCCGTACACGCTTTCATCAGCTCACTCATACCACAGCGGCCGCAGACAGCACTTACTAAACACGTTTATTCTTCATTTCAGCTTTATTAACACTAATGTTAAAGGAGAAGTTCACTTCCAGAACGACAATTGACACATAAATGTAGTCACCCCCTTGTCATGCAAGATCTTCATGTCTTTCTTTCTTCAGTCGTAAAGAAATTATGTTTTTTGAGGGAAACGTTTCAGCATTTTTCTCCATATAATGGACTGATATGGTGCCCCGATACTGAACTTCCATAATGCAGTTTAAATGCAGCTTCAAACGATCACAAATGCGGTTGTAAACGATCCCAGCTGAGGAAGAAGGGTCTTATCTAGCGAAACCATCTGTTATTTTCGTTTAAAAAAAAAAAACAATTTAAATACTTTTTAATCTCAAACGCTCGTCTTGTCTTTCTCTCCATGAACTCTGTGTATTCTGACTCAAGACAGTTAGGGTATGTTCGAAAAACACCAACATGCAAAGAAGATCAAACACCCTTAACAAAAAAGGTAAAACAGCGATATAGGACGATTTTAAAGTTGAGGGAGAACATGAGATGGGAGTTTTTCGACATACACTAACTGACATGAACCAGAACAAAAACAGTCTAGGCAGAAAAACAGATCATTTCGGATGGGATCATTTACAGCCACGTTTGGGATCATTTGAATCTGCATTTAAACTGCATTTTGTTGATGCATTTCCCACATAATATGGCAAATCACATTAATCTCTGATGGTGGAAAAACATTTTTGTGAGATGCTTCACTTCTGCACTTTTGACCATGTGGACATTTAGAAAACTCCTTTTTTTTTCTCCACACCTTTACTAGTTCAATTTATTTACTTACAGAGTAAATGCATAAATTGTAAGTACACCTATAAAGACACACAGGTAAATATTATCAAACTTTATAGCATCATTTGACAGCTTGGATGGATTGGATGCAGAATGGAAATATTCAGTTTGCAGATGTTATTTGCAGATTTTTCTTTCATTCACACATTTATTCTTATATATGACATTGGACTACAAAACCAGTCATGAGGGTCAATTTTGCATATGAAATCTGAATAAATAAGCTTTTCATTGAGGTGTGGTTTGTTAGAATAGGACAACATTTGGTTGAGATACAACTATTTGAAAATCTGAGGGTGCAAAAAAAATCAAAAAATCAAAATATTGATAAAATCACCTTTAAAGTTGTCCAAATGAAGTTCTTAACAATGCATATTACTAATGAAAAAATTATCTTTACTTCATATCCTAATGATTTTTGGCATAAAAGAAGAATTGATTATTTTGACCCATACAATGTATTATTGGCTATTGCTACAAATATACCAGTGATACTTAAGACTGGTTTTGTGCTCCAGGGTCACATAATTAATTTCAAACATACTATTAAGACACACTTTTGTCTCTTTGATAACTGACTACAAAACACTGTATCAAGCTTGTTAAGTGTGATGGAAGCAGTAAAGTGTAATGTCTCAATGAGGTCTTCCTATAACAAAAAAATGTGTATGGTGCTTTATTGTTGTAGATCAAGCATATTTCACTAACTCTGCACAAATTCGATTACATTGTAATTTAAAGGCAGAATAATTGAGTGCTCCTGATGCTGTAGACTGTGTGTGTGTGTGTGTGTGGAGCAGCAGCTGCTGTGATGAGTGTGAGCCTCTGAAGATTGTAATCAGGAGCTGTTTTATGACTCTACAGTGTGTGTTCGACTGTTTACACATGTTGCTATGTGAGCGGATGATGATGATGATGTCACAGACATGACTTCCACTGAACTGCTGCACATGTTATCTGTGTGAGATAGCGCTCACGCTCAGTCGTGCCAGAGATCACTCTCAGATCTGGGGTTTTATTAACGCTTACTGATATCAAGAGAAGGACAGACAGTTATTAAGTAATTAGTTAAACAATATTTATATAATATTGAGATATCGGGAATAGGAGTCACAGTGCTGTACTCTAATGACTTCATTTAATCGTCTCATTTTATGCAACATTTCTTTAAAATCCTTTGGAATTGTCAGTTACCTGTGGATTCTCAAACAAACATGTGGAAAGCAACACTTGTGCAGCCAGCACATCTACTGACCAATGCCAGTCATCTCAAAACGTCCTGTTATTGACCTATACATGGTCTGACTGATTTATCGTTGTGTCTTTTGCCTCAGTAAACTCCTCATTTGCTGCTTGTTAATAGTTACTAAGCTAGTTCAGTTATGACTGTGCATACGCATTGGCTGCTCTAGCCTGAAAAAGAAGCTTTTTGAACGCAATTTGAGCATAAGAAACAACATTCATGGGGAAGTTCATTTCAGATTTTGTTGCTGATTTGAAATATCTCATTTAATTGCGAGTTTAGTGAGCCGTTTTTGAGATTTCACGATTTCCAAATTCATTTAGGTAGGACTTATGAATTTTGCAAATCAAAACGCCTTTCAGTTACTTTCAGTAGTTTGTCTGTGTGGTATTTAAAAATGACAAGCTCACTAAACTCTGCTTCACTGCAGCATAATACAACACATGCAGCCGTGAGTGTGTGTGTGTGTGTGTGTGTGTGTCAAAGGTGACTGCTGACTTTGTGTCTGTCATTGGCATCCATGTAGCATTTGACTGACCAGTAGAATAAAGAGACTTCTGTGAGGAGCGTCCCATCACACACACTCCTCTCATCTGCACTGATATCACAGTCAGACCTCCACAGCTGCACACACACACACACACACACACACACACACACACACACACACGGCCGCTGCTGGAGTGCCATGTGCCTGTGTCTGCTCTACAGTCACTCTGTTCTGTGTTCCACAGATGGCTCTGGATTCGGATGATCCTCTGTGTGCCATTCCTGTTAAATGTGCTCAATTAAAGTATATACCCTAGTAAAAATATTAGATTCTTAAGTATGTTTTATTTATAAGTACTAAACGTATTTGTGGCACACTATAAATTGGTATACTTAAAGTCTGTTAAACTGGAACAACTAATTTTGTGCTAAATGCAATTTAGTTGTGCAAAAGCAGTGATGAAGTTTAACTTAAGTTGTATTAATATACTTATACTATATACTTGTTTGTGCTAAAGTGGAACTATTTCAAGTATACTCAAGTACAATTTAAATATCCACTCTTGTATTTAAGTTCTGAAGTGCAGAATTCACTCAGCATAAACTTCAAATGCATTTTGGTGACATAACGATTGCAATTCAATTGTAAAAGTGCATTAAACTTGAAGCTTTTGAAGACATAAAGCCAGCGGACACAGCATTAAATATCCTTAGAGTGTTTTCCTTATGTTTTACCTAACATCACCATCATTAATGCTGCAGAATACAATTGGATAAAGCGGCACAACGTTAGTCTTATTCTTGTACACGCAAAACAGCCAGTCCCGTTTGGAGTGTGAACGTGCAGAACTGCTTATGTTTCAGCGCATGCGGAAGGAATAAAACCATCCGTAACATTTCTCTGCCCGTTGTCTCTGCGCGCTTCAACTCAATTCACTGCACAACTGTTCCTAATGTAAAACACAATGCAATTATTTGGCGGTTTGACAGTCTCACAGTACACTGCAGATTTATGTGTGACGGATTTACTACATTTTAATAATTATTTTAATCTTAATGCTATTTTTCATGTAGTTAACGTCTCTGAATTCATTTGACATTTTAACTTTGTGTGTAGTTTTGAGGGCTGGTCAAGATCATTTTAATAATTCGTTTAATAATTCATAATATTTTGACAGCCCAAAGGGCTGCATGCAGTCCACATTTTAAAGTGCAATGTGGTCGTTGTCTGTACAGAACATTAAAGAACCATTACTGGAAAAAATTGCATTGGAGTGTACTGGGAATATACTGAAGTGATAAACCTTCTGATCAAGTATGTGAATTTTTTTCACCATTTTATACTGACTATAAATTGCTTTATTTGCAAATTCCTCATTATTGCATTTGCACTGCGTTTGGAAATTCTGCCCTTACAGCAGCTGTTAGCAGAAACATACTAGAGGTTTCAGTTCATTCCTCACATTTTCTTTGGATTGCCCACAAAGAATGTCTCATCTAATAAAAATACACAGCATCATCTCATCTTAAAATAATTTCATCATTTTCAGATTTGAAATACATGGTGAGACTTGTGTCTTTAGCTGCTAGACTCTAAAGGTTTTATCTAAAAAATGTGCCAAATATGCAGCAGAGATTCCCAATAGTGTGCACTCTACATAGTACAAATGTTTAACAAAAGTTTAGCAAAACCAGTTGTTGGTGAATTTCAGAGCTCTTGAAAGTAAGGTGAGGAGAGACTGACTTATCAACATACTGGAGCCTATTTAGGCCAATGTTAAAATCACATTATTAAAAAACTTGAGATATCTTTAAGAGGCAAAGGAACAATACACAGAATACACAGAACATGGTACAGAATATGATATTGTCTTTTGTGTCATAGTCTTAGGTGAGAATGATATGACAACATACAGTACAAGCAATTCCTACATACATACATTCATATGGCCTTCATACATCCGCAGGATCATAAGACGAGTTTCCTCATTCATCCCTTACTGTGACTAGTTGTTGGGCTGAGTGAACATGGACATGTCATTGGGGTTATGAAGTGTGCATCCTCTTTCAAACGTTTCATCCAATTAGTTTATATGGGTATGTGTGTGTGTGTGTGTAGGTCATATTTAAAATATTTTTTTGTGCTCAGGCAACACTTAAAATCACTTTTAACAAGTTTTAAAGATGTTGTAGATGGAATTAAGAACTGAGCCAGTGCACTTTCTTAAAGAGGAATATATATATTCCTAGCAGTTTGTGCTTGATGAAAGCATGAAATCACTGCATTTAGAGTGTATTTTCCATTAGTATAGGCATGTCAATCTATTTTTACTATGCTTATCATTAAATAAATGTATTTTAAATACAATTAAGTGTATTTATTTTTCACTAGGGTAGGTTTACGTCAAGCTGTGATGTTGGTACGAATTTGGGATTAAGGTAACTTATTTTTCAGTACCAATCTGTCTATCTTTAAGTCCTATATAAACTTGGAGCTTCAAGCTATTGACAAACATTTTAACTGTTTAAGCCTTGGTCAAATCAACATGCAAAATTGGTCGAAACAGCTTTCCTTTTCTAGTTACACATTCAAGATGCTGTTTACACTAAGTTCAAGTGTGACCCTGGAGCACAAAACCAGTCTTAAGTGTCACGGGTATATTTGGAGCAGTGGCCAACAAAACATTGTATGGGTCAAAATGATCAATAGGATATTTAGTAAAGATCATGTTCCATCAAGATATTTTGTAAATGTCCTACTGTAAACATATTAAATCTTAATTTTTGATTAGTAATATACATTGCTAAGAACTTCATTTGGACAACTTTAAAGGTGATTTTCCCAATATTTGTATTTTTTTGCACCCTCAGATTCCAGATTTTCAAAATAGTTGTATCTCAGACAAATATTGTCCCATCTTAAAGCACACATCAGTGGAAGGCTTGGTCGAAAAATGGACCCTTATGAGTGGTTTTGTGGTCCAGGGTCACAAATAACAAAAAAAGCTAATGATTGGGTTTGTTTTGTGTCTGTCCTAGGCAGACAATGCTGAGTTTATGTAAACAGACCCTCCGTATGAATATTTCCACACTTCCACACTGCTTTCATTGGTGCAGAGGTTCAGAGCATCTGATCATTTTTACCAATGAAAGTTTCACAGATCTTAAACATTATCATTGCCTTTTCATTACACAAATCTGAATTTGTCAGATCTTACCCTGTGATCCATGTGGTGGTGCAGTGCAATGGTTGAAGCTAGTTTACTGGTTAAATCTCAACAAGCAGTCACCATTAGACTGACCGTAGGGAGTCACCGTTGAGCCCTTGATCAACTCAAAAGGAATCGCTCCTGGTGTCCAGCATCCTTACTGACCAAACGACAAAACCTTTGTCTCCGTCTCAGACATTCAGAACTAAATGTTGTGCATACAGTAGTTGATGGGGTGTTGGCGATGAGA
Source organism: Labeo rohita (assembly GCF_022985175.1). Lineage (NCBI taxonomy): Eukaryota > Metazoa > Chordata > Actinopteri > Cypriniformes > Cyprinidae > Labeo > Labeo rohita. Next base: position 109,529 of record NW_026129755.1, on the reverse strand, counting down.
AAGACAATCATTCGCTGTTAAGCACTGCAGGTTGTCGTCTCTGGTAAGAGAGAGAGAGAGAGAGAGAGAGAGAGAGTCTGGAGCGTATGGCGCCCAGGTTTGGACTGTAAATGACCGTTGTCTATTATTTTACAGCCGGAGACGGCTGTCATTCATCAGAAATGAAATGAGAGCTCACACCTCAGGCCAGACAGGAAAAGCCAGTCAAATAATCTGAGTTAATCACGGAGCCGCGCTACTGCAGCTTTCTCAAACCGGCCTGAAACGGAGCCCTCGTTATATTCAATATGAAAAAGTGGAAACGGCGCGGAGGAAACGCTCATTTTCTTTAAGTCAACAGCAGCGTTTAAACACAGAGCACAGTTTCACCGAATCACGCCCGCTTCCCAATCTAAAGGTCAGCGCTGTCCATTCACTGACCCCGCATAGGAACGCACTGAAAATAAAGACGTGACCTGCTGTGTGTGTATTATAATCACTGATACTGCACTTATTATTGACCTGTGGCCTTCATTAGCAGTTCTACTGACAAGTGTTCATTCCTGTCCAATGCATCTTTATATCGTGACAGCAGACGAAAGCATCTCTGAGCTCTGGAAAAAGAGATTTCAGTCGTGTTCCTGGAGATCTGCGTCCTGCGGAGTTTAGTAATAACCCAATCCAACACGACTGAAGCTGATACACACGGTTTAGTTCAGGATTCAGTAACGGATCACAAACAGGTGTGTTAGAGCAAGACCGAACTGACATCTGCAGGGAAACACATCTCATGAACTAGAGATGAATAACGTCACAAACCTAATGAAACTGAAATGTGCTGAACGGCATTGACTGCAGTTGCTGTGTCGTGTTCTAAAAACTGTACTTGCACACAGTAAAAGGCCACATTCACTACAGTTTAAATGACTGTTTCTCTCACTTTTATACACTTTTGCAGTAATGTCAAATTAAAAGTTTTACATTTGAAGGACATTTGAAATTATTATCACTTATTTTGACGAACACACTCAAGCACGATTACAATTTTGAGTATTATTTTGATTAAATGTTTAACTGTAGTGTGTTGTTCAGTATTATAAACTTAGTTAAGGTTAATGTCTAAATTGCAGTTTAATTGTTACTTTCTTGGCTCTTTTTCAGTCTGGATAGCTTTGTTTGGGTGCCACATCCATACGTCATACATTTCACATTTATATCTGTGTGTTATAGGAAATATTTCCCATCATGTTTCTATTATATAGTGATATGCTACTTCAATCATTTTTGAGAGCGAGGGGCCCCCTAGTGGTTCGGCAGTCCTGCACCTATAAAGAAATGTGTCATTAATTACAAATATATTTGAGTCTACCGTAAATGATTTTCAGTACATTCAACAGTAACACTTCAACCATATTTCAAAGACAGGTACCAAAGACATATTTCAACCATATTTTTAAACACAGCATTTCTTCTAAAGTTTAATATAAACTCTAATACATTTTCATTTACTAGCAGTTGCAATGCAGTTAACCACCTGAAAACATCACATTTAGCTCACACTAAAGTATGTTCTCTGAAAGTATGTTATTTCCATAATAACAACTGATTTTAAAAGTCTCCTAGTGCATTTTTTACAATGGAAACCTCGGTTGAATCAGCTGAACAGCAGAAATTTCCTCCGTCAGTCAGTCAGACAGAGATGTGTGAGTGTGTTGGGCTGGTTTAGACGTCCTGACACAGCGCTACACTGCCACCTCCTCAGAGACACGCACACTGGGGTGTGTGTGTGAATAAATGACGGCCAGACTATGAAGTCTGCTCACGTCTTCAGTCTGCTGAGTCTGTACTAAAGCAGAGCGACACTGTCAGAGAGCAGCAGTAGTGTGTGATAGATGTTCAGACACACCTCAGCTGGACTTCACTGCCAAGAAAAGCTAGAGAGCGATCGATAGGATGTTCTGTTAGCGTAACATCACTGGACTGGAAGTGTCTGAAGAGCCTCCTGCTCTCAGTCGGTCTCCGCTTTTATGAAAGGCCCATTTGAAGCAGGTATTTGAAGCACGTCGATGTTGTTTTGGGCTCTGCCGTGCTCTCGGACGTCCAGTGAGCGTCTCTGTCTCTCGTTGAGCTGAAGCAGAGAATGACATCAGCGCTGCTAAAAATACCTGCTGCTCACTTCCTCCTGTTCAGCACACCTGGACCAGCACAACCCATTACAGTCTGCGTATCATCTGTACAATATCAGACATTCACTCGAGTAGACAGTGTGTAAAAATAAGCTGTAGTTTGGAGAATCTCATGAAAGAAAACACAAGAAGTAACTGGCAATAATTGCGTCTAAACTGTTACTCCGTAACAACTCACTAATAAAACAAAATGAACAAATCATGCTGTTGTTGTTCATATTTGCTGACCGCAACACACGTGCTCATGTGATATGATTTGGTCAAAGTATTGAAGCAATGTGTTTAAATAAACATTGTGTTTCAGTTTAGCTCTTATACTCTCAGAAGAAAAGGTACAAAAGCAGTACTAACACATTGTTTTAACCATGTTTTTTTGTTAAAGAATGTACTTATGTCTTTGTTTAAAAAAAAGAAGCTATTTTTAAGTGTTTTAAGTCATTTTTGGACTGCCTCATATAGATCTCCTGTAAACGCTGAGCTCTTGTGTCATCTGTGAGTGTGATGAATTCAGAGGAGGGAAAACACCGTCTCCTGCCAAAACTGGCTCCATTATCAGCTCATCAGCAGCAGCAGACGGGACGGGACGGGCTGAATGTGGGAATCATGGGGTATGGCAGGTACGTACAGGAACCCGCTGCAGAAACAAACCGCAGAAAGAAAACAGCCCGCGCCATTCAGCCGCTTCTTATCGCTCCTCTTCAATAGGATTAATGTGTGCTACACTAAAAAAAACTCTTATTGGTGCGTGTTTTTTTTTTTTTTTTTTCATGCAATACATCATATGCTTTTATTGAATCACACAATCAAACTACAAACTGCCGCTTCTTGTTCGGGACGTTTGCATTTCGCGACGTTACCAAATTCATCAAAGATATCTGACAATGATGTCTTTCCACAGAGATTACAAACGTGTTTTAATAACTTAATCTTATTATCTTGACCTCAGTGTTTGTTTGTTTTCTTAAGACGGGCAGGTCAGGTTGTGTTGGAGTAATGCGCTCCTGAAAAGAAAGCTTTTTCTACTCTAAAGAAACCTTTTGTACAGTAGAAAGGTTCCTTTGATGTTGAATGTTCTTCATGGAACCACTGATGACATTGAAGAAGTGTTATTTTAGGCAGGCTTATTGCATGATACACAGTTCTATGTCTTCCTTTTTGAAAAACTAAGAATTATGCATCAGTAACCTCTGTTGTCATGTAAGTGTCCTACATTTGTAAAATGAAGTTTAATAGCTAGAGGCATCTCAGCAATGTGCATGCACAGTAAACATGCCGCAGAAACAGTATGCCATCTGAAGAAAGACGAGAACGGGAGGCCGGGACTGGGAAACGACCCGTCAAACTCGGGTCACTTGCATAAGCGTCAGCGTGCGTCGTGTTGGAGCGTGTTCAACACCCATCCAGACCACGTCTGCAGCCGGTGAGTGTGAGCGTTATGTAAGGACAGAGAGCGGCTGAGATCATGCGCTGTATTAAGTGACGGAGCTACGATCTATAAGTCAATGACAGTCTGTCAGCACACGCACACACAGACAGACTCGCTCGTGACCGCAGCCGTCTGGAGGAACGCGGGCCAAATCAAACCACATCAGGCCTTCGGGGTCCCGTTACCGGTGCGGGACGTTAGACGCGGCGGTCGCCGGAATATGGAAAACTCTTCAGGGACGTTACGGTAGCTCAGATTTTATACGGGTAGACTCAATGCGAGCAGAAGGTGAAAATTACATTTTGATTGTAGATGTAATAAAAATATTACAGACTTAGAAGAATCATGCATTTACTTAGAAATGTCTGAAGTTACCTTGGAATTCCACTTTATCTGATCTTGTTTTTAACATAGTTCAGTGTTTTAAAATCACCCTACTGATGGAAACAAACAAAAGTGATGTATGACACAATATAGAAAAGATTTGTCACTCGTTCCATTCCGTTGTGAAACAGCTTTTCATTGAGACAGGGTTCGTACAAGGTGCAGAAATTGCTTGAAGTACTTAAATTTGACTTTTTGAAATTTAAGGCCTGGAAAACCCTTAAACAAATATAGCAATATTCCTGAAGAGGTACTTGAAAAGTGCTTGAATTATTAAAAGACGATGCATCTATGAAATAAGTGTTTTGTTTTTTTAGTTAATGTCATAAATCTAGCAAACTAAGCCAGTAGTCGTGCTGACGGTGTCGTGTAAACGTGGCTGAAGATGCGAAAAGAGGAACAGGTGAACCGAATCAATTGAGTGAGTCATTTATGCCGGAACCGCTCCAAATGATTCAAACTCATGATGTTGATCATTCATTTCAAGCGATTCACTAGCAAAAACCAGCCCTGCGTTCCATTCGGAAGGGCTCATCCCTGTGCCCTAATCCCTTCAAAGGGTTCACCCTCCGCAGTGAGAGCTTCAATGGGTTGAAGGGTGTAGGCGACCAAACAACTGTTTCTTCAAGCACCCTTCTGCGTCATCATCCCGTGACCACACGGAGGCGCCGTCATGGAATGAATTAGCGCAAAAGATCTTGGGGGCCCGAAGTGGGGGCCTTTGAAGAGGCCAGTTTTGAGCACTTCGGTTTGGAACGACCCTTCAGTATGGCGGCCATGATTGTTTTCACTCCAAAGTGCCCTTCGGAGGGCGATATATCCCGTTTGGAACACACCGCAGATCAAAATAAAAAAAAAAAAGATTTATTTTCTAATTTCAACATTGCTTGTAATTATTTTAAAAAGCTCATAGTAAAAGGAGAACCTGAACTTCTCGAAACTCCAAATCAGTTAAACCGCTGTGTCACAAAATCAGATTGAGTGTAGTGAATCATTTGATTCAGATCGGGGCTTTAAATATCCGATCTAGATCGGAACAGGTTCGTGAATCATTTTGCATATTGAATGATTCAAATCAAATGATTCGCAATATGCAAAGTTCCGATCTAAGTCAAATGAGTCCTGATCTGAAATGATGGTCTGTGAATCACGAATTGTGTGGATCACGAACGAGTGATTTTGTGAATCTTTTGTGAATTCTTAAACAGTAAAAAAAACATCAAACCATTAAAGCAGTACAGTTATAAAATCAAAACAAAGTAAAAACAAAAGAAAATATACACAAATACAAATCCCAAAGAAAATTAACTGTGGTTTTACTATAGTAAAAGTTTAGTATAGTTTGTAATACTTTAGTAGTGATGCTTTGCATGTGCTTCACTTTATTTTTGCCATTTTTATTAGTATGTTTTTATTGATCTATTTATCTTTTTTAGGATTTGAGAGATTGAGACATTGTTTGAGAAGTGAGATGTCTGATTGAAAGTCTCAGAGTTTGATCTTACAGCCTCTGTACAAACTCTGTTGAGACTTTGAGCATAAAGTGTCATCTTTCTGCTAGAAAACCTGGTTCCTGATATGAATGTTTACATTACAGTTATGTATTTGGAAGATGATTTGATCTGAAATGTCTTATTTTCAAGGTAAATGTCTTTGACCCTGTGCTCTTCCAGCCACAGGAACATCACACATATGTTGGTCTGTATGGGTGATTTGCAGTGATTTGGTGAAAACTATTTCACATCTATCTTGTGTTTTACCATGACTGGAGCGCTGCATTGATCAATCACCGTCCTGTACTAGAACCTTCCATTTTACAACAACATTTCAGGCTCTGACGTGACCACTAAGACCTTCAGCTAAGCTGAAATTATTCCTCCGTCTTCTCTGGGTTTCCCAGCATTCGGAGGAAGTAACGTCAGAATTCCCATTTGACGTCCTGTCACACTTGACATTTCTGTTGACTGAGTGGACACGACTGTCTGAATACGTTATACTAATTGCAGAAAATACACCTGGAGAGGCAGATTTTCCATCCAAACCCTGGAACGGCCGACGGCGGAGCATACAATGCTAATTGGCTATTAGTAGCTTGCAATAAACCTGTTTTCTCATAAAAGCCTGAGAACCGGGAGCTGTGTGGATGTGTTTATGGGTTATGGGTGTGTATGAATTAAACTCTACCTTGTAGTAAATGGAAATATAGCCGTCTTTGTTACATTGGTAGTCGTGGGTCGCTCCAGAAGAAGCGGTGGAGGTTAGAGAGGTGACTGAAAACAGCGAGTGTCAGTCGAGCGGCGTGCGGTGGGTCAGTGCCGTGGCTCGTGTCGGTGTTCGAGTCTCATCTCCGTCAGCCTCCGTGGCCGTTTTACAGGTTCTCCTTGTCTCTTTAGCACCTCTGTTACGCCGCAGTCTCTCCGGAGAGGAAGGCCTGTCTAATATACTTGTGCTTTCTTTCTCTGAGGGTTTATTTTGAGGAGCGTGTGACGCATATAGAGGCTCCCGGTCATTTTTCTCTGTCAACATCACCGCCTTCGTCTCGTACTTGTTGACAAGCCACGTTCTGGGAATCGAGCTCATTGAGGGACTGGCCGGGACGTTACTGGAAGCGGCCTGAGGTGCGGTGCTACGGTTTTCGTTCAGATGTGCTCACGATCATCTTGTTTGGGCTGGTCTGTGCTAGTATTTAAAGATCTGGGTTGGTAACTGAAGATTGCAGGGTGGATTCGTGAGGTATCACCACTGATTCCTTGGTCTTTCAGTGACCTGTGGCCTGTTACACACAGCTGACAAAACCAAACAAACCCAACTTGGTTTAGTCGTCTCACAATCATTGCGATAAACACTCTCTGTTACCTCAGGGTTTGATCTGGAGGATCTTAGGATGAGCTCTGGAGCTCGTGCACCTGAAAGTGTGACGTGAGATTGAGATCATCATAGAAGATGTCATGAATTCAAATGCATTTACAAGGCAGGAAGAAACACAGCTGCTACCACAGAAGGATCTACAGTATATGCATTCGCAAAGAGCTTAAAAAAGGCTGAAAAGTTTAGCAATTTTAAAAGCATTATAAATGTTTAGGTTTATATCCAATCCATCTTCTTAAATCCCCCAAAAAACAGTTAGTTCAAGCTAAACTCAAACATATCTGTATCCACTGAAACTGTGAAATACACCATAGAACAAAAAAACAAAACAAAACGTACAAATGTAGTTCTCATCACTCATTAATTATGCAATATATTCCAAGTATTTTAAAGGTGTGATTTCACAGAATTTAAGCAATATTTGTCATTAACTTGTCATTAAAATAAGTCTTTCCCTGTCTTCTCTCTAGCAAGAGTTAAGACTCACCAAAATCAGACCTTTTTTTTTTTAAGCCCTGAGAATAGTTACAGCAAACAGGTAAATATACGCAAGAACTACAAGCAGAAAACTTTTGATGTGTTTAGTATAGTAACTAGCTAATCATGCTAGCAACATGTTAGTAACATTTTAATCGTGCTAGAATCATGCTAGTAACTTGATAATCGTGCTGGCAACATGCTAGGATCAAGCTCCGCTCCGCGTCGGGCTGCTGATAATCCTGTCGGGCTTTATTCTGCGAAAGCAACCGGCTGGATGTACATTATCCCTTGCACTGTTGTCCTGTAAATGTACTATGAGCCTGATTAATAAGACACACCTGAGATTAACAGCAAATCCATGACAAAAAACCAGACACTTTGCTGAATACAACACATTGCTTAACTTTAGACACCACAAAGCCTTACAAGACAAATGTGACAGACAGAGACAGAATGACTTTGGAATGACATGAGGGTGAGTGAAAAATCAGGATTTCTTTCTTTTTACCTAAACATTTTTTGTTTTCTTAAAGCAGAACGCAGATGCGTCCACACTTCTGAAATGCTCTTTATTTTCTGCGAGGACAATTTGGCACCCTGTGTCATTAGAGGCGAGACGTAATCCAGAGGAACGGGCCGCCAACAGAGGCGCTTGTGTTCAGATCAGCTGACGGACTGTGAGCGCGCTGTCGAATAGCGCTCTTTCCAGGGCACTGATTGTTAACACCCCACAGCGAGACCCGCTGCCCCGGGCAATTAGTCATCCTGACAGGCCGCTTATCCGTCACCTTCCCTGAGCGTGACACGCTGATTTCCGTGCGTTCAGCTCCCGTACGCCAAAACAGCTCCTAACACAACATGGCGTGTGGGGCAAGGTGCCGTTTAACTTAAACAACCAAATCAATTACGACTGGACAGGCGATGTGCTGGACATGAGCTCTAGAGACACTGAGACAAAGACAAATGTCAGTAATAAGAGGACTCTGCATAAGTGTGGCACACACTCAATGAAACGGAGCTGTGAGTGTAGGATGTAAAACACTGCAGTGTGCTGAAATACAGCCAGGTGATGCATAGAAATACAGTGACATTTCGTGAATTCGCCTCATACTGTTGTAAACTAAAAGAATGCGTATTTCTCCGTTGGATCTGGGCTTTGTAAAGCTGAGCTGTAGTGTCACTTTGACTGTGTGACCTTCTCAAGATAGTGTGAGCGACCATCAAAACCGCCATTGTTGCTTCCACGTCCTGAAGAGAAGAGAGGGTTTACAGACTGTTACTCTCATTTCACAATTTCTATATTCAAAATGGTCTATTTAAAATGTTCTGCTACATAACTGACACTCACGACACTCAAAGATATCGCTTTTTGTTTGGTTACACTTTATTCAACAGAATGTGTACTTACAGTGTACTCAAGAAAATACTGGGTAGTAGAAGCTAACATGGGTTAGGGGTAGGTTCATGGTTAGTACCTAGTTATTACCCAGTTATTGTAATTGTATAGAAAGTAGGAGCAATATCAGAATTATTGGAGAAAGGAGAAAAGTGTTTGTCTTATTCGGTGTACATTTGTGTCACTATTATTTATTTGAACTGTGTCTTGCATCAAAACTAAACATGCAAGCTTTTCATGTGAAAGAGGATGTGGTGGATGCGGCAGTAAAGTAAAGTAAGCAGAAGTCACATTGTACAGTAGCCAAAAGCTGAAGCGAACGATCTTCCGAACGATCGGTGGCTGACGTACCGCTCAGAAGAATCTCCTTCCTCTCAGATCACAGAATGAGATTCATTTGTTGAGCGATGAGTCTCAGATTCTCTGCTGCTTACATAATGACTCTTGTTTATTCAAACTCTGGGATTTGGCCTCTTGAACTACATCACTCCCTAAACGCAAGCGGAGACACGTCCGAGATGTGATTGAGGTGAGAGAGAAGAGCTCTGCGGCGCTCAAGTTTATCTCCGTCAGCTCTCTGACAATCACTATCACGCAGGTCATTTCTGTTTCATCTCCTCCACATTCCTCATGCGTTTACTCACTTCAGTGGATCGTTATACTACATTTGACAGTCTTACATTAACATTATTAAATAACTGAGGTGAGTAACCTCAAATATACAGCTGTTATTTAAACACTTACTTAGCACACTACACAAATAGGCTTGTCTTAGTATTTTTAGTATCTTGTTTCTAGTCAAAATATCTAAAAAATCTTAAATCAACATACATTTTCTAGATAAGCAAAATAACATAATATATTTAATCTTGTTACCTGTGGAAAAAAAATCTAAATGGAGTACATTTAGCTTAAAACAATCTTTCAGTGGGGTAAAAAAATAATCTTGTTTTAAGATGAACCCACTGGCAGATCATTTAACTTGTGTACTAAATATGACTGTGTATAAACCTAAATTTACTATAAAGGTTACCAAAATTACCAAAGGTGCGAAGGCACCTACTGTATCCGCTGGCGTTCTTATTATTCTTCTTCATCCGTTTCTTCTTCCGCTCGACTCTATGGCCGCCCATAGAACCACTTGTGGCAAAGTTGTGAAATGTGGCACACAGATAGCGGACAGTCCCAACATCGGAGTCTCTAACTTAAACTCTCTAGCTCCACCACTTGTCCAAATTTTCACTCATGTTTATACTAATAACTTTTGAACTCTAGAAGGAAAATTCTTCTTTCCTCTGAATCCTTGGCTCATGCAGAGTCAAATGGAAACCCAAATAAAAAAAAAAAAAGGTTTTGTTTTTTCGCTACTTTTAATAATTCATAAAACCTACTTTTTTAAACTTGTACTGGACGGTTTGTCTGTTTGTCTGTTTTTGGCTCAGATCATCTTCAGACCATGCTGGCAAAACGTTATGGAATTCAAGTTGATTAGTCAAACCGTTCTCGAATAACACAAATGAATTCTACGAAAAACACGCAATAATGGTTGTGATCCTATATCTCCGCAACGGTTTGGTGTATTGAGACCAAACTTGGTGTGTGTTATAACAAGCATGACCTGAGGCTACCTGCAGTGTTTCGGCACAGCGCCACCTAGTGGTCAGGAGAGATTAAATGTTATTTTGATTATTAGCCTACTTTAATAAAACTGGTCTCAAAATATTCCTTGAGTCATGCCAGCAACATACATGCCAACCAGAGGCTGAACTAGACTTCAACATTGTCCGTCATTTTGACAGACAGGGTTGTATAAATTACTTCATAATCTATTATTACCCGTCTTTTTAATTTTCATATTTTAATTAAAATAACACATTTAATTGCTTTTATTTTTTTCACATTTTCATTTTTAATCATGAACCTACAGGATGACAGCTCAGTATTTAAAAACGATTTCTCGATTTTAATAGATGCTCATTTTGATGAACCAGTATTGATTCTTAAATCACAATCGATCTTTTGGTCTTTGCTGTTTTCAGCTGATGAATGAACAGTACACAGTGCGCCTTCCTTCCAATAAATAGCAAAAGGCTAGTCTTCGTATTACATTTGATACAAAACAAAGTCTCAGATTTCAAATTCTGTCCATTTCATTAGGAAATTCAAGCAAGAAATACCGTTTTGGCACTCTTTAATGTGGTGTGATAGATCGTTGTAGCTTCTGTGTACTCGCCTGTGCGTAATCAAAGGCATAGCAAAACATTTGTGACAGATTTGTTTTTGTTCTGGATCCAGTGCTCTGTTGCCACACTGGACAGGGGTGGGAATTACAGCAACAATTTACAATAGATCACCCTCAGTGTAATCTATCAAAGTGACGGACGGCCTTCAGAAAAAATTCCATCAATGACGGACCATTTTCGACCTCTGATGCCAACATACTTGCCAAATCTGCCATTTTGATTTAGGTTGAAAACCTACTTTTTCTAACTCCACCAAGACCGTTGATCCAATTTTCACCAAAATGGAATCAGATCATCTTCAGACTGTGCGGACACAAAGTTATGGGTTTTGTGTCAATATACCATTTTTGTATAGCAATGCAACAAACTTGAGCCATGGGCAAATTGACTCTGAGGCTGTATCTCTGGAGAGCTTTGACACCACTCTGTGTGTGCCATTGTCACCTCACACTGCACACACCACATCGATTTGATAACAGCGCCACCTATTGGTCAAAAGTGATATCATATTAAATCATATTGCTAGTGGTTGTTTTTATGATTTTCACCCATTTTGACTAAAATTAACTTAAAATGGCTTCAGTTACTCGTTGCTTCAGTTGCTCTGATGCTTGCTGCCTTGCTTGCCTAGTGCTTGGACCCCTGATTACTGCTTGAAGCTGTATTAATTAATTGTATTAAGTTATAATAAACATGTTTTATGTATTTGTTCAATACTCATTTACTTGTTGGCCATTTTAAAAGTTCTTTTTTTTTACATGTTAAAATTAGAATTTTGGGTTGATGCAAAGTAAAATAAATATCGGAACACATTGTTGACCTAGTTACTTATACATTCTGAAACATGTGAAAGCATCCCAGACTGTAGGGAAGCTTCCCAAACCAGGTTACAAATGGCCACTGTATCAATTCCATTCTCATATTAACACGGCGAGGTAAGAACAATCCTGTCCTTTACAAACTCTACAGCTCATTTTGTTTTATTACTCGATGACCACACTTGAATTAAAGGTAAGTGGGACATGACAAGTACTTAAACGACACACTGAAATAAGTCAGAGTCAGTCCACTGTTTGCTTGCGGCCATTCAGAGCTGCTCTGCTCATTCAATAAAGAAAAGCCATTACCATCCTTCCCTGTCAAACATTCAGTCTGGAGTTGGCCGGGACCCTGGACTTATAGAAAGCCTCTTTTGATTCCTGCTAGAGTCTGCCTGACCCGCGCAGGCCTTCCCTCTCACAGTTAATAGTGCCTAAAAGGCAGGTAAGGGATTCTGGGGAAGCCGTGCCAATACGAAGCAGCAAATAGCCCTGAGATGAAATGGGCCATGACACCGCGATTCAGAGTATCTATTTTATAGGCCTTAAGAAAGAAAGAGCAGTAATCAGCTGTCACTTTCTGGAATGACCGCAGATGCCGCTGAACTTTCGGTGGTTTGCAGAATCCATTTACGATTCATTGGTTTTCTGTCCTGAACTCGGAGTCCATCACGGGCTTCCTTGTCCCCAAGCGAGCCATCACTTATGCTATCGCAGGCTTTGGGTATAACCTTATACCTTCCCAAATATGAGCTACAGAATGAAACATATGGCCTAAATGACCATAAAGTAACGACAATACGTTAGCCGACATTTATACACCTTTTCAGAGGTGCCAAGCTTCTGAAAACGACCCTTGTGAAGGTCACATTTGGTTTTGTTTCAGCCATCTATCGGTTCTCTGTAAATCCAGAAGCACATTATACGTATAAATTATTAGTCTGTGAATATTACGGTGTGCGCTCCATGTCCCGGTGTCCTCCCTCAGGGGCCGCGGCTGAAGTGGAAAAGAGTCTGGTAGCTCATATTTATGGAGAGTGGCACACAAGCGCAGAGCGTGATGGGTCTTGCAGCTGGACGGCCAGGCCTGAGCTGGAAACTCCATCAAAGGTCCGTCGTGAGGTCTCTAGCAAAGCGTGGGATGACTCGAAGTATCAGAGGAGTGTAAGATCTAAGAGCAGCATGAGTAGGTGTGGGCTAAATGAAGGACTTTTAACAAGGTTTCCCTGTTTAGCAGCATTGTTTGGGTTGTTGAAGGAACCCATGACCCACTCTCAACTCCACAGACAGCCTAGACAGTGTTTTGGCATTGTACACATGCTTCAAGTTGAAGAAAGCATGTATGTGCCATAAGTAAGGAGTTATTACTTTAACGCAGGGCTGTCCAATCCTGCCTCTGTAGTGCCAGTATCCTGCAGTTTAGCAGCTCCAAAACACTTGTCTTAAACATTTCTACTGAGTTTGAAGAGCTTGATTAGCTGGTTCAGGTGTGTTTAATTAGGGTTGGAGCTGAAATCTGCTCCAGGAAAGAGTTTGGACATCCCTGGCTAAGCTACATGTTAACTTTACACCAGGGGTGTCCAGTTCGGCTTCTGGAGGGCCGGTGTCCTGCAGAGTTTAGCTCCAACCTGCCATAACACACCTGCCTGGAAGCATCTGGTAACACTGAAGAGCTTGATCAGTTGGTTCAGGTGTGTTTAATTAGGGTCAGAACTGAACTCCAACAGTGGACAGTGGACCTTCAGGAGCAGGTTTGGACACCTGTGTTTTGGACTGCTGTAAGCCGGATGGTATGGATGGATAATAAAGTATGGAACTGCAATGGTAGGCTGAGTGCATTTGGACAGATTTCCATTTCATGCAAGTTCAATCTGTCATTATCCATGTCCATTCTCTCTCTGTGTGGATTGTTTGAAGCACATCGTCCACATTTCTGCAAAAAACATGCATGAGAATATTAATAACAAAGGGACATGTGTGTGAAATTTTGTTCCTTAAATGATTTTTTGAAAGTTATCTCAACATAAAGATTTCAGGTTACAGATTTTCATGTAGTCAGTTGTCAAAGATTTTACTTTTCAATTCCACTTTATATTATGAATCTTTAACTACTACGTACTTACATAAAAACATTGATTAATTGTTAGGTACAATGTGCTCATTGTGTTCATGTTGAGGTTTAAGGTGTAGAGGTAGGGGAATTACATGTGTAACTACAGAAATTAATTACAGATGTAACTACAAGTTCAAGTATTTAGTAGTTAAAGACACTTAATAAAGTGGGCCTGTTTTTCAAGTGTGCTGTTTTCTAATGGCTTTGCTCACTAAAATCAACATCTTAAAAGTTGCCGCCAGAAGCTCTTAACAGTGACCTCAGACACGAGTGCCTCATCCAAATGACTAAAGCTTTACAAACAACACACTGCTTTTCTTTTGCCTCTGTAAAGAAGAAATTAACATTGTTGCCTATAGTTAGAGATCATACAGTCTGAGCAACAAGTTTATCTTCGCATAACTGAACTATACTAGAAGATTATGACATGAGATGAAGAAAGGAAGAGCGCTGTACTACTTCTTTAGGGGTGAGTGACTGGGCAGAATGAGCCTTTAACGTTACTTGAACCACAAGTTTGTGGGTTTCTTCTGGTAGTAGGTTTATTTTTGTGTGTAGTCCTAGAGATAGTCTGCTTACACTGCTGTGCCTTGTGAAATGAAATGAGGGCAATTCAGTGCACTTACTAGATTGTAGCTAGTTAAACAAATTAAGCTTAATTAGGTGATACATGGCAACAGCCAGTGTAATGAGTTCAATTTGACCGTGGCTGCATCCGAATATACATACAGTCACATAGTAATTGCTTATTCAAAAGATGTGCCTTCTCAAAGAGTATGTGATTTAGGACACAGACCTGTTAATCCATAGAGACTTTTAGTCCTTCTGTAAGTATGAACAGATAAAAAACTTGAAACAGACGGATTATTCACTGTTATATTTTCTTTGAGGCTTTAAATGTGTAAAGAGTGACAAATAAGAAGCCAGGGTTAGATTCTTCATATCAGTATGAATGTCCTCCAGGTGTGTGTTGCCCTCTAGTGGAGCGTTTGAAATGTTCACTCTAAACAAAAATCAAGATGCATGTTCTAAACTTTTCATACTGTAAGAACCACTAAATCAGGAACATCCACTCCTGCTCCTGTAAGTCCAGTGATCTCCAGAGTTTATCTCCAGCACGGCTGCCAGACAGTTTCTGGTAATCCTGAAGACCTTGATTAGACAGGTGTGTTTAATTAGGATTGGAGCTAAACTTCAGGAGCAGGTTTGGACTCCCCCACACATCTTTGTTACAACATTGTTCCCAAATCCTGGTCCCCATCCAGGACCTCAAATGTGTGTCAGATAAGAGAGACATCTAAAATGTGCAATGTTGGGGCTTCAGGGCCAGGATTGGGAACCACTGCTTTAGTGAACAGACTGATAAACTGTGTAACAGACTATAGAAATTATGTGAACCCACTGGAATTCAATCGGTCAATATTCATTTCTGCAGATTTGAAAAGGAATCTCTGACTAGATCTTAAAGGGCTGGTAGTGTAATGATGCTGTAAAAGGACAGGAAAATATTCTGGAGGTTCATGTAAAACCATTAATGAAGAGCAAGGTCACTCCAGAACAAACATTTCCTGATAATTTACTCACCCCCATGTCATCAAAGATGTTCATGTCTTTCTTTTCTCGGTCGAAAAGAAATTAAGGTTTTTAAGGAAAACTTTCCCGGATTTTTCTCCAGTAGTGGCCAACGGGTTGAGGGTCCAAACTGCAGTTTCAGTGCAGCTTCGAAGGGCTCTACACGATCCCAGCTGAGAAAGAAGGGTCTTAATGCAGTGCAGTTCAAAATCATTGCACCCAGTGTTAAAATCGACCACCAACTCATCTAATCCCAGACTAGATGGAGAATACTCAAAGGCTTGAGGCTGCAACTGGGAATAATAAAACTTTGAAAACACAGAGACCAGCGGAGAATTTATAGAGCGAGCATAGCTGCCGACTGACTCAGAGCCCAAAGCAGGTCCAGAGTGTGGGATTACAAATGTAAGAATCTGTTTGAGATATGCTGGTCCTATGTTCTGACATAGCATCACATGAAATACTAAGGTGAAGTACATTGTATTTAGCATTTAAGGTAAATATGATGACATCAGACTCTCAAGCAAAGTTTGTAGCAAGAGGTTCCTGCCAGTTCCTGTTCTCTTATTGTAAGTCAAATGAGCCAGATTACTGAGACTCTCACCTTTTGTTTGTAATGGCTCTTGGTGCCTCTGTCCAGTCTTCGAGTAGTTATGATGATTGGATTAGGACTGTTGTAAATGGTGCAGGCTGCTATACCTGAATACTTCATTTGCATGCTTTAAGGTCATCACCCAGGTGCTTTGTCTCCATTTCTAAGCACTGCCCCCTAAATGTATATAAACTACAATGTATCACTGCCTTAGTCAGACTTTTGAGGACTGCAGCGCCAGTAAAGAACTGCTGAAGATACCCAAGAGTCTCCTGGTCTTCGCTTCTGAGTTTCCAACAAGAGAGACTAACATTAAACATAATAAGAAAATGGTCCAATAAAGTTTTATTCTCTATAGCCAACTCGCTCACCAGGACACCTCAAGACGACATCAAATCCAAAATGTTTGTGTGTAGAGCTGACTACAAAAATTGGGTTAGGTTGAAAGGAAACACTAAAGATTAAAAATAAATCTCACACTAGAGGTTTATCAGGACAAAAAATAGGCATATTAAAATCACCTAATAATAAAGTCTGTCATCTTTCCTGTAGCTCAGCTAGTAGAGCATGGTGTTAACAATAGAAACAGCAAGGTCATGGGTTCGATCCCCAGGGGAGACATAGTGTTAGTAAGTTGAAGTAGAAGCGTCATTTATTTTGGATAATAACTGGATCTAGAGGATCATGATTATCAGTGTCGATCCCCCCCTCTTTATGAAATTCTGTTGTATCACTTTGTAAACAGATGGAGCTGGAACGACCAAGACACAGAAACTCTCTCTGTACTGTATGATTGAACACCTCTTTACAGTTCGACTTGATTCACGTCATGGGACGGTTTCCTGACAAATGCTGATTATGTGGACTTACATAGTTTATCAGTGTGTGCTCCCTGGGAATCGAACCCATGACCTTGGGGTTGTTAGGGCTGTGATGTACATCAGCTAACCCACATCACCAAAGCCTCGGCAAGAGTAATAGCAATGGCTTAAGTCAGTATTGCCGTCCACACAATGGGCCTCATTTATGAAACACAAGCAGAATGAATTTTTGTGTAAATCATTTGTAAAGCCGTTCTAACGTAAATTTTCAAATTCATGAATACGTTCGTATTTTCAAAATGTTAGTTGGTATGAAAGAAATGTACACCTGCTCCCCACCACATGTAAATGGTGCGTAAAACGTTCCGTGTTTTTTTGGCAAACCGATGACACTATTTTGACGCACTGCCATAATAAATAAAGTTCATTTGCCCTTGCCCTCTTTTGGGTGTTGGATGTGGGACAAACACCAACCAACCATCCTACTTATACAACAATGATGAAATCAATATTACTGGTTACTGCTTTTTTTATATTAAGTATTATTCTTTAAAATGAGATACTGGTAATACGTTGCCGCCGTGGATGGCCCTTTCCAAATCACAGCAACTAAAGTGCCTCAGCTAGAAGAACGTTGGATTTTTCCAACACAACGAATGTGAATCTGGCAACATTCTTTACACTGGTTGTTTTATCCAAAACATGATGAATGTCAATGCGAATGTGCTTTTTTTTTGCCACTCACCAGACATTTCACCGAGTGAAAGTGTTAAGAAGCAAGGTATTGTCATTTTGTGGAAATGTCACCACAGGCACGTATTTCCAATGAGCCTCAGTTACAAAAAATCATCCCACACCATCTCAAAAACAGTCTGTCATATGTCATGAGCCCCAAAGTCTACGTATATCCTACAGGAGTCAGAAATCATCTTTTTCTGCTAAGTGTAGTCATATTGTCACAACTACATGTGAAGGATAAGCACGAAGACGAAGGTCAGTCAAATCAAAAGTGTTTATTATATTCCAAACAGGTAAATCCACAAGCAGGACAGAAACACACGTACACATAGACGAGACCCGACCACAAACACTGAACTGAAAGCAGCTTATAAAGACTGATTACAGTGATTTACAGTGACACAGGTGTTACAAGGTTAACTCATAATGACATAATGAGGGCAGGAACAGGAAAACCATATATGGGCACATGAGGGAAAAACCAATACAGATAGTCCAGGGGTGTGACACATGTCCTTTTCATAATATTTTAGTCATGAAACTCTTTTATTTTGCCTTCAAACCACAGCTGTCCACACCAAGAGTACAGTCTATGATCTGGGTGTCAGATTTCAGTCCTCGCATGCACTGTCAGGTTGTTTTTGTGAGATCCAGCTGTGGGGTCGCACTGTACATACCGCTGAGAATATTTGAGGAGGATGATATTAACTAATGCATTGAATTCAAAGAAAAGCAGCATCATGACAAATGGCAGTGATGTCAGCACTGAGAATGGAAAGCTCATTATCATTACTAACGCTCGTGTCTTTAAGCACAGAAACGGCTACAGAGATACCGGATCTCCACAAACGCATTTAAAGATGATGTTTGTCAAAAATGAAAAATCTGTCATTATTTATTCTCTCAATCTCTCAGACGTTCGTCCGTGGAACACAAAAGTGTTTAGCAGAGTATCTCAGCATTTACCGCAGTTTACAAATCACCTTCCTGAGAGCCTACAGATGAATGTACAGCGTTCCAGTGTGATAAATGTGTGATTTATTGAGAGCATTTCATCACTATCACATCGATGTGTGAGTAATCTGGGTTTAAAGCTGGGTAAATCTTTCATTGTGTCCCGGTGTCTTTCGTACATTCGTTTCTTCGAGCGGTGTCCTGTGCTAATGATGATGACGTTACCATCTGCTTTCGAGCTGTTTGGCTCAGCTGAAGTTTATTTGAACCTGGGTCTGAGGGCAGAGAGGATCCAAGTGCTGAAATATTACAGCGTTTTGGCACACACCTCCACCTCCAATAAAGACCAGCATATTTCATTGAAATACTTCATTACTCTTTGTAAAAATACCGTACGGTTTGGAATGTGATGTCAAGTGTCTTTGTTCATGACATATTTCACATTTCATGTTGAAGCGCCTCCGAGACTGGAAATCAACAGGCGCTGATGACACAGAAAATACACAGAATGCAGTTATCAAATATGAGACGCTGCTTTTTCTTTCAAACCTAGATTTAACACCATTATTGGTCATTATTTGCCTCACTAAACTAAAAACAGAGTTCTGGACGAGACCTAAATACAGTAGTTGAGCTAACGTTGCGATGCACAAACAAACAGTGCCATGGAGCTGCATTGTTTTGGTACAAATTAATACACAAATATCAGACCACTGAATCCCAGTTACAGTCAAGTACTGTATTTCAGAGAGCTGTGTAATACTGTTATTTAATGTGTTCAAATACATTGTAGCAGTAACTGCACCTCATGCACTGATTCTAACTAGAAAACACTGAAATAGTAGGAAGTGCACAGGTCTGTAGTCATATTTTATATTTCAGTTGACAAATCTTTCACTTCCTCAGATGATTTGTTTGCGCAGACTGACTCAGCTTTTCTACGGCATCGCTGTGGGACCAATCCATCTTCAGATACTTTCACTCACACACAGTTCAACGGCCCTGGAGCTCAGATTTCTCCATAAAACGCACCTCCAGCCGCAGACAGACGGCAAAGAGTCACAGATGCAGCAAATATCAGTGCAGTTGCAGTCGAGTTCGGCATGGGCATCATTCACATTTTCCTTATTGCAAACACAACAAACTCAGGAACGTGCAATTGCTCATTGCTAGAAGATGTGTAACAGATAAAAACAATATTTGTTCTAAAACCGGCTTAAAATATCAAACAAGTTAAATATTCTGCAACCACATGGGATCACAGTCTGAAACAAAAAATGTGAGTCTGTGCCCATCAAACACGGTTTTCTGTGAAATCTGTCAACTCCGTCTGCCCAACATCTGCAGACCGGCTCTGATTTGTGGCAGCTAGCGCTGCTGCGTCCAGACTCCAAACCGTGGCAGCAATCTGGCCGAAAGTCATCAGTGGTATAATGTAATGAAGTAATTATGCTTTGTTACAGTACTTAAGCATTTTTTTGGGAGAAACTGTACATTATGTGAGTTTTTATATTTCAGCCAACTTTTACTTTTACTTCACTACATTTGCTCATTTAAAATGTATACTTTGACTCCGATACATTTCTCCGCAGCATATTTGTTACTTATTACAAAATAGTCAAGTCAGAAGAACACGGACTGCAGGAATCAGTGGTTTGGCACTCGCAAGTTAGACTCCTAAAAACACCCTTGCTCATGTGCAAACAAGTGCACACACCACCGCAGATCATTCATTTTACACTTCTGCCATAATATGGTAAGCGTTGATGTAATGATGTGTGATCTGACATTATCAAGTAGGCTATATCACCAAATCACACACAGAGTAAACGCACATTCATTTATTAGTCTATTAAAACTCACAATCCCAGGAATTCTAAACTTTAGATGATAAAAACGCTTCTGTATGCTTTATATATGTATATAATTTAATATAGTTCACTTAATCTATATCACACAGAGTACCGTTTTTCTGCAGATATCAGCATGATAACACATTTAATAATCATTTTATACAAGCAATAAGTGACATTTTAGACTGTTACTACTCAATTTTGCCAATGAAAGTACTTCCAAACAAAGATCACAGCGCTGTTTTGCGTCTCTGAGCAATGGATGGTGTTTATTTATTGAATGAATCACTCATTAACACAGTCAAATGCATTATTCCAGAATGAATCAGCTGTTTGAATGAATCTGTTGAATCTCAATGACTCACTCATTAACAGTCACTTGCTGCCACCTACTGGCGGATTTAATTTCACATTTCGACTATTTTTTCATGTCTTAAATGTTTTTAAATATCAGTTTTCAACGTTTTACGTTAAAAAGAAAACATTAGGCCCATTTATGGATCTGTAACTGCAATTTAAATGCACCGTGTCTCCTCCGAGATCCATTAAACTCTGTAAATACATCTAAATGCTATTTCAGCTGCAGATTTCTGAAATGTTTTCTTATGTTGGAATTAAAGACACTAAGTTCCAGATGAAGTGCTTCTTATTCTTACCCAAAAATACAAAATGGGAGAAAGAGTTAAAACTGAACACAATCTTGCTACTCAAGCTGTGTATGAACATTTTATGTATATTTATTTGCTTCTTTTCCATTTTGCATTTACTTGTACTTTTACTTTCAATACTATCATACATTTTAGATTGAAAAAAAATACCTTTTGTACTTAAGTACAATAATGATCACATACTTTAAGACTTTTACTCAAGTAATATTCTAAACGGTGACTTCAGCTTTTACCAAGGTCATTTTCTGGTCAGATTTCTGTACTTGAAGTACTGAAGTATGACTTTCAGGTAGTTTAAACAACACTGAAAGTCAAGTAGTGCATTCCAGCATTAAGACTTTCAGGAATTGCCTTTGAGAAGCTAATTAATTTCCAAGTGTGATTATTTAAATCACAAGAACAAATTTTCAGCCCCAAGTGAACAAAGCAGCTCTGCCAGAAATAACGTCTAAACAACCGTCTTGAAACGCTCAGTTCATTGCTCCGCAGTCAAATCACTTATTTCCTATTTTTCTTTCATTTTTCTGTTAAAACTTGCCAAAGCAACCGTTCTTAAACAGCCCGGTACGCACACTTATTAAGGTGAATTTATTTTCCTTGGATCCACCGAGAGTCGGCGTGTCGGCCGAGTCTTTGTGGGATTTCGGACATAATTGGATCCAGCGCTGATTTGCAGAAACTCAATCTCTGTCACCGCTCGGCTTGTCAGCGGATGAAGCTGTCCGTGTGACAGGTGTGTTTGAGTACGTTCACGGGACGTCCATCAGTTCGGTAGCTCACGCGCACACCTATCACAGCGGACCGCGGGACGCCGTCGCCGTACGCGTCGTAAGGACGAGCGCGATCCTGCGCTGTAATAACAGTCACTCTGTGTCAGCGAGGCCGTGCAAAAACAAATGATCTGGATGATTAATGAATGAGACGAACAGCTCACAGACTGTCTGCAGAGACGGGACTCCCAGTCAGAAACCGCGACTGCCCTCGAAGCTGACACGAACCGGCCCCGTGTAAACACCGTTCTCTCAGGGCCCCCATCGATCTGACGCGGTCACCGGTAGCGCTCCTGCTATCTGTGTGTCCTCTAACGCTGTGATCACGCCACTCATATTACTAGAACAAGATATAGTAGCGTTCATTCATGCTTGACACATCAGATATGTGACACACACACACACACACACACACACCACTGTCTGTAAGTGCGTCTGATGTCAGTCTGCTGATCCTCAGAAAAGTCGAAGTGCTGCTTGTCAAATATTCATGTTGCCTCTCAACTTCCTTTATCTTTTAAAATCTGGAATCACATGGTGAAGTTCAGTTCAGCTCTGGTTACACTGCAAAAAATGTCTTTCTTATTTAAAATTTTTGTCTTGTTTTCCAGTATAAATATCTAAACATTCTGGAATCAAGACACATTTGCTTGATTAGCAAAATGACTATGGATATTAGGTTTTGTAGGGAACACTTTATTTTAAGGACCAATTCTCACTTTGTTTAGTTGATTAGTAGCATGACTATTATTAACATATAGGCTGTTTATTAGTACTTATAAAGCACATATATTTGTGTCTTATTCTGCATATTTTAGATCCCATAATCCCAATCCATACCTACACTTAACAACTACATTACTAGCTATTAATAAGCAGCAAATTAGGAGTGTGTTCAGGGAAAACTCTTAGTTAATAGTGCATATGTGTTCCCTATTCTGAAGTGTTATCATTTTGTTTTTTAAAAAATGTTTCAAAATTAACTGAGTTTTTGCTTAAAATGTGAAAAAAGCCTGGTTTCACAGGTTTAGGCTAAACCAGGATTAGATCATAGTTCAATTATGATCTTTTTAAGTTTATTTTTTTATTTTATTTTATTTTATTTTTTATAAATATGCATTAGAAAACAACATTACTAATGTGCATCTTGAGACAAAACAAACACACTGATATTTTAGTCTGTGACTAATCTTAAACTCTGTGAAACCAGGGGAATATCTGCCAATGAGGCAAGAAAAATAATCTTGTTTTGCCTTTGAATTTAGATGATTTTTCCTGCCCCATTGGCAGATTTTTTTTTTCACATTTTAAGCAAAAACGAACAACATTTTGCTTTTCACAAAGCAGCGCTTAATATCTTATGTCATTTTGCTAATCAAACAAATGTATCTTGAATCAAGAATTTTTTTTTGGCAGTATAAGAATACCCTAGTAAAAAATATATATTTGTAATATATT
The DNA here is from genome assembly GCF_022985175.1 of Labeo rohita. Lineage (NCBI taxonomy): Eukaryota > Metazoa > Chordata > Actinopteri > Cypriniformes > Cyprinidae > Labeo > Labeo rohita. Next base: position 86,210 of record NW_026129755.1, on the reverse strand, counting down.
TTAAATACATTAATTTCATACTGAGTACAGTTCAAATCTATTAACATATCGCTTGAGACTTAATGTCCTTGCACACTCCAAAATTTTTGCACATTAAAAAAAAAATACAACCTCAATGTTGTGTCAGTCATGTTTACACACCGCCTTCCAAAACAAGGTGTGCAAGGACCTTTACTGATATAAAATTATAATGAAACTTTATTTGGAGTATTTCTTTATTGCACAATGCACATTTCTTCATATTAAGTCTACAATGTGTTTTAATATCACTATTGATAAGGATAGTTAGATCTCTGTATAATATCAGTCTTTATGTGCAGGATATTTAAAGTGTACCTGAAGTGTACTTGCAATAGTTTCACTTCATCCTTTATCAAAGAGATCAAATCTACTTCAGCATGTGTTTAGTTCTACTTCTGTGTGCATTACGTACAAGATTAGTTGTTCCAATTCAACAGACTTTAAATATACCAACTACTAAAAGTACAATTTCAGGGTATTTTTATAAAGCACATAAATATGTAAATGTACTTGCAGTGTACTTAGCATGAAATAAATGCATTTCAAATACATGTAAGTATGTATGTGTATTTTTCACTAGGGTATGCATGTGCATATGAACAACTTTTAAGGGCTTATTTCTTCCAATTTGTAAATGCAACTCAGTGTGTTTTACAGTGTCACTTCCAGACGTGGTGAACATGTCACATCACGGATCAACTCCACCAGAAGTACAGGTTGAAGTACCACTTTAATGTGGCTCATTTGAGACACTGGTCTTCACTGTCCTCCACTGACCGTCCAGCAAACAAAACTGGTTCATTTCCACACATGAAAGAGGCCCAGAAAGGAATTGAGTGAACGCAGTGTCTGAAGGACAGTGCTCACCTGCTTTTGCAACACTTTTATCACAGTGAAGGACGTCTGAAGGATAAGAAAGAAACTGCCCAGCCAAGGCCATTCAGACGGTCAGTAAGAGACAGAAAACATGCAGTGTTGCAAACAGCCAGTTTTATTAACCTGCCTGGAGTTATTTACAAAACCTGTCTTGTATGGCTGTTGTGATTGTACTTTCATTTTTGTGTTTTTTTTTACAATTGTCAGTATCTTTGCTACCATTGCAGTGATGGTGTGCTCCATTATTTGTATTATTGTACTGTAGATGCTTTTAAAAGCATGAAACATGCTTCTCTTTCTCTTTCTGTGGCTGTAGCCGTGAGGGTACGGGTTCAGCGTTCGGCCTCGTCGCAGCACGGCTTATTAAACCGTAGTCGGTCCGGTCGGTAGCGCGACGGCTAACGGTCCCGCTCAGCCTAGCCGCTCCCATTAACAGCGCTCATCCGTGAAGATTTGGACAGATTGAGTAAATCTCGTGGCGGGGCCGGAGCACACGTTACTCCAATGATAATTTGTGGGTTTTGCAAATGTTCAACAGTCAACACTGAAGCGCGGTGAGATCCTGCTGCGCTCGTTCCGCTAAAAACATACAGGAAATATTTGAGCTCTCCTTTGCCCACATTTACTTTGGCTCTCTTTAGACAAGATTTCTTCTCTGAGTGTGTTCTGTAAACCCACTTGGAAACACAGGAAAAAGAAAATAGCCTCTACGTTTAACAGCATTAACAACCATCACTGAAACTTCAGCTACAGCAACATCTCAACTCCACTTTTAGAGTCGGGTGCTTTCTTGTTATTCCTTGTGATGTCATTGGCAGATCATGATCTGTTTAAATTTTTTTAAATGCCTTTTATTAATGCTGTACTTTTTTTTTTTTTTAGGTTTTCCATCTTTTGTGTTAATGTGGATGGAATTTGCATTCATAGAATTACACCGAAAAAATCAAAAAGATTTCCAAGACCTGTTTTTCATTAAAACTTCTCACATCCTTTATTACTGAATTTCAAAACCATTGCTGGAATAAATGTCTTCTGTAGGGCTCAAGGTTATTCAGTATCATAGTAAAGTTATAGATTTGACCAAACCCCTTTCTTTTGTTTAAATAAAAGAGTTAAATGAAATGCATACAGTATAATGAAATAATGAAAGCATAACAGTCAACATGCAAAAACTATATTACAAATTGTTGATATAAATACAAACAAATGTGCCAAGTTTCAGTATGATGAATGCTTGAAGGTGTTGCTTTTAGTGAATAATGACTTAATTTTCAGTATGTTCCTCTTCAAAGCAGTTGTAAGGCTCCAAGAAACAGTTCTGAGATTTTCTTGATGGATTTCTTGTAATTTTTGGAGCATTAATGCACTATATATATATATACAGGCTGCTGCTCAAAAGTTTGGGATCAGTAAGATTTTATTTTTTTTAAAGATGATTCTTATGCTCATCAAGGCTGTGTTCATTTGATAAGAAATACAGAAATAAAATGTAATATTGTGAAATATTATTATGATGTAAAACAATGTTTTTCTATATTAATATACATTAAAATGTAATTTCTATCTGTAATTAAAGCTGAATTTTCAGCATCAATACTCCAGTCTTCAGTGTCACATGATCCTTCAGAAATCATTCTAATATACTGATTTATTATCAATGTTGAAAACAGTTGAGCTGCTTATATTTTTGTAACCTGTGAGACATTTTTCAGGATTCTTTGATCAATAAAAGGTTAAAAAGAACAGCATTTATTTAAAATAGAAAGGTTTTCTAACAATATACACTACTGTTCAAACATTTGGGGTCAGTACATTTTTATTCTTTCTTATTTTGAAATACTTTTATTCACAGAGGTTGTGTTAAATTAATTAAAAGTGATAGCATAGATTTACACTGTTTTATAAAGATTTATATTTTTAATAAATTCTGTTCTTTTTAACTTGTTATTCATCAAAGAAAAAAAAAGAATTTCAGGTTTCAAAAAAAATGTTTGCAGCACAACTGTTTCCAACACTGATAATTCTAATAATAAATCATCATATCAGAATGATTTCTGATGATCATGTGACACTGAAGACTGGAGTAACAGCATTTTAACATATTAAAATGAAAAACATTATTTTTTTATTGTAATAACATTTATTATTTTTTTGCATTATTGATCAAATAAATGCAGCCTTGATGAGCATAGGAGACTTCTTACTGATCTCAAACTTTTGAGCGGCAGTGTATATAGATTTTTATTATTTTTTTATATTTTTTAGAAATAATTATATGTTTATACGCAGTGCTATTTCATTGTGCACACCGACAGCAAAAGAGTGAAGAAATGTTCTGAACAGCTGATATAAACCTTGCGGCTTGTGAATAAAAATAGAACATAACTACATAGTGAGCCGTTCCCTTCTGAATCCTTCACACCAGACATGTTGGGGCGGGTTACACCGTGTATACCAACACTTTCAGACCACAGCATCACTGAGAATAGCCGGGGTCAAAACTGACGCTCAGGGCTCCTTTTATCTCGTGCGTTTCAGCGTCAGACAGCAGCGTGAGTAAGAGTGAGGCGGCACAGCAAACAGGATGTGTTGGCCAGGATCAGGGGCCAGACTAGCGCCATAGTGTGAGTTTTCAAGCCACCGGGGAGAATTTCCATTCCCATAGTGCAGAGGTGATGTCAGAGCGCAGCGTTCCGCTGAGAGACGTCCAGCGCACGCACGCCCTCTAGAGTACACACTGTGAAGTGCACTCAGATCCTCCTGAATTTCTGTTTGAATGCACTACATTACCCAGTGGGAGCCACAGCTTTTGTAAATGTATAAACTGAAATAAATGTATTTAATCCATCTGTACTGACAGGAATACATATGTAATCCTCTCACAACTGGATTTTCTTGTCTGAAAGCATGTCATCATGTGCTCAGTTTTCCATTTGGGATTTCTGCATTTTCAAATGTGTGTTATTTTTATTTTCATTCCTTTTTTACTGTGTATTTTACAGTTCTGAGGAGAGCGCTTTGTGTTTTGGGAGCCAAAGGTAATTTGTGGGAGTTGTTTTCTATTATCCGTGTGTCGCGCCTGTGCTGTTCTCTGTTGTTGGCGGTGTGGTGTGCTGCGCAGCTCGTCAGATGTGTGATTGTGGTGAACTGTAGAAGTAGTTTGAACACAGTAAACAACACACTACAGAATGTCAGATTGATAGTGATTGATAGTGTTGGTTCAGTAAGCTCTCGCTGTGGGCGTCTCCGGGGGTTTTGGCCATGTGAAGGGCCGCAGGTTTTACTGTGCCGCGGTGGAGGCCGGCTCCTGTCGGTAATGAAGGCCGCTGGGGCCGCGAGGGGTGCGGGGCTCTGGATAACTTACTCTTTTGTGTACACAGAGGAGCAGTGTGTGGGTGTTTCTTCAACTATGGGCACGTTTGGCCCTCTGGACTACAAGAAATCTCTCTTAAACGCACTTCTCACACTCTCACTGCTTTATTGAATTCGTCTGCTAACAAAGTTCAAGAGTGAACGTACATTCATCTGAGAATCCTGTCAGTTTTGTCTTTTATTCTGAATGTCACCACAGTGCCATTCTCAGCACATCTCAGATTATTAATGCTGGCTCTAAACTGTAAAGGAATATTTAGATCAGGTGGCGTCTGGTTATTTGTTAATCTAGCCACTGTGCTAAATAAAAACCTTGGATTGTTTTGGTTATTTTCTATGAGTTTGCGGAAATGCTCAGCCCTAGCAGCTTTTAAAGCCTGTCTGTATCTGGACATACAGTTTTTCCATGCAATTCTAAAAACTTCCAAGTTAGTTTTTCTCCATTTGCGCTCAAGATTGCGAGTTTCTTTTTTGAGGGATTGGGTATTACTATTGTACCATGGTGCAATACGTTTTTCTCTAACTTTTTTTCAATTTGATGGGGGCAACAGCTTCTAACGTATCGGAGAAGATGGTGCCCATATTGCTAGTCATTTTGTCTAGATCCTGTGTATTAAGGGGTACACAGAGCAGTTGAGATAAATCAGGCAGGTTATTTGTGAATCTATCTTTGGTGGCTGGAACAATAGTTCTGCCAAGACGATAACGCGGAGCCCTACAGTTAATATCAGTGATACGCAGCATGCACGATACAAGGAAATGGTCAGAAACATCATCACTTTGAGGTACAATATCTATATCAGTAAGATCAATTCCATGCGATATAATTAAATCTAGCGTATGATTAAAACGATGAGTGGGCCCAGTGACATTTTGCTTAACTCCAAAAGAGTTTATTAGGTCAGTAAACGCAAGTCCTAACGCATCATTTGTATTATCAACGTGAATGTTAAAATCTCCGACAATTAGCACTTTATCAAAATTAACCAATAGTTCCGAAAGGAATTCTGCAAATTCTTTTAGGAAATCTGTATATGGCCCTGGCGGTCTATACACAGTAGCTAAAACAAGAGATAGGAGAGATTTCTTTTGCATATCTGGCAGAGTAACATTAAGCAAAAGTATTTCAAATGAATTAAACCTGTATCCTGTTTTCTGAGTAACATTGAGAATATCACTATATATTGTTGCAACACCACCACCACGACCACTCTGACGGGGCTCATGCTTATAATAGTAGTTTAGTGGAGTAGACTCATTTAGACTAATATAATCATTAGGTTTTAGCCAGGTTTCAGTTAAGCAGAGTACATCAAAACTATTATCTGTGATCATTTCATTCACAATAACTGCTTTGGGTGCAAGTGATCTAATGTTTAGGAGCCCAAGCTTTAAAAATGGTTTCTGTTCGTGTATTTTGCTTTTTTCTGGTTTAATTACGATCAGATTTTTTCTAGATCCTACATTAAATTTACGTTTTGACCTCACTATTCGAGGAACAGACACAGTCTTTATAGATTGGACAGTGCAACTACTATCATTTAAGCGTTCAGAACAAAAGCCATCGTAGCAATCATATAAGAATGTACTCACTAGTCAAATGGAGCGTAGCGTCCTGGAGATGTTGTCCGACAGCAGCTCCGCTCCGACTCTGCTGGGGTGCAGGCCATCAGCACGGAAAAGCCTAGGACGCTCCCAGAAAAGATTCCAATTATTAACAAAGAGCAGTTTCTGTTCTTTACACCATGTCAATAACCATTCATTTAGAGCAAGAAGTCTACTGAACCTTTCGTGCCCACGTCGATACGTGGGAAGCGGTCCTGACACGATGATCCTCGTCGTGGGCGACGTGCTGCGAACCGTCTCGATCAGGCTGCTGAAGTCCCTCTTCAGAACCTCCGTCTGCCGCAGCCTGGTGTCGTTCACCCCCGCGTGCAGGACGATCGCGCCGACGCTCTCGCCGTCCTTCAGGATTGCGGGTATCTGCGCAGAAACATCGAGAACGCGAGCACCAGGAAAACAGTGGGTGTGGACTTTACCTTTAGCTAAAGTAGCACGTACGTACCGGACAATGGAGTCTCCGACGATCACAGCGTCGCGTTCCGTCTCGCGGAGGGGAGCGAAGCGGTTCCGGGTGGAGATCTCGAAGACCGGAGGCGGCGGAGGGGGCGAGGTCCTCGGCCGGGGCCTGGCTCGCGTCTTCCGCTGCTGCTGCACCCAGGGTCCGTGGTGTCCCGGCGCCGGAGTGAAGGACATCTGGGAAGATCGCGTCCAGGGTGCACGGGAGCTGTGCAGAGAAGCACACGGAGTAGAGGTGGTCAGAGTGTTAGTATCACGCTGTATACTCACCCGGGAGGACTCCAGAGCGGCCCTCCGCTCTCTCAGCTCCGTCTGCCGCACCAACAGCTCCTGGATCTGCTTCTCCACGGCCTCCAGCTCGAGCTGCAACGAGTGCAGCTCGAACGTGTCCTCACCTGCACTCAAAGGTGGACACAAATTCGCCATTAAGCAAAGTAACAGTGAGTAAACAATGGAAATGTGTGTAAGCAGTGTGTAAACAATGCAAGCAAGATTAGCGGCAACCACGCTGGTGCTGCTAACGGGCTATAAGCTAGCGACTCCGGAAATCAAAACAAAACTAGTGATAACAAAGCAATCCGGATGTTTTAGTTGTAGAATACAATAGGGGGTATATTCACACGTTATAAGAAACAAGAATGATTGTGTATAAAATTGATTTTGAATTGAAAAACAGACAATAAGAAATTAACTCGACGGAGCTCAAACTCTAAGCGTGCAACCGAGAATGAGAAATGAGAAATGAACACTACGCTGCAAAAAAAGAAGCTTATCGTTGTATTTTTGTCTTGTTTCTAGTCAAAATCTGAATCTAACAATTCTTACATTAAAATGCATTTACTAGATGAATAAAATCACATAAGAAATGTAGTCTTGTTTTAAGCAAAATGCACTTAATTTATTGGAAACGAGTACAGTTATCTGCCAGTGGGGTAGGAAAATATTTTCAAAACAAGAGTATTTTACTTACCCCGCTGGCAGATCATTTTACACCCCCCAAAACAAAACTAAATATCTTATATTGTTTTGCTAGTAAATCTAGTAAATCATCTTAAGACTTTTTAGATATTTTGACTAGAAACAAGACACAAATGCTAAGTAAGACAAGCCTTTTCTGTAGAGTCAGTAAAACATTTTTTTCTTTTTGACATAAATGAGGCATACCTAGGTCGTTTATTGATTAAAAAAGACGTATTTTTGTGCAGTTCTTTGTCTGGCCAGTCCATCACGGGATGACACTTACACAATAGCTCATCCTGGTCATACCACTCACTCCTAAAAATCTAATGTACTGTATATCTACTCTATTGTTTCTGATTTCAAAAACAAATGTCATAGAAGAAAACTTTGCTTAAATATATATTGTATGCAAAGGTAAATATAGAGGACATGTCTTCAAGTGTGGCTTAAACCATCTCAGAAAGTCTCTCTTCAGTCAGGATGGGAGTATTTGAGCACATCTGTTGTAAATGATTTAACATAAGAGATGTTAGTGCTGAAAAGCGATGAGCTATGAAGCGTTGCCTTGTCTTCTTTTAGAGCTCATCATTCAATTCAGAGTTGGAAAGCGAAACTGACTTCAGTATCCGAATCCACTCTGCCAGTGAATTACCATGTGCTAAATTATGATGACCATATGAAAAGCTGCTGTAAAAGACTCTTGGATTTAGAAAATCTTTAAATTAGTGTTTTTTTCTGTGCCTGCTACACATATATTTCAATAATAGCTGAAGCTCTTTGGCTCTTCAGAAGCCCTCATGTGTGCCAGTCAGATCTTTGCTTTTATTTAATCTTAGCGAAGTCGGTCAATTATAGCACCTAAAAGTATATGCACTACATTTTACAAATTTAGAATCCCTACTAAAAGTTTACTGTTTCAGAAACAATATTTTATTACCAAACAATGCATTCAATTGTTCAGAAATTACAGTAAAGACTTGCTCGGTCCTTCTTGCATTTATTTAGCTGAATCTCAAAGGTATTTTTACCAACCTTACAATGTTCCCACATCAATTTAACTTATTAAACTATAACTATATATTACTACAACATTAAAAACAATCTGACAGTCACAAGAGTGAGAATGATGAGTAATATCAGTGTGCTGTGCACAGGTTTTTGGGTCTGTAGCGGTGACCGTGATGTGGCACGACCTCTCTCTTCCCCAGCTCCTGTTCAGGAAATAACTCCCTCCCCCTCCACCTCAGCCCCCCAAAATCACACTGCGGGTGCTAGTCAAATACTGGACCTCAAGTGTCATTTTTGGTTGCACTTGATTTTACAGTATATATAGTTACGTTGTACTTACTCCAGAAAGTACTGGGTAGTGTGAAGTAACTACATGATTAAGGGTTGAGTTAAGGGATAGTACCTAGTTATTAATTTGCAACCAAATTTGCAATGCCATTCAGTCAGCCATTCACCAGTATCCACCAATATTCACTAGCTATACACAAACATGCATTTGAGTCCATATCCCAGTCATTTAATGCTACTTGGTGCTGTTTTTCGGGACACTCTTAAAAGAGGCTTGTCTGTATGTCGCTCTCTGATTGTGTCAATCAGAGAGCGATGTATGTGCATGCATTAAATCTGGTTTAAGAACATTCACAATAAAATCACTGAAACAATGACTACGTTTACATGCACACGAATAATGCGATTATTTCCAATAATCAGAGTAAGGATTTAATCGCATTATGATGTTTACATGTCAAGAGCAAAGCTCTTCACTCCCGTTTACATGCAATTTCCATTATTCCTATTATTTGCTAAGAATTGTGGTTATTTTTTACTGCCATTATTCACATAAACAAATGATAGATTCAGAGAGAGTAGGAGTGTTACTGGCCGCTATTTTAATTAATATACGTTTAATGCAAAACGCTTTCGTATGGTTGTATCGCATGCTTTTTCTGCGCCATAGCAATGAGACGGCAATTCACCACACAAACGTGATGGCAGTGCCACTTCAGCTGGGTTTGCCTACGCTGCCGTCGCGTTCTACGCACCATCTCTGGATGAAGGTGAGGAGTAGAGACTGGTGGCCGTGAGTTGTACTAACGGAGTGGAGGGAAAATTTCAGAATGTCACGGTTATCACTAATGGAGCTGTGCCAAGCGCGAGACATAGCGAATCGTTTTGAAAGTGCGTTCCACATCCCCCCAAGTCATCTGATGTATAGATGGCACACATATCCCTGTACTGACACCCTCAGATGGGTAAAGGAATTTTGTCAACCATAGGGGCTGCCATTATACATCCTCCAAGCAGCTGTGGACGACAAGTGTTGGTAAGTTGACATAGACTATGAAATGTGACCTTAGACCACAAAACCAGTCATTAGGCTCAGTTTTTTTAAACTGAGATTTATACATCATCTGAAAGCTGACAATAAATGATCTTTCCATTGATGTGTGGTTTGTTATGATTGGACAATATTTGGCCGAGATACAACTATTTGAAAATCTGGAATCTGAGGGTGCAAAAAAATGAATTGAGAAAATCACCTTTAAAGTTGTCCAAATTAAGTTCTTAGCAATGCATATTACTAATCAGAAATTAAGTTTTATATATTCACAGTAGGAAATTTACAAAACATCTTCAGGGAACATGATCTTTACTTAATATCCTAATGACTTTTGGCATAAACGAAGAATGTATCATTTTTTTTTTTTTAATTGTTTTTTTTTTTTTACTATTGCTACAAATATACCAGTGCCACTGAAGGTTTTGTGGTCCAGGTCACATTATATACACAAATCCTCTGTACATTAATATCTATTGCTTAGTCTTGAACATCTTTTTCAGTTTCTGGAACGTAAACTGTCAAGTTCCTGGCGTTGCTCACGACACGAATGTGCTAGCTCACCTACTGCCCGAGGTAGATCGTACCAATTCAAATAAATAATAAAAAATATATTCAACTTAATAACATTAAAGATTACAATTATTGCAGTTACAATTTACTGTTCTTTCTTAAATCACTATAGAAGGAGAGAGGTTTCCCTCAGCCAGTGGCAAAAACCGCCAGACAAGCACTTACCGACCACATGGCAGCAAACCATTTAAACTGTATCAAAACTTCAACAAACATTTGTCCCTTTTATTTTGCTTCATCAAAAAACATGAGATTCCTCCAAAACTGTAAACATGTAGTCAACATGTACTTCAAACATATAGTGTGCCTTTCCTTTGACAAATTATTAATTATTAAACAAAAATTATTAAACAAAGGGCTCTGTTTGATTGCAAACATCAACTAATTAGAGCTACATCTTCTAAATCAAAGCATATAAAGCTACAGCTGCTGATAACCATGTGGTTCTTCTGGTGCAGCATTGCTACTGTTATAGTTTTAAGGCTGCATGTACCGCCAAGGTGCGATGGGGGGAGCGCGAAGGCCTTCCAGTAGCAGAGACACCAAACGCTCAGTATTGCGGCTGCTGATCTCCATCATGCCGTTCAGCAGTCTCTGCTCCCTCTCCTGACTTTGAAGCAGCTGTGTCTCAGCCCATTCATTCTGCTTCACCTGCATCCTTTCAAGGAAATCTTGATGCTGAGAAAAGCTGGTAGACAGAGCAGAAGATGACCTTTCCTTCTTCCTCTTCTCTGGTTCTCCTGGCCCTACTAACATAATGAGTTTTAAATGTAAAACACATGGGTCGAAGAAGCACAACTTAAAAGGATAATTAATACCATAATATAAATTCTCTCAATTTACCAAAAAATAATGAACCTACTAGATTCCCAATTAACGTCATCTGTGCTAGATGTCGAATGGTCTAGCTGAGTGGATCCACCAGGGTCTTCGGATTCATCACATACATCTTCTGTAACGTTACAAAACATAAAAACTCCACGTCACAAAAACATTTTACATATAAATACGTAAATATCGTAAATATCCTAACGTGACATGAACGCTGCAGAACATTTGAATAACAGGTTGGCCTGTACTGCTGACCTTCACCTTGTGAGTCGCCGCCGCCTCCGTCGTCAGCATCTTTTTCCTCTGTTCCAAATCCGATGTCCAACCCATGGTCACTTGTTGTGGCTAGAGGTCTGTGACTTAGAATTTCATTTAAAAATATCATAATACGGAAGAGTGGCAGTGTTAGATCCACTGGTCACGTTGTGCTTTTTGTTTTTAAAATACGCGACCTTCAGGCGAGCGTAAATTTGTTCGCCGGTTCTCGGGTACCCGGCCTCGGACGTTTTTGCTGTGACGTGCCTAAAATGTCCCCTTTACGGTGTTTTCGCCCGTTGATGTATTGCACGTAATGTCGACAACATAAACTCTGTCTCCTGAGCTCCCCAAAAATGCGTCGTCTTCTTCTGCGGCATCGTTTCTATTCTGCGTGCTTACTGCAGGTGCATATCATGTCACATCATGAGCACATCATGAGCACGTGCACACTTTGGTCAGAGTGGCAATAATGCGATTAAGGTGTTTACATGCCTGTATATTTCGATTAAAATTGGCGTACGCCACCTATGTTAAAACAATTAATCTTGCTGCGATTATGAGCTTAATCACATTATTTAGATCGAAGTATTGCATTTACATGAGGTAAAGCTTAATCGCAATATTGCCAAAATCTCGTTATAATCGCATTAAGAGGGTGCGTGTAAACACACTCGATGATTAATATGGTGCTAAGATGCCTTTAGTGGTGATTAGTAGCATCAGTACAAGGTCTAGCTATCTAAAATTAGCCTTTCATGGTGATTATAGCATAGTAAAAACCCATTTCTCTCCTTCGTTAGACAGTCTACCCTACCAGAAAGAGCCAGGTCTGATGGCATCTTCTGAAAGAACAATAAATGTAAGACTTTTTGTAAGACTTTTTGCTTAGTTACCTCAAAACTCAATTAGATTGAATCAGACATGCTGCTTCGGTAGCTTAGTTTCCTGTCTGCAAGCAGTTTGCTTAGGAAGAACTACTGTACAGAAACCCTGTCTATCACAGACTGACTGGGGAACCAGACAACAGCATTCAGTTTTGGACAGAGCCAGCAGTTAAAATACAGACTGCTAGATCCAGCAGAACCATGAAGCACAAAATAGCTGATCAGTAACACTGGCAACAAATTCTGAGAACAAAATGAAAAACAATATATTAAAAAAGCCCAAGACACTACACCGCTGGAAAACAGCTAATAATCATCACACATACAGTATGTGCCAGTCTGTAGTTCACTGAACCATTTCATAAAATAAAATCTACAAAATCAAGAGTCGAGCAGCTAACAACCGAACAGAAACTGAGCTAATGTCTCAATGCAGACTGACCAGACAGGCCCGTTTGAGATCCATGAACGCACGTTCCAGCGCCTGGCACGCAAAGCACAGTCCATCCTTCAGAAAGAGACTCGGCACAGCCAGCAGACGTTCAAGAATTTCATATTTTATTGGAGTGGGTTAAAAGGTGTTTTATTGCGTATGTAATACAATCCTGTACAAACATAATGAAAAGTAAACTCTAATTTCCAAAGACTCCTTGAAAAGGAAAGGGAGAGCGACACATGCAATATTGATATTACAAGCACTATTTTTCCAGCGTAGAGAACAGCCATTCCTACTTCCATGTTTAAAAATAACGTATGCCAGCAGTCTGCTTGTTATTCTTGGAAGCTGCGACACAGACTCGCTTATCAAAGCTTGCCTCGCACTGACATTCAGTCCTGTTGCTGTTGGCAGTGTCCGGGTTTGGGTTCTACCTTGAGATTGAGCTCTAAACTCTACGTTTGCCTTGAGTCTACCTCAAATTCGAATACATCTGTTTATCATGCCTTTTGTTTGAATTCTGTTTCATTTCCACGATTGCTAACATTTAACCGATCACTGGTCCCAACCTGATTACAATGCTTGAAACACCTTGAAAGAATTACAAACAAGTGATTTAGCATCTCTTCATGCAGTAACCAGCATTAAATGTTGCGTAGTAATTCATCATGATTCATCAGTAGGGATTGTTTTACAGCGAGACACTCCAGTGTCAGTGGAACATCGGTGGAAGGTGTTGTTTTTGGGTTAATGAAAATCCAGGTATTCTTAGACTCAGATGCAGAGTTATTAACTCTTTCCCCGGCATTGATGAAATTTTCCGTCAATCTATGTTTTTACTGTTATATGGTAGGGGGCGCTATTACACATATTCTGAAATCGTACAGAATCTCTGGATCTAAAAACAAGTGAAGAAGCAGCGAAAATGAGGAAAAGAAGCATTGTTTACATATTGTGAAATTGTTAAAAAATGTTGGTGCTGGCTATCAGCTTCTTAAAAAATGCTGACAAATTAATGAACAAAAACGTGGGGAAGATAAACATCCTTCAGCAGATAACCAAATGCACAGAATATCATAAAAACGAGAGCACGCAAGTATAAAAATAACCAAGTAATAATATTCGGACAGATATTGTATGGAGTGCCACAAGGCTCTGTCGTAGGCTCGCTTTTGATATTCACGTTTCAACGTCTAACTGCTTATTCTTTTTTCATTGTTCTTATTAGTATTGATATAATTACTTTTACAACCAGTGCCCATAAAATACACTTATTGTGTGCATGGATGATGGCACTGTGGTACCACACAGACGTCAATCTTGCCGTCATCTCCAGCGCTCAGTTTTCTCATATACTGAATGTGTCCACTGTGAATACAGAAGAATTATAAAATGTTGACATCTTACACGTTGGCAAAAATGTAAATCTGCGTGGTGGCGGCGTGTTCCAGCCAAACTCCAAGCCAGTCAGCCACCACAGGAAATATTTTGGTTCTTTCTCCTGGACCTTTCCGATAGTAAAAAAGAGTTTGTTTATTTATTGGTGGTCACTGGGTAAGTAAGAGTCTGTCAGATGTTGAAATTAAAACTTATATAAGTCTGATTAAAAGTGGTTTAGAGGTCTGCCTGGAGCAGTCTGTTCCACACGCTTGGTTGTAAATCACAGGTAGAGAGATACCATGGTGGCATTCATCTCTGACCGTACCACACACCTTTCAATACCTAATCCTGTCAGAGAGAGTCACACTCACTTTTTCCAGTCACTTAAAATGAACCGGCGTAAAGGATGAAGGATGATTTAGATATTTACAGTGCCTACTCTAAGAGAACCGCACTGAGATGAATTACATTACTTCACTAACTGCCTGGTAACTAGACACAATTTAATCAAGCTGTGAGATGACAAATCATACACTGGATATGCATCAAAACAGTGAGAAAATGTACGCTGAGGTTGATTGACTGAATAAGGTGGTCTCGGTGGACTCCTTCAGTAAAGGAACAGTGGCACTCAGTGTGGTTAAGTGCTTATTTGCCGGACCAGACCACCGAGAGCAGGCCTGTGTGGTCTGACAGAAGAGATATGAATGTACAGTTCTTGATGGACAGAGCGTCTGTAACGAACCTTTGGAAGATCAGTCTATTTAAGGGGTGCCAAACTCGGTCCTGGAGGGCTGGTGTCCTGCAGAGTTTAGCTCCAGCTTACCTCAACACATCTGTTGGGAAATTTCTAGTATGCCTAGCAAGAGCTTGATTAGCTGGTTCAGGTGTGTTTGATTAGGGTTGGAGCCAAACTCTGCAGGACACTGGCCCTCCAGGACCGAGTTTGGGTACCTCTGGTCTATTCAGTCTGTTTTCTATGACAAGAGACCTGTCTACAGACTGTCAGTTCTCAGATGTGAGTCAGTTCTGTATATCACTTGTTTGTTCTTAACTCCAAAACAGGATTGAACGGCTTTCTAATATATGTCCCTGGACCACAAAACCAGTCATATGTGCAAATTTCTCAAAATTGAGATTTATACAGCATCTGAAAGCTGAATAAATAAGCTTTTCATTGATGTTACGAAATGACAATATTTGGCCGAGACACAACTATTTGAAAATCTGAAATCGAATGGTGCAAAAAAAGAAAAAAAAATATTAAGAAAATTACCTTTAAAGTTGTCCAAATGAAGTTCGTAGCAATGCATATTACTAATTAAAAATTAGGTTTTGATATATTTACGGTAGGATATTTACAAAATATCTTAATGGAACGTGATCTTTACTTAATTTCCTAATGATTTTGGCATAAAAGAAAAAATCTATAAATTTGACCCATCCAATGCATTTTTGTTTTTGCTACAAATATACCTGTACAACATAAAGTGGTCCAGGATCACATTTTCATTTCTTAAAGATTTATTTTTGGTGTTATTATGATGCAACCTCCCTGGTCTCATGAGGAAAACATGGCTCTGGGAACTTTTTCACAAGACACGAAATACGTACCAATAAGTGCATATCACTGCAGCTTCCAAAATAAACAAACACTAGAGGCAGTAAAACTGCATGCACTTGGAACCGTTTTTTTTAAACACAGTTATGATTACCGCTCCATATTTTTCCCGATGAAAGAGCTGAAAAATGACAGATCGAAAAACAAGCTAAAACAGCATGCTTGCATTGTTACACCACATTTGCGTTTGTTCATGCTGTCGGTAAGCTTTAGGTATAGTGCACGTGGTTTGTTTTTAAAACGTCACAGAGCGTTGGAGTTATAGCGCTACTCAATGGACATTTCAAGTCAGAACTGTGGTGACACAAACAAATCCAACGTCACATAAAACGTATCGTATGTACGTTCATCCGTTCCAGGGAAAAAAGCTGAACACTGTTTTAGCACCACCCAGTGGACATTTCACTTTAAATATGTCACGAAACGTACATGGCGGTATTTCACGTCTTACGAAAAAGTTCCCAGAGGTACGCTTTCGTCATGAGACCAATTTGGATACGGCAGTGAAGAGCAGACAGGAAGTAAGGTGGGAGAGAGGGAGAGGGCTTGAGCTGGGATGCGAACTCGGGACGCCCGTAATACAATGGCGTTATATGTCGCCACACTTAACCACTAGGCTAACAAACGACACCTGTTTTTTCTTTTTCAAAGGTTGCAAGTTTGACTATCACCAAATGGTGAACCATACACTAAAGCAGTGGTTCTCAACTCCAGTCCTCGAGGCCCACCGCTCTGCACATTTTGTATGTCTCCCTCATTTAACGCACCTGATTCAGATCATCAGCTCATTAAGAGAAAGATCCATGAACTGAACTGTGTCAGATTCAGAAACATACAAAATGTGCAGAGCAGTGGGCCCCGAGGACTGGAGTTGAGAACCACTCCACTGAAGAGTTGTTCAAGAAACCTAGATTGCTTCAAAGAGTCTGGCTCTCACCTTTGAAAGATAAGTTTGATGCTCCAATAACCCCGGAAATGCCTGATGTCCACACAGATTTCATTTACTGCACACATCCTGCATAGATCCCGTTGTCAGATGTGCCTCTTAGCAAGCTTAAAATAGCAAAGAATCTCTGATGCTAGAATGCAGGAATAATTTGGTAGTCAAAATAGTAAGTCATGCTTCAACTCCAAGAATGCTCAACTGGAAAATGATTCATTTAAAGGAAAGCAGAACAATTAGGTCTTGTTTCAGTGTATCTATTATTTTAAATGGTGTATGTTTTTCACTTCATTTGCTCCAAGGGACCTTTTATCCATTAGTGCTTTGTATAATGGACAGCAGTCCAGAGCAATAGCAGCTAATGAATTCATTGCTTGACCCTGGAGGCTGAACGGGGGGTTTTCGTCCCGCACCCTGGAGATTAATTTTGCTTAACATATTCTGACAGGAAAAGCCTACTAGTAGCCAGTGCGGCTTTTACAGGGGTCACGTGTATTCTCAACTGAACACACCCAATCTTTCAGTGGCCTGTGCACACAGTAATCCTGTCAACACGTAAGTTACAAGAAGTCACGCCTCTACTCCCATAAATTGGTTCTATTTCATTATTAAATCAATTATGGGAGTAGCTAAGTTGTGCAGTGTTTTGCAAAGGAGCTTGAAAACATCACATTGATTTTCTTCCAGCCAGTGGTGAGCGATAACGCAGTGAATACAATAAGTGATACATCTGGCAAAAAAGTGAGGAAAAAAAAAGACAAAACACTGAGCACACTTTAGATGACATACCAATAAGACTAGCACAGTTACAATAGTGCCATGCCTCATATCGTTCTTGATGGAACTGCATAAAAGACGCAAAAAGGTGACTGTTTAGCTTGGCCACGCGACTCACCACAGCCAATCAGACAACGAAGCATGGGTATATGGAGTTGGCGTTCATGCACACCATTTCCTTATTCCTCAACCCTGTGCTGGACTGCAGCCCAGAACCTGTTTGGAGCAAAATCAACTGCATGTTCAGTGCATGCAGACTCACCATTTAGGTTGGCAAAGAGCTGAATCCTGACTGGAAATTCAGCACAGACGACATGTACACGATTGAGAAGATTGGCTGTTTCCATCTGTTCGGTGGGCGAAAAGGCTGCTCCAGTCTCGTGTTGTCCGTCCCAAAACTGGACACATTTCATGGATAGAGGTCATAGTGGAAAACAGATTAAATTGGTTTCTGTAATTGTTATCCACACAGAACGAGTACAGTCAGCCTGGGGGAATAAGTGATCCCTTTGCACACATGGACATTCAGCCTCTTCATGATATCCTGTCGTTTCACTGTACTAAAACCCCAACACATCAAAATATCCATTATTTAATTGATTAGACTGTTGTTGACATGACTCACACCCCTGAGTACCTCATTGCTTTTATAAAATGGTATACATAATACAGATATTATAAACCACTCCTGCCCCTGACATTTTTTGACTACAGTGTTAGGCACTAGTATAGAAACCCTTGAATAAATGTGACAATGGACCACAAAACCAGTCATATGGGTGCATTTTTTTTTAATTTATGTATGGTTTGTTAGGATAGGACAATATTTGGCAGAGACACAACTATTTAAATATCTGGAATCTGAGGGTGCAATATATTTATATATATATATAAGTTGTCCAAATGAAGTTCTTAGCAATGCATATTACTAATCTTAAAATTTTAGTTTTGATACATTTATGGTAGGAATATCTTCATGGAACATGATCTTTACTTAATACCCTAATGATTTTTGCCATAAAAGAAAAATCGATCATTTTGATCCATACAATGTATTGTTGGCTATTGCTACAAATATACCAGTGACACTTAAGACTGGTTTTGTGCTCCAGGATCACAAATGATTTATTAAACAAGCCTGCATTACTCTGAATTCACTACATCCACAACCTAATTCTGTTTTTGTAATTGAAGAGAGTAGTTTAATTGCGTCTTCAACGGCACAAACATGTGAGTAAACATTACAACTTGCGTCATTTCTTGAGAACAATATTCCTGTTGAGCCTGAGGCACAGAATAAAAAAAACATTCATCATTTCAAATAAACAAACTACAGGCCATTATAGTGGCTGCTTGAATTTCTTGCAATAATTAGGCTATTGGCAGACACAGTTATAACGGGGAAAAACTAGGTGTTAAGAGGCCTTCGGGCTACGAGCGGTGACCTGCAGAGGTGGTGGTTCGCTGGCGCTGATAAACATGTAAACGGCAAACACAACCCCAGACTCGCTACCTTTAAGAGGGATTTACACCAGCAGATTTCCAGGGCCACCAGCAGCACTGACAGGTTAATGCATTTGAAATGTTGACTGCTTTGGGAAAGACCGCTGCTTGTTATTGTTTGCATGCATTGATTCTTTAATCAGCTCGCAGCATTGTGCGGACCGTTATGTTTAATAGCGTGTTAATGTCAGGCCGTCAGACCTGAGGTGTGTGGGTTCAGCCCAATGCTGAGAAAGCCTGTGTGAAGCACATTAGCCAGCACTGGAAAACACTGACATCACCAGCACCAGCATTAGCTGCCGTAACACACACACACACACACACAGCTCTGGAGTGACAGGGTTTCTTCCTCTCCGTGTGGCCACATGGCACAGGACAAAGTGTCATTTCATGTGGTTTCCACACGCCACCACAGAGCACTTGGGGTTTGCGTGTCTGGAAATCAGGCTACGAGGTGGCAACAGAACACCTCCCTCATTCACAGGTCAAAAGTGAAGTATTTATGCCTTTGACATTTAAAGTCATTTGTTGTGGAAAAATCCTCTAGGCATCAAATGCCTAGACAAGTTGATATGTACATAATCTTGACATAGTTAGTAAGCTACTAGTAAATATATTGTAAAAACTTTAATTTGCTGTAAAGTTGCTTTGCAACTATATGTATCGTGAAAGGCGCTATACAAATAAATATGAATTGAATTGAATTGAGAAATCAGATTACTCCTTTAATAAAGATGCACTTTGGTTCCACTTTATATTGGGTGGTCTTAGCTACTATGTACTTACATCAAAAAATAAGTATAATGTGAGTTCATATTGCATCGCAAAACACTTTTGCTGCTATGGAGGTGGGATACGGGTAAGGTTAGTGTGGATTAAGGTGTAAGGGATGGGTCAAAAGTGTAATTATAAATGCAATTACAAATGTAAAACATGTATGTACACAATAAGTGCATTGTACCCCGCTCCTCCTGAACTCTTCATGGCTTGTGGACCTTTAAATTTCCCACAGAAAATTTTGGGGGAAATAGTGGCCCTAGTGGTCGGGCCAGAAGCTAAGGCCACGAAGGCCATCCAGCCATGGCCTCCTGGACTGCCTGTTCCGCCATGACCCCCTGAGCTCCCTGATCCACCCTGGAGGCCTTCCTTATCTCCACATTGTTCCTGCCCTGCACCAGCCTCCAGGGCGCCCTATTTCTAGGTTTTTTCTCAGGATTTTCATTAATAAAAATCTTATTAGAATCACTTTTATGAGTCACAAAACTCAACATGGCGAAAACGGATGGGTACGTGACATGCAATCTGCCAATCATGTCTAAGATCGAATCTAAGATTGAAGTTGTTTGCTGGTAAACCAGACCACTGGAACAACTGACCAAAAACACTGATGACTGTACAGATATCTGTGCAATCAAATGCTCTCTTGAATGAGAATGTAAATTACCCATACAGCTCTAAACTTTGTGACTTATTAAAGCTCATTATAGTTGTTACAAGACAGTTGCAATGCTCATTTTTATGTGCTAAATTAGATATTAGGCCAAGATTTAAGTGAAATATACTAGCTACCAGGGGCGTCGCTAGGGCTAATCATTCGGGGCTGCAGCCCTGAATGTTTTTACTCCAGCCCCAAATGTTTTTTTTTTGTATAGCCCTATGATTTCCACGGAATTTGTCAAAGTTTGAATGAATTAATCAAAAGTTGGTCATTACACTTAAAGTCGTGATGTGGACTAGTATCTGTAAATATTATGCCGCAAAAGACTACTTAAAAATGAATCCTGCATGTTCTGCGTGTCTTTTGATGAATGGACGGGGCGGATGCGGGGTTTCTTTACTTGTAATACTGATGCACGTGTGACGCTCGCAGTGATTTCAGCGTCTGCTGTTTCACTAAATGAGGACATAAATACATTAACAACATCTCCAAAACTGCTCTGAGAGTCACTTCATAAGCATTTCACTGTTTCATTTGAGTAAAACAAGCGTCAAATATACACACAGAAATTTACAGGTATTCACGGCAACCCGTCAAAGTAAAAGTTCGGTTTAACTTTATTATCCATTCAGTAATATACGTGCCTACTACGACTACTACTATTAATGAATAAAAATTTCTACAATTTTTTTCACACAATATTTCTTCCATGTTTTAAATTTGAATAGTAAATCCCCTTTATTTGTCAAAAATAAAATATCATTTTCATTAGAAGATCAATTTATTTAATATTTTATACCTTCATTTGATAACCAGAAAAAATACACAATACAGAATTCCATTTAAAATAAATAAATAAATGTAAAAATAAATAAAAGTTGTTTTTATGCATTCAAATAAACAGACATGCTAAAACATATTTGGTAACAATAAAATGTAAGGTAAAAAAAATAAATAAAACATTTCATGGGGCCCTAAACATGTATTTTTTGTTAACTTTTGATAAATTAAAATTAAAATTTAAAATTGACGGTAAATCGTATAAGGTTCATGGTTTCAATTAATTACACATGATTAATTAAATTTTGATTAATAAAATTAAATTTAACCATTAAAAAGAAAAATGAAAACGAAAAAAGGAATTTAAAAAAAAAAAAAAAAAAAAAAAAAAAAAATTTGGGAAAAAAAATAGGGCCCTGTTTTTGCATGCAACTATATATTTGCTACAGTTATAAATACATCTTCAAATTTATTATTTTATTTGTCTAACATTTTTTTGCAAAGTTATAATTTTGTTATAATACTTTGATATGTTTGCTATTTGCAGTGATTACTATTTACTATTGTTCATAGTGTGACATAGTCTTTAACCTTCAGTTTAATGCCCCGGACCCCATCCACGTTCAACCACCTGTGTCTAACAAAATCTTATGTGAGCATGACGTGAGCTCCCACCCAACACCACCAGCCCCTGACGTTTTGGCATCAGCCCCGGATGTTTCAAAATCCTAGAAACGCCCCTGCTAGCTACTAATATGATTGTGCTCTGTTAGCTTTGGAATGATTTTAATGTCTACATGTGCATCAGTTCAGTACAGGGTCGACTGGGCTTGTGGCAAAAATGCCACCAAAATGAACAAAAAAGACCAATAAATTCAAAAAAAGGGGCAAAAAATGCCAAAAATCATGTATACCAGCTGTCACAATTAAAATGAAATGTGAAAATAATTGAAAAGTGTCAATTTGCATCATTGCATTATTTAGATTCACTCACACTGCATCAGTTTGCTTTTACACGCTGTTTTGTGCAGCACTAAGCCTTATAACCAACCAAATGCATTTCTGATGAATTTAGGAATAAACTGGCCAATCAGATGCGCTTAGATTAGTCAGCGCTTGAAAACGCCAGAGCTGTGATGAGTTTGAACGATCACAAATTCCCTCATCATAAACAATACAGTGCAGATACGACATCAATAAAAGATTAATTTTGTAGTTTCAGTGATTATAACGGGAGCTTTTGTATAACCTGTGCTAGACTTGGATAACATCATGGACTGACCTGTCTGTGAAGCCAGAATGTGACCTGCTCAAAATGCAGACACAAAACTAAAATGTTTTATATTGTTTTCTATATCGTTATTAATAATCATTATGACGATATAAGGAGCAATAATTGACAATAATATTTTTTCATAATATTGCAGCCCTATGGGCTCCTGTTTTTTACATGTATAATTTAGATACAATTTTAAACAGTGTAGTGTTATTGACAACATTAAAAAAATTGATTAATTGAGTAATTGAGTAAATGTAACTATTTGACTTTAAAGACAACATAGTATAGTGATTATAATACGATCATTATGAAAATTGCCCCCACAAATGTTAAAAATGCCCCTGGAAATCAATTCAAGGGGGTCAATATTGGTAAATGCTGACCCTGGTCCAGTATTTTTTTTTTTTTTTTGCTATAATCATTGCACACTTTTCAGATGTACTCTGTGCCACCGTTAGTGCAGTCAACATGAAAGCACAAATTCCAAATCAGTGTTATTGTTGCCCTGCTGACCACTGAGGAACATTGTTCCCCTCACTTCTGAAATGTAGAAATATTGCATCCCTGCAGTGAATGCACTGCAAAAAAATGATCTTGACTTCTGTTTTTGTCTTGTTTCCCATTGCAAATATCTAAACATTCACAAATCAAGATACATTTACTTGAGAAACAAAATGACTCCGTTTTGATTTAAACAAATGACTTGGTTTAAGCAAAAACAAACACTTTTTTTTTTGCAGTGTAATATCTTCCATTTCAAATGCCTGTTTCTCAACAAAAGCTATTACCTTCAGAAGACTTGTGATATAGTGCACAAGTAATTTTATGGCAATTTATGTCTTTTTGAAACTCAGCAGCTCTTGGTCACAGAGCAGTGTGAACATTCTTCCATAACTCTTTTTATTTTTTAAAGAAGAGGAATCTTATGGGTTTGAATGATGTAAGAGTGAGTACATGATTCATTTTTGGTAGCTCTTTGCCTTTAACTTTTGACCGACACTGTGTGTGAATTTGGAGGTGACATTTCTGCTTTCTTTCCTGGAATCACGCTACTGCAAAACGATATGATTTTGTTTGTGTTTGGGTGACTCGATTTCTAAACCCTCCTTCAGGCTCTCATTCTGTGTTTGGGTTTTAGCAGAACTTCCCAAAATGTCATTCCACACAGCCTGTCTCCTCACATCGCCCAGCCTGACGTGAGGCCTCGTGCTGCGCTGACAATATTAATTAAGGGCTAATTAGAGCAAAGAAAACAGAGGTTCATATTCTTATTTTGACTGAAAAAGTAAGCTTATTAATCTGGGAGAGGGGTGCAGGGAGGAAGCGCAAACTGTAATGAAATAGCACAGCTCCTCACAGTCCACACTGCTGTTCTGGAGGAAGCCGTCGGTGACAGGAGACACATTCCTCCACTCCAGTTTGTGTGTTTTGGAGCCCGTCGGGTCTCGGCCATTGTTAGAGCGTGACCGGGCCACCGGAGTAGGACTTAATTATACAAACATCCAACCACGCGATGTGATTGACATGTAGAATTCTCCTAAATGCCCGATTCAAAGGCGTGGAGCGGTAATTTGTTATGACAGGACTCACTCTGGGGTGTATCAACATGGTGGCTATTTCTTATTTCCATGGAGGTCAGATGGAAGGAAGCAAAAACCTGCTCCGTTTGATTGCACACTCCAGAATTATGCAAATAAAGAAACCATGGCAAGAAGTCATTAAAAAGTTGCCTCAAATTGAGCCCTTTCACATAACTGTATTCTCATAGTACACCTGTAATAGTATTTCCAGAGGTTTTTGGGCGGAACCCAAATAGTCAATGCAACTATATATAACGAGGCTTACTGCTTTAATAAAATGTGTGTATCAGGGTGAAGGAGCAAGATGTTCAAAAGGATCTGGAGAGCATTCTGGGGATGCAGAATTCCCATTAAAAAACTACCTGAAGCGGCCTTGCCCTGGTCGAGACTTATCTACACAACATTGCATCAGCTACAGATTGACTTATATTGTGGAAATGGCTTTTTTGGATTTTGTCGTCTCGTTGGAGGATCCATTGCGAATCTCAGTCACTGAACATTTTACCTCAGGGCCAGTATGTCAACTTAAATAATAGACAGTCTTACCTGATAATCAAGTAACCTCAGCAATCGTGTTGTTGTCTTTAGAGAATCTGTGGTTTGTGGCATATAATTCAGGACATTTCCTCATGTAATTTGTGAGATTTTCTCCAGGTATTACAGAACTGAGCAAACTGATCTGAAACAAGTGGCACAAGAGCTCAAAGCAATGCTAGGGGCCCATTTTCCCCTATGAAGAAGATAAAGATCCCAAGGGTGGAAGTGCTTGGTCTTACAGAAACAGACAAACACCAGGGTGCTGAAAACAGTCTGAAGTTTGCCAGGGTCTTTCTCCAAGTGCAATCACTGTTATCTAGCAACAGACCACGGCGAAACAGTACAGGAAACCTCTGATTGTTGATTTCTGGTACATGCACTGATGGAATGACGGCTTCAAAAGGCACTATGAAAGAAAAACAGCGCTGTCTGTCTCTTCTTCATCTCAGGAGGCCGGAAGATACGTGGGTGTCCATTGACTGGACAAAATGCCTCTATTTGTTGTTGTGCTTTATTTTGATCTCTCTTTATCTTTTTGGATTTGGATTCTCTGGCTGAATGAGTGTCATTGTGGCTGAATGCTGTCCTTTGAGATGCTAATGTCTCTGCAGACAAACACCACAGAATAACTGATAAATAAACATAGTGTTTTTAATCTGAAAACTATGTATTTGAGAAATGCCAAGGCTAATAAATTGGTAGTTACTAGATTTTTATTTTTAAAAATTTGTCAGAGATAGAGAGAGATAGTATGTATTGATAGATATGTATGTAGAGATAGATTGTGTAGCTGAGATAAAACTGGATGACAAGTAATTTCTTACTGCTAAATTCTGAAAAAACAGAGGTGTTAATTATTGGACCTAAAACCTCCACATACAACAACCTAAAACACTGTCTAAAACGCAGCAGCTAGAGTTCTTACTAGAACCAGAAAGTATGATCATATTAGCCCGGTTCTGTCTACACTGCACTGGCTCCCTATCAAACATCGTATAGATTTTAAAATCTTGCTAATTACTTATAAAGCCCTGAATGGTTTAGCTCCTTCGGTACCTGAGCGAGCTCTTATCGCATTAGAGTCCCTCACGTCCGCTGCGTTCTCAAAACTCTGCCAATTTGATAATACCGAGAATATCAAAATCAACCGCGGGCGGCAGATCTTTTTCTTATTTAGCACCCAAACTCTGGAACAATCTACCCTACAATGTTCGGGACGCAGACACACTCTGTCAGTTTAAATCTAGATTAAAGACCCATCTCTTTAACCTTGCTTACACATAACACATTAACACATTAACACATTTTTATAATTCAAGTCCGTTAAAGGATTGTTAGGCTGCGCTAATTAGGTCAACCGGAACCGGGAACACTTCCCATAACACCCGATGTACTCGGTGCATCGTCAGAAGAATGGCATCTACGCTAATATTAGTTTCCTTCTTATTCCGAGGTCACCTTAACCACCAGATCCAGTCCGTACCCAGCCCAGACGGTGGATCAGCACCTAGAGACGACCTCTACAGCCCTGAATGTCAGCGGAGACCACGTCGACTAGATGAGCCCCAGAGACGGATCCCCAGTGAAGACCTCGTCACCTAGACGGCTGTCGGCACAAGACCACGGGAACCAGATGAGTCCTCTGCAATCTGACTGTGCTGCAACATGGAACTTTTGCATTATTGAACACTACTGTCCTATTTAATACTGTAAAGTTGCTTTGACACAACCTGTCTTTAAAAAGTGCTGTATAAATAAACGTGATTGATTGATTGACAAATACAAAGGTAATGACTTTTCCCTCAATAATTTCCTAATTTGCTGCTTAATAATAGTTAGTAAGGTAGTTGTTAAGTTTAGATATTGGGTAGGATTCGGGATGTAGAATAAGGTCATGTAGAATAAGGCAATAATATGTGATTAATTAGTACTAATAAATGGCTAATATTCTAGTAATATGCATGCTAATAAGCAACTAGTTAAAAGACAGACCATAAAATAAAGTGTTACCAATACAAATTATGTGATAATTCTAAGTGCAAATCTTATATTCCCACTGAATACTGTCTGGATTTGATCTAAATTGATTCAATTTTATTTTTTGTAACAGCTTTCACAATACACACTGCTTAAAAGCATTTTTAAAAAATAAACAGCTGTCTCCAGGTATTATAGTACTCGTACTTATATAGTATAGTGTAGTATATATAGTGGTACTGATATTTATATAGTATAGTTTATATATGGCAACAAATATAAACAATATAAGTTGTTTTGTTATATAGTGTCCCTTTATATGAGTGTAGCAATTCGGTGCATTGGCAAGCATAATTACTGTTCGGTTATGCGTATCACTGCCTTTAGGATGATGAAGTTGATGATGAAGGTTTGAGAATCTCAGCATGTGTTCTGAACACAGAAGAACTTCATGCGAGTCTCTATAGTGAGTCTAAATGTCTCCACAGGATCCCACTTGCCAATAGCAATGCAGCGCATAACGTGACATGAATACTATTAATTACATCCTTCAGTCCTTGTATTTGTTGCATGCTTCACATGCTTCATTCAACCCAAAGCTCAGCAGACTGTGATTGTTCCTGCAAGCTGAGCCGTCTTTTGGGAGCCCTGCTTGTGTGTAGTTCCAGGCTTCACTGAACTATCAACATTTTACATTAGTCTGTCCAGTGAAGCTGACTCAGAGCTTTTTTTGTAGCACACATAAGGGTATAGATTTAAGCATTTTAGGGCATCTGAAATAGTATAGGTCATCTGAAGTGAAATTGCCCCTAAAAAGCACCATGGGTACGATACCTTTTCTCTCATAACTCGGGAAAAGCCTGTGCAGTTCCTGGTAATCAGCCTTACGTGCGGTTAACCTCACTTTATAGGAGCCTGTGATGACAGGCCGCAGCTGCTTTCTGAAAATTGTGGGCTCAGTCTCATGAAATAGAGTGCTTTCTAAAACTCTGAATGATGAGAAAACTAATAAGAGCTTTATAATGGACACTGGGACAACTTTGATAATACTAACATATTCACATGCCTTGATATTACGAGGTTATTTTGGTGCATTCTACCTAAACTTTTCTTTTTGTGGTCTTACATTTGACATTCTCACTGTACCAGTCCTGCTGAAACTGGTTTTACTGTCTGTTGCATATGTTTGTAAAACATTCACCAACAAACCTTGTCTTGGCCAGGAGCCCACACAAATCCACACAAACCCAGGAGAGCTATGAGACATACCATCCCAAATGCCATTTCGCTAAAGAGCCACTGGAACTCATCTTCTCTCTCATGCGCGACATAGAGGTCAAAACAAAGACCCCACTGCATTATCCAAACATGCAGAAAGCCCGGTGCAGTTACGGCTGTCATTTCATCAGCCCCATTATTCTTCTCTCATTCCTGAAAACATAAGAAGTGCTGGTCTTTCATGTTTGTTGGACTGAAGGACAAGACAGAAACACAATCTCCACAGACAATCAGGTTCCTCAAGAGGGAGATCAGAAAAGCGTGAGATGCTGCAAAACACATCTGGACTCCAGTCCCTCGGGGATGGATGTAGGCTGGAATGGGTCTAGACGAAGATGAGGGTGGAGATGAGGAAACAGGGCCTCCAGGAACATGATACAGCATCCCACTCAGAAAAAGAGCCAGAGTTGGGCTTGATAACCCAGTGGATGTGGCCTAGCTTGTTTTATTAAGGCATCATGTTTAATTCATGGAGCCTCGCTTTAAGGGAACACATGTGGCAAAGGCGCCGTCATATTCCAGAGATCCGCTTCCAGAGAATGCAAGTCCCAGATGAGGACACCTCTAGGTAACCTAAGGGAAATCCATACGGATGCTAATGAGCTCACAGGAGAATGGGTTTAGATTGTGTGAATGAACCAATTTGAAAGTAACTTGTCTATACCGACCTAGACTAGACTCTGTACAATGTTATCTTAGGAAGTCCTTGTTGACTGACTGACTAATGTCATTATCGCAGATCACAGTGTTTTATTTGTTTGTATGTCTCCCACACTACATTGCAGCATCCTCCAGACATCTCCATAAGCATTTCTCATTCACATCTGGCTTCTCTCTCTTTTTTTGGACGTGGACATGCACTTCCTCCCAGTGGTCACATGATTGCTGTTTTGATGTTCATGCCTACTTCTGCATTCCTTTAAAATCACAAATCACATTCAGTTCTTTTGTGTTTCCTTCAGTGATCAAAAGGTGCATCAACTGTCGCATAATTTCATCCCAGCCCTTGCTGGACACACCACCTCAGCAGGGTGTCGTCCTCTGACCTCCTGAGGCCATCTGAAAGTAGAGGAAGTTTCCAAATAAGGTTCTGGCCTCGAGGGTTGGTTTCCAGACAGGCAACTGCCATGCGGCCCGTGTGTGGTTTTGATATCCGTTCTGCTGCTCTACAGGAAGCCGAGGTCAACAGCAGGAGGAATCATCTGTTGATCATCTGGGATGCAGAATTGCTGGGCCCCTGTTGTTGAAACATTTCTGCAACAGCACACAAATGTCAAGAGACCGAAGAGGATGTTTTCCATCAGCTGGCTCCCAAATAGTGTAAGATGCATGGCGGTAGACACCATTAGGATGTGATTTGAGACCATGGAAGTAACAGTGATCCATGTCCATAGAGAGAACTCAAAGGATATTCATTATTGGAGAGGAAGAGGGGTGTCTGCTAGGATCCCATCAGCAGAGGTGTCAGCATATCTGCAGTAACGTTTCTGGAGCAATGCACCAAATTGAAACGGTCTTCTCTTCTTCTCGTGCTTTGGTTTCCCCACAATCCAAAAACACTGAATTGGAGATACTAAGTTATCTGTAGGTGTGAATGTGATTGACACATCCGTTTATGTAGAAAAAAACAAGAGAATGTCAATGTCAATGAACTCTTTCACTGTTTGGGGACTACACGTGTTTGGCTGGTGGGCAGGAGTTGAGTTGTTATGAGCATGATTCTGTCGGCCAGACTGTTGGGGTTTAGACCTGAAACTCATCAGCTTGAAGAATTTATCCAGCAACCTTCTGTGCTTTATGTGTCAGTGCTTTCAGTCCTGCAGCAATGTAGACCTTCACACATCTTGTCAAAACCTTTTTCATTCATCAAGGCCAGAATGAGTTCTGATTTTGGGAACCTGACACTGGCCATTGACGTGAAATGGACGAACATGAAATTCATGCCTGTAGAAGTGTACATTTCACTTTGTATTAAAGCAGGGGTGCCTAAACTTGGTCCTGGAAGGCCGGTGTCCTGCAGAGTTTAACTCCAACCCCAATTAGACACACCTGAAGCAGCTAATCAAGCTCTTACCAGACATACTAGACACTTCCAGACCGGTGTGTTGAGGCAAGTTGGAGCAAAACTCTGCAGGACACCGGCCCTCCAGGACCGAGTTTGGGCACCCCTGGTATACAGTGACAAAACTATACAAATTCAGGTTGTATGCATAAAATCAAGTTTGTACTGGTGCTAGAGGGAGATAAAGATGGTGAATTGCCATGGTATAAGCTGAGAGTCCTTCAGGAGTGTGTCTTTTTACTAAATGATTCTACAGGCTTCTTGACCGGAAGCAAACACTGCAAAAAATGTTTAATATTTTCCAAACCATACCAGAGGTGTTTCCGAAGGGAGTGCAGGACTAGCATTCTGGTGTTTGAGTGTGTGATAGTTGATTTTAGCTTCAGTTGACCTGTAACCAGTTTGACTTGTCAGAGATGCACAATCTCAGCAAAACAGTGTTTCTTTCCTTTCAAAGTAACAGCACAGGTAATGTGGTGGTGGAGCTGTTCATGGAAAGTGCTTATAATAGAAAGATCCAGCCAAACATCAGAGTTTTATGGTCAGTAAACATGACAGAAAGCCCTTGAGATCCTCCCCCAGCTCCCAGGAAGTCTTTGAATACTCTTTTTCTTGTTTGGCTCTTTTTTTAACAGCCCATGTCTCAAGACATTCCCTATCACATCCCTCATCCCACGCCAGCTCTCTAACTCCACCGCCCTCATCCTCTGATTCACTGCCAAAGCAAACACTTGTCCACGGGCGGCCAGGAGTGCGTTCCTATGGCGACAGCATGAGGGCCGAAGCTCTGGAGCTGCAGATTCAGATCAGCAAAATAAACAAAAGGCCTGATTCAGAGGAACCTAGGAGCTTTAGATACAGGAACGGCTTTCTGCAGGACACCCACGTGAGTGAACCAAACTGCCTTGCACAGAACTGACCAAATCAGTGCAGTGATATTAACACATCCTGTCACTTAAGAAAAGTCAGAGAAACTAAATGTGTAATTAGGTGAATCAGACTTCAAGAAATAAGGCAGTACTTCAACTAAAACAGAGGCACTAGTGGTGAGTTTGTCTTATATTCGTTGAGAGGATCTGGATCTCCAGTGGTCATTGTACATATTATAGTGAACAATAGAGTAAAATTTAGCATTATTTATTTTGCCCCATACATTTGTTCTGTACATTTAACCTACTCAAGTTTAGTGCCTTTCTCATGGGTCTCACCTCAGTTGTGGTACTGAAGGAAGAGAACGCTGATCATTCACTCCACCCGACTACAGTCCCTGCGGGTACTGAGGAATACATTCACTATGTGAAAGAAGAGAGTGTGTGAGAGATGTGAGTGGCAGACAGTCTGTACTCAGCAGCATGGTCATATGGGCAAACACAGTACCTGTGACCTACTAGTGTTACTGCAGGGTTATTAGATGAGCTCTGGTGGAAAGATGGGCTCGCTCCACCTCAGTCCTGTCTGAGAGGTTTATGAGCTGTCCAGATCTGTCTGCTCAGGCTGTTTTTAATGCCATGACTCTGAATATCCATTGGGAAGGGCTGAGACCCATACCGGTGTAATGCTTATAGTCTTACCCTATAAAATACCACAGTGAACACGCACACGCACACATTCTGTACTAGTCAACCTCTGTTATATGATCAGTATAGTTATAGATACATAACCAGGTTATAAAAGCTGCATTGTACTGTATATCTCTTTAATAACTGTACACACTCTAGTTAATAGTAAGATGGAGAGGAAGATATCACTTTATTATAAGATTGAAATGTTTTGGAAATGTTTAACATCAGTTGTTATTAAATTTGTTTGGAAATTAGACATAATCACCCTCTGAGGGACTGCACAAAAGCAATGCAAAATTCCAGCAGTGAATGACAAAGGTTATTTATACAGGGCATGTAGAATGTCACTAAAAGTATGGAAGCCCATTTCCGCCAATGAATGAAACATTTAAAAAGGTAATAGCAACTTTTTATCTCACTAATCTGAATTGTGAGATATAGTCACATTTGTGATTTTAAAAAAAAAAGTCAGAATTGTGAGTTCATAAAATTGTTTTTATCTTGCAATTCTAACTTTATTTCTCAGAATTCTTTTTTATGTTTATGTCGCAGTAACCTTTTTAAAAAAATTTTATTCAGGGCTTTCACACTAAAAGTGATGTCAAGTTATGAGAAAAATATTTGTTGGTCCTGTGAATTATAGTCTGAAAACTGCTTCAACACATTGCATTGGTCTGTGTATCTGAAATATGATCCATAACATGATACCATTTAAAAATCAAAATCGACATCTTCATTGGAATAAAATATTTCCTTTTCTTCCCCAAAACAGCTATATAGTTCAGCTATTTATGTGCCATAATCTTTAATAATTTTTTTGTTTAAAAAAATAACTCAAATGTTATAATTCTGTAAAACATATTTGTAACTGCATTATTCTAACTGATAAAAGCTCTGGCCTAAGAATGGTTTGCATCTACACCGACTACTCGAGTAAATCAGTACTGAAATTGAGGGGGTCTGACTCTGAGGTCCTTTAAGGTCACATGTAATGCTTCATATATGCTGTACAGAGAGCTAACAAATTTAACATATCATTGATTGTTCAGTTAATAATTAAGAATGAACCAAATGTTCCCTCGTGTGTTTTAGTATATTTGATCTAAAAGTGTGACGGTCCAGTGTGCTTCTGTACTGTATGAGAGTTCAGCGTTACTGCACACATGGTCGTTCATATCAAACCCGTGCAGCTGAACTCTTAGTGTATGTATGTGGTGTGTTTGTGATTGTGTATTTAGACAGATGTGCAGTGGACTGATGTCACATGACCGTCGGAGGGTCGTTGCTGCGTCCGACCCCTGACTGCACCTGTCCGCAGCGCCGCTCGCTGTTTTCTGTCACTCACCTCGTAACGCTGACAGAGCTGCGCCGTGGGCCGCTAATTGCTCCCTGCTCTGTTCACCATAATTGTCTGTAACTCCAGGGCTTGTTGTCATTAATTCCTTGTAAAAATGTGTCATAAACACGGAAGCTTAGGAGCAAGTGTTACGAGTGTTTGTTTGCCATTTGTCGTTCACGGCTTCCGTTAATTACTCGCTTTCAGTGAGGCTTCTGTTCGGGGTTTTGTTTAACCTGCTACCTGTTACCTGTGATGCAGAAAACTAATCATTTTCACTGCCTTACGTAAAATAAATAAAAATAAAAAAACTTACCATAAATGATATTGTGGGGTTTTCGGGCATGGCATGACCTCATATCAGATCCTTCATATTATAGTAAAGGACTCATGATCAGTCAAACCAGCATGATCCACATGTTCATTAATCACTCAGTCCGCATGTGAAATCCTCCACGTCTGACCCACAGACAGTCCATCAGAGTCTGGAGACGTTGCTTTCCTCCACACGCTCAGACATCCGTCATGAAAGAGCCTTTTCATCCCTCACAGAAGAAATCAAATCAGAGGAACGTTTCAGAAAGATGCTGACATAACATTATATAATAAAAACATTTAGACATTCACGTTCAGCCCAAACACATCACGTATCATAAACACAGCCAGTCATTAACCTGAAGATACGTGACGCCATCAGGACTGCAGTCATGACCTTCACATGTCATGTTGTGTGGTCATAAATGAAATCACAATGAACACTATTTACTTTCTTAATACACATTCCTGATCTGATTGTGAACATTATCCTAAAGACAAAAATTGGCACTAAAACTTGCTCTATGGTAAAGGCATTATAGAAATTACAGAGTGACTTTCTGTAAATTTGCTTTGAAATGATACATATTGTAAAAATTGATGTAGTTTCCTGTATTTATGTAAAATAAATAAATAAATAAAAAAGTACAAAGTACATATTGTGTTCATGTTGTACAGTATTGCAAAACAGTCACACTTTATTTTAGAATGTCTTTATTACAGTGTAATTATACAATAAAATATTAAGTAATATTAATTATATTAATTATTAACAACATGCACTTACTCTGGGTTTGGGGTTGGTTGGTCAAAGATTAGTTGCATGTAATTATGCACAATTTAATGTTTAATCTACAGTAGGAACTTGTAATCTATAACAAGGAAACTGTAAAAAGTGTTAGACAAAACTCTTGTGTTGCTGTTGAGGTGGGTTATGGGTAAGGTTAGGCACAGGGTCAACAGTGTAATTATAGCTGTAACTACAGAAATAAAAAATACGTAGGTATTTTTAAATGTCTTTTAAAGAAGTCTTTTTTGCATTTTTAATTTTTAATTTAAAATAGTGGTTTTCTATTTTATTTTCACATTAAAATGTAATTTATTCCTGTGATTAAAGCTGAATTTTCAGCATCATTACTCCAGTCTTCAGTGTCATATGATCCTTCAGAAATCATTCTGATATGCTGATTTATTATCAGTGATTGAAACAGTTGTGCTGCTTAATATTGTTTTATATCAATATTTCAGGTTTCTTTGATGAATAAAATGTTTAAAAGAACAGCAATTATTTAAAGTAAATAAATCTTTTTTAACGGTATGAACTACTGTTAGTACATTTTTAGTTCTTTCTTTGTTTGAAAGAAATTAATACTTTTATACAAGGATGTGCATAAAAGTGGCAGGAAAGACCTACATTGTTCTATTTTTAATAAATGCTGTTCTTTTTGACATTTTATTTATCAAAGAATCCTGAAAGAAGGATCACAGTAAAGTAAAAATTAAACAGCACAAGTGTTTTCAACACTGATAATAAATCAGCATATTAGAATGATTTCTGATGATCATGTGACAGTGAAGACTGGAGTAATGATGCTGAAAATTCAGCTGCGCATCACAGGAATTAATTACAGTTTAACAGATATTCACATAGAAAACTCATTTTAAATTGCAGTAATATTTAATATTATTTTTTGTTTTTGTATTTCTTTTTGTGTAAATTAAAGTGTAAGGAGTGCAAACTTTTTTTCTTGGAAAGACCTGGTTAAAACATTCTGTCTCACTAGTACTTGTGAAAAGTAAAAGTACCTCACAGCCCGGTGTATCCACATGCTCATCATTGGTTCATATGTATTTAAGTTCAGAGAATTACACAATCCCAGCAGGAATGGGCATTTGAGGCTGTTGTTTAGTATCACAGTATTTCATTAAATAAATGAAAATGATGTAAGCTCTGAAACAGAAGTGCATGTTTTACAGCTGCAGTGGGATTGTGTGGAGCTGCTGTGGTCTATAAAGGTACAGCCGTGCGCTCTATGAAGGGCGCGAATGTCTGGGGCTTTGGCAGAGCGGTAGATCTCATGCAGTTAGTTTGACTGCGCACAAACAGCGCTGACGTACGGCCCGCGTCGGCCGGGTCAGAGCCCGACTGAGACCGCTGCGGCGTGGGTGTTTATAATGAGCAAAATAATGTGCGCTAATTAACAACAGCCGCACTAAACACACGTCTGATCTCACTAACACAATGCAAATGTCTGGAATCGCTGTGATTAATTAGTGAGGTTTACACTTGTCTGATAAATGAAGCTATGTCTCATACTATTGTTATCGATTTGAACAAAGCCCTAACCCTAGTGCACTTCAGCATTCAAACTGAACTAAAACATAATATATTCATAATATGACTGAAAACTGGGTTGAGCTGAGAAGCAGTAATCCGAGTTTACGAGAGTGAAAAACAGTGAAATTCACCACGGTCAACAAACAATAATGAGTAGCCGTAATCTTACACTTCAATCGGTGTAATCACAGCTCAACTGAACGCATGCATTTTAGATAACGATCTTTCACGAACGGTTCACCTATCAAAGATGCCTTAAACTCAAAATACATTGAGTTTATTAGCACACGGCACACCTCTCTAAGCGATACGCGGTCGACCACACACCATTAATGTGCTTCACGGACGATTTTATTAAAGAAAACGCAAACAAAAAGGCAGCCACTTTCTGCTGGATAATGGAAAACACTGCAGCGGCTGCATTTGAAGCGAGTCAGTGTGTTTGGTATCGCTCCATCAGAACTGGCCCCGCTTGAGGTCTGAACTACATACGACTTCAATCTAACTTTGCAATTTCACCCTGACTGATTAGATGCAGCAAATTAAATATCTAATAGCTGTTATTAAAAACCACAGTCCGTGTTGTAAAAATGCACTGATGTGGTTCCACAATGACTTTAAATGCATCTCGGCAGTTTAAGAGTGTGGCGTCACCGATAATGCGCCGCTCTTGGCTTTCCGAGCGATTGCCTCTGACGGCGGAGTTTGTCCGGCTCGTGAAACACCGCTGACTTTTGTACAAAACGGCAGGTTGATGTAGGACAGCGCCGCTCCTCTGTCGTTTCCACAATGACTTCTAGTGATTGTCCTTGTTCGCCAGATACAATACGAGCTCTGCATTTTCCTCGTTGCGAGTCAATTGTGAGGAACAGTGTGAAAACCCAGTGAAAACATGTGGTTTGAGCCATCGTCCAGCGCCAGTGTTTCTGGAATGATTTCCAGCTGTGTGTGAAACACTAATGGCACCTCAGCTCCTCTACGCCGCTGCTTTAAGAGACGCCAAACTTCTCCACCTCTGAGAAAACCAGTGCTTTTATTCTCAACTACTGTTGAAAACTCTCAGAAACACATCTCAAAATGTTTTACAGATGACTCAAGGCAAAAGCCTGACGACAAATGAGGATGGGTAGGGAATGCAGTCTAATGAAGCACTGAAACACCATTAGAGAAGAGGACGATCACATCACATCCAGATGAATAACGATGCAAAATAGACTACATACTACCCTAGTAAAACAAAATTTAAAATGCATTTATTTTATACTAAGTGTAGTTCAAGTCTATTAACATATTTACTGACATATTACTTAAGATTGTAATTAAACTTTATTTGGAATGTGCACAATTCACATTTCTTAATATTAAGCCTAAAATATGTTTTAATGTCACTATTGATGAGGATTGTATGGTCTTTAAATATTTTGCATTTAAAGACTGATATTATTTAAAGTGCATCTAAAGTACACTTCCACTTTACCACAATCAGGTGTACGTCATTATATCTGTAGACTTAAGCACTGCTTCCACACAATTAAAGAGCAAAATGAGTTGTTCCAATTTGTCAGACTGTAAATATATCAGTTCAGTGTACTAAAAGTACAACTGCGGGGTATTTTTATTAAGCACATAAGATGTAAATGTAGTTGTAGTATGCTTAGCATGAAATAAATGTATTTTAAGTACATTTTAGTATATTTATTTTTTTCACTAGGTTATTTAAGGATGATTCACAATATACAGTAGCACACCTAAACAATCTGAACTGCTTAAAACAGCTAAAACTGATACTATGTAATAGTATAATTAAGGGGGAAAATCATGTAAACATTACATCCACAAAATAACATTCTTACACTAGTCACTGGCACATCAGTACCTTTCTATGCACTGTGATAAAAGGTGTTTCATGGTTTTATAATGCAACTAGATCACTGTACTGGCCAATCATCACGATGATCAGAACTATCCAGAACACTACATCAGTAACTTGACATTAACCCAAAACCTCAAACTTATTAACAATAATTGTCAAAATGAACAAGTAATAATAATTGCCTGTTTGTTTGACAGTTTGACCTCCTGCTTTAGTCACGTACAGACAGAAAATGAAGTGAAACCAGAGGAGCGGTTCATGTCATGTTTGTGTTTAATATTATTATTATTAGTAGTACTAGGGTAGTAATATTATTTATAAATGTATGTGTGAAACTAGAGAGAGCCTCCAGTGCTAAAAGCAGCACTTTATGTTTCTTGAAAAGTACAGTCTGAGGGTGAAGTACAGATGACATTGTATGTCTCAGTATGGGCATTCACTAAAGCTAAGCAACTTAAATAACAGATGTGGCATAAACCCCCATGAACACACTCTTTTTTATCCGTCACAGACACTCTGTGTGAGATACACTGATCTCTCTGGTTCTCGATAACCGCTGACTCCATTATGACGTGTCGGGGTTGTGTGTAGATGAGCTGCCGCTGCTGTGTTCTGTCTCAGCGGTGGAGCTAAAGCGCTCCCGTCAGGCGTTCAGCTGTATTACACACACGGCTTGTGCTGTAGTCAGTGACTGATTTGATTAGAGTTGAGTGAATCTTCTCAGACTGATCCACTACTTTTACAACTAAACTCACATTCAGCATATTCACTCATATTCAGCACTTTGGAACAGCAGTCTTGTTTAGAAAAACCTGACATTAATAAAAGACAAACCTTGAAAAAAATACTTGAAGTTAATTTTATTAAGTAAACTTGAGTAAAGTTCAGGTATATTTGCCAAATATACTTTATGTAATAGAATACTGATGTTAATGTAGTAGTTGTATACTTTTCATGAATTTACTGTTCAGACACTGAATAAAATAAATAAAAATTTCATGTAAGATGTAAATGTTAGTGAACACATACTCCGATTTTTTTTTTCCCCAATGCATACTTGAAGTAAAAGAAAATATATAGCTATAAGTGTACTGTATGATGTTAACTTAAAAAAGCTTTTACTTGCAGTATCAAAACTATTATAAGTAAACTTGCGGTACAAAACTATATAAACTAGTAGTTTTACTTTTATTAACTAAAAGTACTTCCAAGAATAACTGAAAAACAACACACACAAGTACACTACTAGTATACTTACTACATAACGTATGGTTGAAAAATAGACCTGAACTTACAAAATGAACTTTTTAAGAAATTTATTCCAGAAATGTTAAGCTGACTACTTACTACAAACCTGAGCATTTATGTTTCTAAGATAATATGTAAGACATATATAAACAAATAATAAAATATATAAACATATACCTCTAAGAAGTGAAAAAAATTGCTTATTACAAAAACAAAAAAAAACAACAACAACAAACCAAAAAAACTACAAGCCAAGTATGCTTAGAATACTTTGTTTTACTTTTCTTAAGTATCTCTTGGTCAAAAGATAAAAGACGTATAGGCAAAATATACTTTTATGTATATGTGACCCTGGACCACAAAATCAGTCATAAGGATTAGTTTTTTTTTAATTTATACATACTTGCTGAATAAATAAGCTTTCCATTGATGTATGGTTTGTTAGGATAGGACGATATTTGACCAAAATATCTTCATGGAACATGATCTTTACTTCATATCCTAATGATTTTTGGCATAAAAGAAATATCGATCATTTTGACCCATACAGTGTATGTTTGGCTACTGCTACAAATATACCCGTGATACTCAAGACTGGTTTTGTGCTCCAGAGTCACATTTGTGTCAGTATAATCCAACTTTACTGGAGTATGTTTTTGCTATGTATATATGTTCAGCATGTTAAAAATGGTCAAAGTATTCTTTTGTATTTTAGTTCTAAAAGCTTATAATAATAGTGCACTTGATTAAACTTGTTTTTTGTAAGAATGTCTTGATTCTGATTGAAGTTTTAGCAGGTCTGACCTGTGGTTTTGAGTGCTGGTTGTCTGTACACTGTGTGTGTGTGTGTGTGTGTGTGTGTGTGTATCTGCCTCTGTTCTGTAGCCTTGACACTGAGGCAGAGGAGTGTTTCTCAGCAGTTCCTCCCCTCCGCTGTGTGTTCATCCAGCTCTCTGTCCTCACATTAATCTCCTCAGTCATTTCCCTGTCAGTGTTTTCAGAGTGTGTGTGTGTGTGTGTGTGATACAAAACAAGGTTGTGGTGAAGATGAATGACACACTTTGTGTTCAACCACAATGCTGTTCACATGTGTTTTCTCTAGATTCAGGTTCATGTTGAGAGACTGAGCGTGATTTGTTGATGTGATCACAGTGGGTGACCTGTATTAGACAGTGGCTGTGACCCGGTCTCTGTGCTTCACTGCTCATCAAAATATACCAGTTTTTTATTAAATCAGTGATGTACTACCAGCTCATAATCTTCTGAATTTTTTATTATACTGCCTTTTCGTACATTTCAATCATGGACCACTTGAAAAGTTTTCTATTGTTGGCCAGGCCGTGTTTAATTGAGCAGCAGTTGAAAGATCTGTTTCATAAATTCACTCATAAATTGCATGGTGGGATACTGTGGCATTCAGATCTCTCCGTCTTTTATAGAGAGCTGCAGTTGGATTTAATGTAGTTCAGGTCATGAGTGTGGATGTTTGCTCTGTGTGTGAAGGATGATTTTGAGTATGAGTGTGGTTCCAGGTGGGCAGGCGTCCTCCGACAGCAGAATGAACGTCCGTCACACTGATAAAACTGCAATGTGTGTGTTTAAATCAGCTCTGTGACCGGCGTCAAGTTCCTCTCCGTCCATTTATCTGAACCCAAGAAACCAAGATGAACGAGCCATCACGCTAACACGTGTGCTAAAGCCATTAAGTGTTGATGTAATGGCACAGAGGATCTGTGCAGTTCAAAAGGAAATGAAATACTTATTTGATTTTCAGCTCATTTTAAACACCCACAGCCTTGAGCTTCTGTTCTCAGATTTATGAATATTAGTTTTAAGATCATCATCTGTATAAAATGATTTACACAACTAGATAAAAAAGTTTGTCAAGACAAACTTTAAGTTGGCTTGAGAAAGCCGGACCAGAAAGTTTGAAAAGTTTAAAAAGTCTGAAAAGTTTGAAAAGTTTAAAAAGTTTGAAAAGTTTGAAAAGTTAAGAAGTTTGAAAAGTTTAAATAGTTTAAGAAGTTTTAAGTTTGGATGGTTTTCAGTCTGATATATTTAGAAGTTTTAAAGTTTGAATGTAGTCTGTCAGATAAATAGATAGATAGTATTGGTCAGATTGTCAATCGACGGAAAGATAGATAGAGGATTCTAACATTATTACCAAGTTACTAGCATGTTCGGGGTTGTTTCTAGATGAGCTTTCGCTGCTGTGTTTTTAGTCTCAGCGGTGGAGCTGATTAGCGCTCCCGTCAGGTTTCAGCTGTATTACACACACGGCTTGTGCTGTAGTCAGTGACTGATTTGATTAGAGTTGAGTGAATCTTTCTAAACTGATCCACTATATTACAACTAAACTCAACATTCAGCATATTCACTCATATTCAGCACTTTGGAACAGCAGTCTTGTTTAGAAAAACCTGACATTAATAAAAGACAAACCTTGAAAAAAATACTTCAAGTTAATTTTATTAAGTAAACTTGAGTAAAGTTCAGGTATATTTGTCAAATATACTTTATGTAATAGAATACTGATGTTAATGTAGTAGTTGTATACTTTTCATGAATTTACTGTTCAGACACTGAATAAAATAAATACAAATTTCATGTAAGATGTAAATGTTAGTGAACACATACTCCGATTTTTTTTTTCCCCAATGCATATATAAGTATGCATTGGGGGAAAAAAAAATATATAAAATATATAGCTATAAGTGTACTGTATGATGTTAACTTAAAAAAGCTTTTACTTGCAGTATCAAAACTATTATAAGTAAACTTGCGGTACAAAACTATATAAACTAGTAGTTTTACTTTTATTAACTAAAAGTACTTCCAAGAATAACTGAAAAACAACACACACAAGTACACTACTAGTATACTTACTACATAACATATGCTTGAAAAATAGACCTGAACTTACAAAATGAACTTTTTAAGAAATTTATTCCAGAAATGTTAAGCTGACTACTTACTACAAACCTGAGCATTTATGTTTCTAAGATAATATGTAAGACATATATAAACAAAAAATAAAATATATAAACATATACCTCTAAGAAGTGAAAAAAATTGCTTATTACAAAAACAAAAAAAAACAAAAACAAAAACAAAAAACAACAACAACAAACCAAAAAAACTACAAGCCAAGTATGCTTAGAATACTTTGTTTTACTTTTCTTAAGTATCTCTTGGTCAAAAGATAAAAGACGTATAGGCAAAATCGATCATTTTGACCCATACTATGTATGTTTGGCTACTGCTACAAATATACCCATGATACTCAAGACTGGTTTTGTGCTCCAGAGTCACATTTGTGTCAGTATAATCCAACTTTACTGAAGTATGTTTTTGCTATGTATATATGTTCAGCATGTTAAAAATGGTCAAAGTATTCTTTTGTATTTTTAGTTCTAAAAGCTTATAATAATAGTGCACTTGATTAAACTTGTTTTTTGTAAGAATGTCTTGATTCTGATTGAAGTTTTAGCAGGTCTGACCTGTGGTTTTGAGTGCTGGTTGTCTGTACACTGTGTGTGTGTGTGTGTGTGTATCTGCCTCTGTTTTGTAGCCTTGACACTGAGGCAGAGGAGTGTTTCTCAGCAGTTCCTCCCCTCCGCTGTGTGTTCATCCAGCTCTCTGTCCTCACATTAATCTCCTCAGTCATTTCCCTGTCAGTGTTTTCAGTGTGTGTGTGTGTGTGATACAAAACAAGGTTGTGGTGAAGATGAATGACACACTTTGTGTTCAACCACAATGCTGTCCACATGTGTTTTCTCTAGATTCAGGTTCATGTTGAGAGACTGAGCGTGATTTGTTGATGTGATCACAGTGGGTGACCTGTATTAGACAGTGGCTGTGACCCAGTCTCTGTGCTTCACTGCTCATCAAAATATAGCAGTTTTTTATTAAATCAGTGACATACTACCAGCTCATGATCTTCTGAAGTTTTTGTTATACTGCCTTTTCGTACATTTCAATCATGGACCACTTGAAAAGTTTTCTATTGTTGGTCAGGCCGTGTTTAATTGAGCAGCAGTTGAAAGATCTGTTTCATAAATTCACTCATAAATTGCATGGTGGGATACTGTGGCATTCAGATCTCTCCGTCTTTTATAGAGAGTTGCAGTTGGATTTTATGTAGTTCAGGTCATGAGTCTGGTTGTTTGCTCTGTGTGTGTGTGAAGGATGAGTGATTTAGAGTATGAGTGTGGTTCCAGGTGGGCAGGCGTCCTCCGACAGCAGAATGAACATCCATCACACTGATAAAACTGCAATGTGTGTGTTTAAATCAGCTCTGTGACCGGTGTCAAGTTCCTCTCCGTCCATTTATCTGAACCCAAGAAACCAAGATGAACGAGCCATCACGCTGACACGTGTGCTAAAGCCAT
Organism: Labeo rohita; assembly: GCF_022985175.1. NCBI lineage: Eukaryota > Metazoa > Chordata > Actinopteri > Cypriniformes > Cyprinidae > Labeo > Labeo rohita. The sequence continues at coordinate 43,355 of NW_026129755.1, read as the reverse complement.
TAAGTGTTGATGTAATGGCACAGAGGATCTGTGCAGTTCAAAAGGAAATGAAATACTTATTTGATTTTCAGCTCATTTTAAACACCCACAGCCTTGAGCTTCTGTTCTCAGATTTATGAATATTAGTTTTAAGATCATCATCTGTATAAAATGATTTACACAATTACTTCAGAAAGTTACACCGAATTCACCTTCAGTGATGCACTGCCAGTTTTGTTTCAGTTTTCATACTGTACCTGCTGACAATATCAGACTGCAGTTTATGTCTTTCTGAATCTGAAACACAAAACAATAATAATAAGAAGAATATATCTTACTTCAGTGTTACATTCTATCCACCAAATGAAAACCGGAGTGTCTGTTTACACTAAGTGCAAACAGCACGCCTTGTTGGCAGAGGCTATGTAGACTAACTCCGCCCACCAGCGTGTGATTGGATTGTGCCAAACGTTGTCTCCAGTGGCGTAGATGGTAATCTTTTGATGCGATCGACCCGGGGTTTCGAATCCATCTTTGCCAAACTTTTTTTCCCTCCCTTTTCAGATATTATATCAAATCAGAAAGGCATTTATTTTCAATAAAAATGAAGGAAATAATCAAAACGTTGAGAATAAAGTGTCAGGTAGGGTTAGGGTAGGCGTTGGGAGGCATTTATTGTCTCAATAAGGTAGCATAAATTTAATCATTTGAATTAAAAATGATCATTTACATTCAGTCACGTTGCATATGAATGATTTCAAATGACATTATTACTATGGTTTTCTGTTTCACGTTTTTCTGCCCATTACATAGCCTTTAATCCGATATGGGGCGGTTTCCCAGACAGAGATTAAGCCTAGTCCTAGACTAAAATGGTCCTTTAAACCAAACTAACAGAAATCTACCTTCTCTGTCATGGTTTTAAATAGTCTTAGATTTAGTCTGGCCCAGATTTTAATCGGCTGATTTCCTGGAGGAAGACTAGAGCTACTTCAGGACTCAATTGAATCTTAAATTAAATGAGGAGGCAGGTTTAACTTCAGGTTAACATTGTGTTTCCAGTCCTTATATATCAAAATTATTGGTAGCCTTGGTAGATATGAACAAAGAAGCCAGCAAAAAATAAATCTGTACTGTTAATCATTTTAACCTTTGATTTAAAAACAACAACAACAACCTTTCAACCCAGTGAAATGGGAGGGAATGGAAATCTCATTATGAAAGGTGTTTTTTTTTTTCTCTCTCTCTCTCTCTCTCTAATACACATCGACCACAATTAATGGCACTGTTTGCAATCTCCTTTTGCCAGTTTAAGAGCTATGAGCTTGTCCTAATGCCTGATGACTCTGCACATTTGACAAGAGATCAGAGACCATTCCTTCATCCAGAGTCACTTCAGACCCTTCAGATTAGCAGCTCCATGTTGATACTCTCTCCTCTTCAGTTTTCTACAGGGTTCAGGTCAAGAAACTGGGACAGACACTTTTGTGTTGTGAAAGAATGTGTATTAGAGAAAATAATTCATTATGTGATTTTGTGAAAATTAAATTTTTGTGCTTGTTTTTATATTATTATTATTATGCCTTATTATTATTATTATATTGCTTCCTTGGATTTGCTTCTCAGTTCCACACAATTTTAAGCTTTTCTTGGTTTATCCCATGTTTTATAGGCAATCTCTGTCACTCTAATTCAGACTGGCACAGTTGGTTTTAAATGAATCAGGTTTATTTTAGTTCAGGACTCCAGGAGTTAGCAATCTGCATTTAATATGCATTTCAAAAATATGTGTTTTTAAACCATGATTAACTTTTCTAGATTAAACCTACTCCTGGCTTTATTTAAGTCCTGTCTGGGAAACCGTCCCTGTATGTATTAGAGTCTAGATTTACATTTTCATACATGTGTGTGTAGTTGATGGCCTCTGAACAGTTTTACAGTTTTGGGTTTGACAAAAACAAAAAATCAAAACAAATGCACACACATCACTGGAAAAACTATCAAACAGGGTGATTAACAGAACATTCTGATAATAAAAACAGAAGAAAAAACATCACATATAGGCTCCAAAAATACAAAAGTTTTATATCAGACTTTCACAAAGAGGACATTTCGAGCATGCAGGCTGGCCATCATTTTTGGCTTTGACAGCTACATGAGCAAATGTGTCTAAACATGTTACAATTCAAAAGTAATTGCAAATTGTTTTTAAGGGGGGCATCTTACCCCATTTTAAATGTGTTTAGTGTATTGAAGGCTCCTCTCTTGAAGGCTACTGTTTTCAGCAGTATCAGTGTGTGTGTGTGTGTGTGTTATCATAGTGGAAGTTGTAAGTTATCAGAGCAGTTTATCACAGTGTCCTGCAGCAGCACACACTCCCTCACGGCCCTGAGTGTCTGATAGCACAACGTAAACGAGTCACGGGAGGACAGACACACGGATCACATCCCTTCCGGCAGACCACAGATAACCAGCAGCTCTAGAAAACTAAACCTCAATAATATAACCATCAGCTGCATGAGAGAACATTAATCAAATTAATTTGGAAAACGTTGGCATAAAGCAACAAATTTTTCTATTAAATTATAATATTCTTTTCAATTCAAATGCACATTTCTTTCACAAATTGATGCAGCAAATCTTGCACAAACACACTCACCGTTACAGTCACTGAAGGCTAACTCATCCTCACTGTCATCACATGGAAGAGCAAACTCTGCACTCGTCCTGTTGCCCTTTCCATGAAATATTGCTGTATTCATTTTCTGAGAAGAATAAATAATGTTCTTATACATACATAAATACAACTTTGCTACAATAAAGACTTCAAATAAATAACTGCAGTCAAAATCACTGATGTTACTATATATATAAAAGATCCCAATGGGGAAATACATTACACCAATTCCACTGTGGTACAGCGCTGCCATATGGCAACATTGATATTTTCTTATTTTACAGTAAAACTATGTTAGATAATGCTGATTTGTGAATAAAAATATGTCATTTACTAACCAAAGATGATGCAAAAAAAAAAAAAAAAAAAAAAAAATTCCCCCTTGAGAAGAGATGTTCAGAAATGAGATGAACAGAGCAATTTCTGGAGCACTTCAGCAGGTGTCCTTCATGTGAGGGTGACAGTGGGAAAAAAGTGTTTTAGAGGAACAATCAAATGCCATTTGACTTTACAAAAAAACACATTGTTGTCTACCTTAAGGCTGGCCCTTTTAATTACCATATTGCAATTTGTTTTTCAGAGTCATAAGGAAATCAGTAGAAATTGATTGTTGTACCATAGAGGATTAAACTGATTAGAAGAGAGGCAAATTTAGTTTTGCAGTAAAAGCATTTTACTTTTACATGGATAAAACACTTATTTTGTGTTGTGAAAATGATACCTTGTGATTTTCTGTTTTGTACTAATATATAATAACATGATGAGTTTTGAAAATGTACAACTTGCTTGTGAAATTAACAGCACACACACACACACACACACACACGTCTAGTTTATTATCTTTGTGGGGACTCTCTATAGGCGCAATGGTTTGTATACTGTCCACACTGTATTTTCTATCCCCTTACCCTAACCCTACCCCTAAACCTAACCCTTACAGAAAATTTCTGCATTTTTACTTTCTCAAAAAAACTCATTCTGTATGATTTATAAGCTTTTGTACCCATTGTACCCATTGTGGGGACATTTGGTCCCCACAATGTAGCAAAAACAAGTACACACACACACACACACACACACACAGACCCCCTGTAAATGTCAGATGTCTTCTGTATGAGCAGCACTGTTTGTACTGTATGAGTTTGAGGGGGGGCACGAGTGATTTGGATTTCAGAATGTTATAATTAGAATTATTAACAAGAACAGTTACACTGTAACCTCTCCTGCTCCATTTACCTGAGTCCAGCCTACTACACATTTACATACACAGGCAGCTTTTGAGAACACTGTAATATTTTGGTATATACTGCCCTCCTGTGGTGTAAAGGTGTAAGTATACGTGCACTGTTATTCCAACATCATCCCATCCGCTTTATCTACAAGCTGAAATAATTTGGTTTTTAGTCATTTAGTAGATTTAATTAAAACAGATCCATGGATTCAAATACATTAAGCATTTAATGGCAGTAATATCAGAAATGCTTCCTTATAGTGGCTTTGCTCTAGTGAAAAACAAATATACTAAAATGGATTTGAAATACAATTGCTAAGTCCACTACATACATTTACATATTATGTGCTTAATAAAAATACCCTGCAACTGTACGTTTAGTATACTAAACTGATAGATTTATAGGCCAACTAAAGTGGAATTATTTCAAGTGCATCGTGCACAAGCAGTACTCCAAATAATGTTTAATTACAGTTTTATATCAGTAAGTCTCAAGCGATATGCGAGTAAATGTGTTCATAGACTTGAACTATGCTTGGTGTGAAATAAATGTATTTTAAATATATTACTTTTTTACTTGGGTAGTTTCTGTGTCCTACACTGGATGATGTTTTTAAAGCTTCCTTTTTCATCACCAAGGTCAATTAGCATTACAAATTCCATTGCCACATTTATTTGTCACATCACACTTCGGCCTTATAGTGTGATGGAAAATGAAGGTTTTTGCAGAAATCCGTCAAAAATACTGGAACAACACTTCCAGCTCTGTACACACAGACCAGAGTAAAGATAGGAAGTGTGCTCAGATCTGCTGTGAGAGTCGCCCTCACCGGTGAATCATGGATATCCTGGGTATCGCAGTCCTATGTGACAATTCTGGTTTATTGATGACAGGTGGTAAATGAATGTTTACGTTCTCCAAACTAGGGCAATGTATTATTTAATATAAATAATAATGCTACAGGTCAGCAGGTGTCTCACTGTTTTCTTCCAGGAGGCTGCAGACTTAATGGACCATAGATTTTAGAGCACTCCTCCTTCTGATCAAGAAGAAGGCACCGTGTGTGCTGCTGAGGGGACGACAGACTACAGTGAGTCTGGAAGAGACAATACTCCAAAGAGGAGGAAATCTGCACTTGCTGATCTCCTTGGACAGACGTTCAACAGCAGTAGTGCCTGTATTTCCACACCTTCAGCTGCCTCCACAGCTGAACAAGAGATGAAACCATACCAAGAGGCTCCAGCTTTACCGCTGACCGATGATCCATTGGAATGGTGTAAATCTCAGGCACACAGGTCCCCTCTCCTGTCCACGTGGGCACAAGGGTATCTGTGTGCCCCAGGGATTGGTGTATCAGCAGAATGAATGTTCTCCACTGCTAGGGACATCATCAGAGGAGTCTGCTCACCTCCGAGCATGCTGATCAGTTGCTGTTCTTGAAAAAAAATTTCAATTTCAATTCTTTGTATAATTATTTACAGGTGAAAGAATGTTCCACAAGTTGTTTGCACGGCGCTCTTCCGTAATGCAATTTTTCGTTTGCTTCATGTGAGTGCAGGTCTTGTTCAGTTTTGTTAAACAGGTGAAAGAATGTGACATCTGAATGTCTTTTGCTTTAAAATTCACTACTTTGATAAAAATGCATTTTTCTTTTGTTTGTTTTGTCCAAAATGTTGCATTCAAAGGATGATAAAACATGAACATGTGGCAGAAGTAATCAGAGAGAGAAGGAAGTTACAAAAAAAAAAAAATAAAAAATAAATAAATAGTATTGTCGACTACGCCACCTGGAATACACCCGGAACAACAGCCCTTACAAGGGCACACAGGTTCGTTGCCAAAGACAGGGTGAGCATTAAAATGTGAATGAAGCTAAAAATCAACAAGAATCACTTTATTCAAACATACAATTAATAAAAGAACAGAATAATCAATACAGTACTTCACAATAAATCACAAACAATAACAATAACATACAAATGCAGTACAAAAAGAATAAACTAACAATGATAAAGAGGGAGGTGGCTGGCAGAGACCCTCTGATTTTTAGCCCACACTCAATACCCATGACACATACCCACACACACTTGTGAAAACCAAACAAAAATGTTAAACACAGCACTCCATGTGGACACGCCAGTACAGGGTACCATGGCCAACCCCTCTCGCTTTGAGGGCCTGAATCCACACACAAAGTCAGAAATCAACTTAATGACAGATTATACAAACCACCAAAACACTAACAAACACAGCCACTGGCACTAAGGAAAAAAACCCAAAATGGTCAAAAAGAGCCAGGTTACAAAACTTCTAGTGTGGATCAGTGCAATCCTGTGCCAGTGCTGCTAACCACAATAAAAACACATATCAAATAGACCGAAATGAGTTACAGACAAAACAGTTATAACAAAACAAAAACAAACAGAGCAGCAGTGCAGTCACGTTGCTTGATGTTTGTTAGGCTTCAATTGGAATCATTGGAAACCTCTGGACGTGCCATTAACCCTGCCAGACATTAAACAGAAAAAGTTAAAAACTCAAAAAAAAAACTCTTATAAAACAAACAAACAAACCAAAGCCTCATCATACATACCAAGAGAACTGTACAATGCTGCAATACACATGCTCATGACTAAAAACAAACAAAAAGTAATAAGCGTCTCTATTTAACAGACAAAAGCCTTTTTGGCTCATGAAAGGTACACAACTGACCAATCACAATGAAGTACAAACACTGATAGGTTCACCTGTTTAAGTAACACCAGCCCATCATACCAGGGCTATACCTTACTCTGCTACAAACACATGAAGATAGAATAAATTTGTTTTTTTTGTTTGTTTAGAAGCAGAGGCTCAAATCTTTATTTTGATATATAACATGTTTGTATATTCATAGCAGAAAATATTCTGAGGGTCGTCAAATTTAGATGAAAATCACCAAAAATGCTGGCGGTGGGTGGCAACTTTTTTAAAAAACGCTGGCGGGGAAAGAGTTTAGTAAATGCGAAGTATTGTCAAGTAAGCTAAAGTCACTTATTTTTATTTGTTACATTTATTTAACTTGGGTAAGTAGATTTCATTTAATTCTACAAGTGAAATTATATATAATTATGTAATATTTACTTAATTTCTGTATAAATATTAAGTTCAATAGTAAGTTGAGTTTCTGTAAACTGTAAACTTCTGTGTAAATCAGCTTCTGAAAACTTAAGGCACAAAAGCACAACTTGGCCAACTTATTTTATGTTTAGGCCTTGTTTATCTTTAATACAAAAGCATGCATTCCCAGCAGATTAAGGTGAGAATCAGATCTGCAAGATTTTTTAAGTGGACTTCTCCTTTAACTGCAGACAAGGAAATGACATTCATTATGTGGCACAGTACAAATATTTTGAACGTCCCTTATTTTATTTGTCCCTTGCAAATCAAACCTCTTTGCTGTACAGTACTTTATATTACATATTGTATATTGATTGAACTACACTGTAAGCATGAGAATTATGTTGCCACCTGTGGACAAACATTAGCATGGTTTGAGGCCGGGACACACCAAGTCGACTTCCGATGATGTTGTCACCTCCTGTCAGCTGCATCTAAACCAAAAATCTGCGCTTGAAATCACCACACAGACTACAGCCGACTGCAAACTAGCATGTGCGTTCTGTTCCTAAGCAAGAGGAATTAGCGGTCTGTATCAGAAGCTATCGATGGTATGTATTCATCATTCAAAAGGAAAACCAAAACAAGGATACAGGAGATATATATGCAGATACAAAACACAAAACACAAAGCAGAGCTTGCTGACCATTTTTAATAAAAGTTATTTCTTTTTAAAGCGGCTCATATTGCTATGAAAATATTTGTGTATTGGAATGCTCGGGTAAGATATTGTAACATTAGAACAGCCTCCTGTCTGAGCCGCCTTCATTTAATTGCTCATTTTCATCATTTTGCTTAAATTCTTGTGCACTGACTTGTTCCCTAAACTGAAAATCCAATCAGAGGTCACACTATCACCTACAGCCCTGATGTCGATTCAACATGTTGCCAACGTGAGCCCGACGAGAGCCAAGAATCCCTTCTGAATTTTGAAGCTCTAAGTGAGTTTCCATGTCTACTGCAAATAAAAAAAAAACTTAGTGATATTAAATAATATTACTGAAAACAATCAGTTAATTCTGACATATTTAGGTTAGACAAATTGTCATATTTAGCTGAGAAAAAAAAAATTACAGTGCTGTTGTACCATTCTGTACTTTCTTTACTTGCAAATTCTATTGAAACTCAGCATAAAGGGGTCTTATTATGCTCTTTTACTCTGGGGTCTTTTATTCTTTTATTCTGGGGGTGTAGTAGAACATGCTCTCATGCTTGTTTTTTTGAAAAACACATTATTTTTCACATAATTTACATTATTACAATACCTTTCTCCCCAACCTGGCACAAATGGCTCGATTAGTTCCGGGTTTGATGAAGGCCCACTTTCCGAAAAACAAAATGTGTTGTGATTGGTTGCCATGAACCAATCTTGTTCCCTCACACACATGAGAATGTGTCTGTGCGTTAACATTTTGAACGGAAGCTTGTGAAGGCCCCCATTCAAAATTCTCAAGTCTAAGATTGGTCTGAGTCGCCACCCTTCTTGGGGACAATAAAGTAGGGGCTGTAAAACCCCTCTTCATCTCGGCTGGAGGGGACTGGCTCTATCACACCCTTCGCCAGAAGTGTTGTGATTTCTGCCTGGAGGACCGCAGCATTCTCACCCCGAACTGAGGTAAAGAGAATGACACTGAATTTGGGCAGACGCCTCACAAACTGAATTGTGTAGCCAAGTCAGATGGTCCTGAGAAGCCAACGAGAGGGATTGGGAAGGTTCAGCCAATCTGAATAACTCTCTGCCAGCGGTCTCAAAGGAATTAAATGCCTGGAGTGTCGCCAAAGAGACCAGTCTGTGAGATGGGGGTGTCAAGAAAGCGCACTTTCTCAGAATCCCACAGTTGGTGCTCCTGGACCACCACAGAGCATAGTCAGTCACTGAGCGCAGCTCCTGCAGTAACTCTGGGTCAGTAACACCCTGGTGCAGATCTCTCAACACCTTGGCTTTGTAGACCTGAAGGATGGCCATGGGGTGCAGGGCAGATGCAGCTTGTCCAGAAGCCGCGTAAGCCTTCGTCTCGGGCGGTCCCACCATTGGTGGTGGTTTGTGAGCAGAAATCCACCGCATTTGCTCTCTTCACCTGGGCAACCTTTGTATACCCCCTCGCTGGACCCCCATCGAGGGTGGTGAGGGAGGAGTATATCGCATCCTGGCTGAGAAAGGGACCTTCCACGATTTAGTCAACTTCTCGTGTACTTCCAGGAATACAGTCCCCTAGATACCAATCATCCAGACTACAGCGTTCGGGAGGGGTCGGAGGATTCCACTCCAGCTCAATCTCCTTGGCTGCCCGTTCAAGCACGGCCACTATTTCAGCATCTGCCTCTGATTGAGACTCAGTGGCCTGTGGGGATTTACCCGGCAAGGCTTTGCTTGTTTCCCCCCCACATCGCTGCGGCCTCATACCCAGAAGTAGAAGGGCTGTAACGGGAAGCAGTTAAAGTGAGCCGCAGCTTATTCGTAAAGAATGCGACTCTCAAGCGGAGCGTGCTCAAGGGCATGTCCTCGCAAGCAAAACAATCTCTCACCGAACGCTGCTTCAGCGTGATCACCACCCAAACACTGATCGTGCCGATCAATCGGACATGTTGAAACACAAACCAACCATGTTAGCTCTTTTAGAGAAAATAGCTCTTTCAGGAGGAAAATCTTCCCTTTAAGATCGCTGTCAAAGCACCCAGGGGAACTCTCACAACACTTAGCTGTGTCTGAGAAGGGAGACGCCGCTGCCCGTGCCGTAGATGCAATGACAAAGAGGTGAATGCCGTCGCTTCTCACAAAGAGATGCTGCTTTCAGCTCTGAAAGACAGAACGAGTGAGCAGATGCCGCGGTGGCCTATTTATACCCGGATGTCCGGGGCATGGCCAACCATGCAAATTCTGCACACCCAATTTCACTGGCCTTTTCTCAATGTTGTCAGAGGTGTTTGGGCTCCCAAGAGCGACCCCTAGTGTCGTACACTCGACACAACGTCAGAGTGAACAACAGAAAGGGAAGACAGTTCAATTTGGACATTTAAGTACATTTTTTTAAACGTGCTAAGAAAAAAACCTTACTGGTGTGCATTTTGAGCCAAAACAAAGGCGCTGGTATATTTTAAGATCAGTCAAGTTTCTTTCAGTTGAAACGGCTCAGATTTATATTTTAGTCTAGGACTAGGCTTAAGCCTTGTCTGTGAAACCAAATGTATTATCATTTTTTTAAAGATGATTTCTCACATCTTTGCATCTCCGCTGCCTCTCTTATTAAGCTGTTTTTTTTTTTTTTCCTGTTGAACTGTATTTCCTGGTTCTAAATCTTTAGCAACACTATAGCGGTCACACTGGCACAGAAGGGCAGAGGCAGAGATAACGTTTCAACAGTTTATTGACACAGAGGTGCAGCAACAGAGTGATACGGTGAAACACAGGTAAGTAGTAAAGTCTTTTGAGCAGGTAATTCACAGCCGTTCTGGAAGACACAGGTAAGTACACAGTCAGCGGACAGAACATTCCACAAGAACAATTCAGTCACTTCCCTTAAAAGTGTTTTAATCTCCTTCCTTCACAGTTCCGTTCTAGCCAGAGTCCTCCAGGAAATCCTTGTGAAGTAAATCCACTGACGGAGAAGCGTACATCCACAGGTAACGTGATTAACTATGATACCAGCCGGCGAGTGAAGCAAACAGGTAAGTCTTTATACTGTGGTGGTGATTGGGTGCACAGGTGTACGTGAGTAGTAATCAGGTGATAGTTCACACGTGCTCTGGCTTAAGGATCGTGTGGATGACGTGACAATAGCTTTGTTCACACTAGTGCTCAGATATATTTTATGTAGGATTGTTCACATCATTTTTAAATGTGGCCAATATCAGATTCCAGTGTGAACAAATAACGATGCTGAACTGAACAGCATTCGCAAAACAACAATAATGTTAATTTATAAGATGATGTGCTGCAAAGTCAGGAAATTTGTGAGCAGGTGATAAAGAGGTTGAAGATAAGGGGGAGAGAGAGTTAGTTTTTAAACATTTATGGGACAACCCCATAGGTTTGACTTGTATAGAGCTGTAATACTCAATACCTCAACTCTGCATTTAATTTGCATTTTAGGAGCACAGTCAAAATTTCATTAGCACCTTCTAATCAATAATCAAAAAGTTTGATCAAAAATTACCCTTCCCATTACAAGGTGATATTTGACTGAATTAAAGGGGAATTTAGTTTTTACCTTTGTAATGGCATTTTTCTAACTTTATCATTGTCATCTTTTCTGTCAAATTTTTAAAAATATATATTTTATAAGCTTTTTAAAATTTCTAAGTAAAACAGAATGAGAATAAGAATTTCAAATCAATCAGTATTAACAAAATTAATTTGTACTACAGAGGTGGCACAGAAGAACACAAAAGTGGCTTGTATATAGAAATATAGTAATATAGAAATATTAAATTATTTTAATTAACTGAACAGATACTTTAAAAATAAAAATAAAACTGCTAGTAAGTCACTTCATTCATTCATTTGATTCTTTCGAATGGCTGATTCATTCAGGAATAAAGCAAGTGACTGGCTGTGTTCAAAACCGCATACTCAATGAGTAGGAACTTAATTTCAGTAAGTACTTACTTAACGAACGCTAAAAGAGTAGGTACTTTACAGCCAAATCTCATCGAGTATGAAAGTAATTCGGACATTATCCGCCATGTTTACGTTATCATGTGATCCATGAGCTCATAACAAGCGCAACAGTTTAAAAGATAGGAGCGGCAGGTTTGATCTATCTGTTTTGATGTTGATGAAATTTGCTAATTTTGTGGTCTTGTTAAAGAAACAATTTTACATTTTATTGTGATTGTAGTATAACCATTTTTTTAATAACCTGCAGAGGTGGGTAATCCAAGTGCCATGAGTAAAAGTCCTCCCCAGTATTTTGTTCCAATCACCTGGATTTGCTAATTAGCACAGTTTTTCAGCCAGGAGGTCAGAGATTGGACCAAGTCATTCCTTTTGAGTCTCAAGCAAGTCTCAAGTAAAATCCCAAGCCCCTAAAGAGTTAAAGTTAATGAGATAATTGAATGATGATTGTGCATTAGTGATGAACACCTGCTGTTAACAAGCAGCATCATTGAAGAAAAGAGAAACACAAGAACTACAACTGACTTGAATCAACTGAAAAAAAAAAAATTAATCTCTCAAAATCTGATTAAACATCTCCACAAACAGCATCACCAGCTTCACTCATTACTAACCAGACTGACTTTATTTCATGTCTGCAGAATCTCTTATTGAGAATTAACAGAGGTTTAGATGTTGATTTTTTATTGGTCAAGAAAAGAAAAGAAAAAAAAACACAGTGCCACCATAATTGTGGTCAAGGGTTGCGTTAGTTTGTCTCTTGACTCTTGGAGTAATTTAAAGTAAATTCAATACTGTTTTACGGCAAACATTTGTGCATTGCTGAATCAAAAGCTTGCAGCAGCAGATTAGCTCACACTCTCTCCATAGAGCTCATTTGGATGAGCATCATGAAGAGGTCTCTCTCTCTCTCTCTCTCTTTGATTTGCTGAATGACAAGCAGCTATTGTAGAACTGCAATAAAAAAAAATCCTATTAAACAAATGTCACTGTAATGATTGAATATTGGAAGAAACAAATTGCATTAGCTCAGGCTTTAAGACATGAACACTTATCATATGCTCCTCAACAGTGGTGACAAGTGGAGTTTTTACTATGCTGTTACCCAGCATGAAGTGTTTTGTTGATTGGCACCATTGTTGTGATTCATATGCTGGTTCTTGATGTCTGTGTGTGTCAAAGTTGTGCAGATGTTAAAAATGTTTGTATGCATTAATTGAATTCACTGTAACTGTTAGAAGAACACTATGCTTGCATGCTGTAGTTTTGCAGATTTGATAGTGCAAACCCTAAATAAATAAGAAGAAAATAAAGTTATTTAGGGTGTGTCCAGGTATGCTCATGATGACCATCTCACCACATAAAAACAGCTATTAGCTGCTAAAGGTACAGCTCTGATCTCACTACTTTACAACACCTTGTGCATCGTAACAGCAAGATCTAACCCAGGAGACAATGGTCAAGAGCCCAACTAAAGCAAATACTGATCTCCCCAATGGTGACATCATTTTAACCAATAAAACAACAACATCTGATCCTCTGTAATAACAGCAGATGTTCATCACTAATGCTCAATCATCATTCAATTATCTCATTAACTTTAACTCTTTAGGGGCTTGAGACTTGCTTGAGACTCAAAAGGAATGACTTGGTCCAATCTCGACTGTGTGCTAATTTTCCAGGTGATTGGAACAAAATACTGGGGAGGACTTTTACTCATGGCACTTGGATTACCCACCTCTGATAACCTGATCCACTTTTATAAGATAATTTATAAGATGAAATCGTTCTCTTTAAAATGTAGTTAATTTCTTCATTTTATGTGTAAAATTGGCGGCTTAAATCTCTGTTGTTTTCTTTTCTTTTTTTCTTGTTGAATTTAATTGTTGTTTTATCCATCAGGCTTCTAAAAAAACACGGTGAATTATTCAGATATTTAACCTTGTTATTATGTTGTTGTTGTTTTTCTGTGTATATGATCTCATACCATGTTGAATCCATTTGTTTTCTGTTTTTTGTCATTACAGTTGTCCATTGTTAGGTACAACCATATTTTCCAGATCATATATGTAATTATAAGTTCAGCAATAATAATAAAAATAATAATGAAAAGAGTGACAGGTGCACTAACACCTCATAGCATCAGTAACTCAACAACCCGACCTACCAAGTACAGTTAAAACATGTTTGCATTGTCTGCACACAGGAGACATCAGGCAGCTGCTGGAACATCTCCCATTTGGAGACTGTTTATTTATTTAATTTATTTATTGATAACAATAGGAAACATGAATAAATGAGTAAAAGAAGGAATAAAAGCATCATAATAAATACATAAATATACAAGTCAACAACAGATGAAACAGAGCTTTATTCAAACTTATTGATCTAACAATCCTGTATTTGCAGTTGGTGAACCCCACATCCTATTGCCATCTCAATACAGCTGTGCCAATTCTGCTGCTGTGCTGTGCTTCACAATCTCACTCTTCTCAATGGGGATGTTGTTGAGCCAGACGATGAGAAAGACCATGAAGACAAACCACTGAACCCCACAACCTTGAGACGAGACTGGGAGAACATGTGCGGGACAATCTGGCCATCACCGTGTCTGCTCGACTACCTGTGAAACATTTAAACAGAGTAAAACATTTTACAATTCATGTTGTCAGCATTCCATTTCTTGACAAATTTCATTTCATGTTTACACTTACATGCTAATTTTTGTTGTAGCTCTATTACTTTTGTAGTGGGCTAAACCGCTGAACTGGTAAGCAGAAGGTTGCTGGTTCACAACTACCTGAGCAAGGCTGTTTTCTCCAGGGGTTGGGGGTCCCTGTAATAAGAGCACTGTAAGTCACTTTGGATTAAAGTTTCATGACTTTATTTGTTGATGCTTTTGGAACCTCTGAAAATCAGCCTCCATTGACTAATACTGTATGAACAGAAACCGGCAGAACAGAATCACATCCTCAATGTCTTTTAGTCTTTTTTTTTTTCCTCTTTATTTTTATTCCAAGGACAAATGCTATTATTTGTACAGAGACTGTATTTTTTACATTCTTAAACCCTCCCCAACCAACCCAGAACATACTGCCTACTATTAATAATGATATTGAATAGAATACAACAGAGATGGATGTGCAATAGTTGAATAAAAATGGAAAAATAAATAAATAATTACAAAAAGTTAAAATAAAATAAATACATACATGAATAGATAAATTAAACTGGATACCATAATTAAGAATATTACAATGTCAAGGAAGTACCTTTATAGCAGTGAAATATGATAATAAGGGTTGCCAGACATAAGAGAATTTATGGGAACCTCTAATTGAATATTTAATCTTTTCTAGATGTTGGTATAACATCAGATCCTGAAGCCATTGTGATGCTTTAGGTGGATTTGTAGATTTCCAATGTAATAAAATTTGTCTGCGAGCCAATAAGGATGCAAAGGCAATGATATTTAGTTGTCTTTGAGTCAAATTTGATTCATCACATGGAACACCGAATATTGCAAATTCTGCACATGGCTTTCAGCTGTGCTTCATACACTTTGGAAAGTGTATCAAATATGGTTGACCAGTAAGCAGTAAGTGCGGGGCATGCCCAAAACATGTGAGTCAAGTCTGCTTCACCTGTATGACACCTAATACAGGTCTTGTCAAAAGTAGGGTTAAAGGAGGCAATCCGTGATCTGCTTAAGTGCATACAGTGCAATACTTTAAACTGTATTAAACTCAATCTGGCACAAGTAGTACTACCGTTCACTCTATAGAGGGCATTTCTCCAAAATTCCTCTGAAAATTGCATACTGAGCTCGCTCTCCCACCTGCTTCTAATCTTGTCTGTTCTTGCACTTTTTAAGGACATTAGAATTGTATATTCTTGAAACAAGACCTTGCAGATGGGAGAGTACTTCTAACAGAGAGTCCACAGGAGACTTAGAAGGGATGTTTGGAAATGATGAGCTTTGGGCATTAACAAAATGACGTATCTGAAAATAACAGAAAAGGTCGACTGAATTAAGAGTGAATTTGGAATGCAAATCATTAAAACTTGCAAAAATACCATCAATATAAAGATCACTGAACCGAGAAATGCCCTTATCTTGCCACTGTTTAAATGCAGAGTCTAGTTTTGCTGGAAGGAATGCATGATTATTGCATATTGGACTCTGAGACAAGTGTGCTTGTCTTAACTTCAAATGCTGACGTAGTCGAGTCCATATTTTAAGAGTGAAATGAACAACTGGATTTGATGTATATTTAACTATTTTAATAGGCAAGCTAGATGTTACAAGAGCTTGTAAAGCGGTTGCTGTGCAGGATTTAGATTCTGTTTCAAACCAATCAGTGCCCTCTGATGAGCGCATCCGGTAAATAATCTTTTGGACATTAGCCGCCCAATAATAGTATAGAAACTTAGGGAGAGCTAAACCTCCGTCACTTCTATTTTTCTGGAAAAACTCTTAACTAATTCTTGGGATTTTCCCATCCCAGATAAAATTGGACATAAGTTTATCCAATGTATTGAAAAAGGCTTTGGATAGAAAGATAGGGAGGCACTGAAATAAATATAAGAATCTTGGAAGAACTGTAATTTTAACACAGTTCACTCTGCCAACCAAGATAGATGGAGAGGCCTCCATTTTTGAAAATCAGATTTGAGTTTAGTCAATAGAGAGGTGAAGTTATTTTCATATAGTCCTTTAAAGTTCTGAGTGATATTGATGCCCAAATATTTAAACTTAGATCTTGCCATGCAGAAGGGAAGCATGGAGTCAGGCATATGTCTGGCGAGTAAGTTAACAGGCATACATTCTCTTTTGGAAATATTCAGCTTATAGCCAGAAAAGGTCCCAAAATTGTGCAAAACTTCGATAATGTCATTGAAGCATGATAAAGGATCTGAAATGTAGAGAAGCAGGTCATCAGCATATAATGAGAGCTTATGTTCAACACCCCACCTAACTATGCCATGGAAAGAGGATATAGATTGTAATGCTAGAGATAATGGCTCATTTGCAATTGTAAACAAAAGAGGACTTAAAGGGCACCCTTGCCGAGTGCCCCTTGACAAAGGAAATTTTTTTGATCTCCATTTATTAGTAACCACTGAAGCAACCGGAGAAGTATAAAGCAGACGAACCCACTTTATAAATTCCTATCCATAGCAAAAAAAAGATAGTCCCACTCCACCCGATCAAATGCCTTTTCAGCATCTAGTGACGCTACAATTTCAGGGGTGTCTTGGGATGAGGGAGTGTAAAGAACATTTAAGAGGTGAGGGATGTTAGAAAATATGCGCCGACCTTTTATAAAACCAGTCTGGTTAACTGAGATGATATTAACTAAAGGAGACTCTAATCGAATTGCCAATAATTTAGCTAAAATTTTGATATCCGCATTTAACAGAGAAATTGGTCGATATGAGTTGCATTTTGTTGGATCTTTCTGGGGCTTCAGTAAAAGAGTAATCAGTGCTTCAGTAAGGGACTTTGGCAAAGTTCCCTGAGATAAAGAGTGTTCAAACATACTAAGAAGGAGTGGGGATAATTTAGCTGAAAACTTCTTATAAAATTCAATCGGAAAGCCATCGGGCCCCGGGGTTTTGCCGCTCTGCAGCGCTGATATGGCCTCAGATATTTCTTGCAACTGAAGGGGATGATCTAAGTCTTTTTTATGCACCAAAGAAATAGTGGGGACATTTATTTTATCAAAGAACTCTACCAGTTTAGATCGATCCTTAGATGTTTCTGATGTGTAAAGGTTAGAATAAAAGTTCATAAAAATATTATTAATTGTAAGGGGATCAACAAGACAAGAAAGAAAGAGAGAAAAATAAAAAATAAAAAATAAAAATTAATAAATTAAAATAAAATAGATAATAATAATAAAAAACAATGGAATGATACAGGATATCATAGTTATTACAGTGCAAAATCTTACTCGAAAAGAGAATCCATCCGGTCTATTGAAGTTTCTTCCATATAATGGAAAAGTGGTTGCCAAATTTTATAAAATGTTTTACTTTTATTTCTTAACCAGTATGTTAATTTTTCCAGGGGTACACAGTTATTCACCTCTGATAACCATAGACTTATGGGAATAAGAGTATCTGATTTCCACTTCATTGCAATACACTTCTTAGCAATTATTAATAATATTTCTGTAAGTCTTATGGCATGGTCTTGTGTAATATTGGAGTTGGTGTAATTGCCCAATAAACATACCTCTGGGTATACTGGAAAACTGACTCCATGGATATCGGAAATAAAGTTACATACTTTTTGCCAAAATTCCTGAACTAGAGGGCAGGTCCATGTGGAGTGAAGAAAAGTTCCTTCCTCCACACCACATCTAAAGCAAAGAGGTGAAATTTTTTTATTAAACTTATGAAGTTTTGATGGTGTGATATACAGTTGGTGTAGAAAGTTAAATTGAATCATTCTATATCTAGAATTCAAGTATGATGTAACACCATCCTTACACAGATCACCCCATGTTTCTCTGTCAATGCTAATATCTAAATCATGTTCCCATCTCACTTTTGATTTGTCTAATTCAGATAATGGTTTATTTATCATAAGATAATTATATCCTCTAGAAATTATTTTATATAATGGTCGACTCGAGTAGACAAATTGCTCCAATTTTGTTAAACTAGGTAGTTTCAGTTTGGTTTTAACTCTTAGAAAGTCTCGCAATTGCAAGTATCTAAAAAACTCCTTATTGTCTAAACTGTATTTGGATTTAAGCTTTTCAAAAGATATTAGTATATCATCTTCAAAACACTGTTCCAGACGAGATATTCCTTTGTCAGCCCATGTTTTAAAATACTTATCCTGAAAGCATTTTGGAAGCAATCTGTTGTTCCATAATGAAGTCTTAGGGGAGAGAGTCCCTTTCTGTCCCAATGTCTGTTGCAACCTTGTCCACAAACAGACTCTATGATTAATCATTGGGTTTCTGATTTGTTTTATCAATTTCTCATCCCATTTATATAAAATATCTGTGGGGTCATTCTCTTTTAGTTCACATAATTCTATTTTAAGCCATGAGGGGATGAACTCACTCCTAAATATCTGGGCCAGGTATCTGGAGTGTGCTGCCCACCAATACATTTTAAAGTTTGGCAACTTTAATCCCCCTTGATTGTACCCTAAAGTCAGTTTTTCAAGACTTAATCTGGGTGTTTTACCACGCCATATAAAGCGCCTGATCAAACCATTAAGAGAGGAAAAGAAAGTTAGTGGAATGTGAATTGGTAGGGACTGAAAAATATATAAGAATTTAGGCAAAATATTCATCTTAATGACATTAATCCTTCCCAACAATGTAAGAGGTAGATCCATCCAACGAGACAGGTCACTCCCCACTTTCTCCTGGGTATTAAGTAAGTTAAGCTTATAAAGGTTTTTCAAGTCCCCGTCTACATAAATGCCAAGGTATTTAATGCCAGCAGGTGAAAATTTAAAAGGAAATTTGCCACTGACCGTTTCATATTCAAATGTAGATAAAGGCAGTATTTCGCTTTTATCAAAGTTAACTTTATAACCAGAAAATTGACTGAATGAATGTAATAGTTCCTGCAGATGTGTAAGAGAATCTGTCGGGTTAGTTAAGAATAAGAGAATATCATCAGCAAAGAGTGATATTTTATGTATTTCAGAGCCAATGTGGAATTCTTATGACTTATGACTTCTTATGACTTCAGCTAGTGGTTCAATTGCCAATACGAAAAGGGCTGGGCTAAGTGGACACCCCTGCCTGCATCCTCTAAACAGGGGAAATGGGGCAGAGATTACTCCATTTGTAATAATTTTAGCTCGGGGAGATTTATAGAGAGAACGAATGCAATCAATAAGTTTTACACCAAATCCAAATTTTTTAAGCACAAGAAATAAGTATGACCATTCAACACGGTCAAATGCCTTTTTGGCATCAAGGGAGACGGCAACTCCAGGTATCCGATTAATGTTAGCGAAGTGTATTATGTTGAAAAATCGCCTTAAGTTATCTGAGGATAACCTGTTACATATAAAGCCTGTTTGATCTAGGTTCACAAGTGAAGGTAAATATTTTTCTAGTCTCCTGGCTATCATTTTAGTTACTATTTTGTAGTCCGTATTAAGAAGTGATATTGGTCTATATGAACCACACTGTACACTGTAAAATCTAATTAGTTGGGCTTACTTAAAAAAAGCATGCAAACCGATTGCCTTAAAAAAACTAAGTAAAGTGAAATAAGAATAGTATGTTGTACTGACAAATGCTTAGTTAGTATAGTTTACTTGCACGAGAGCTCTAGTAACTAAAAAAGAACTGTAGGGGGTACTTGATCATTTACTTTAGGCTTACACTTGACTTAGTATAGCTACTCACTGACTCCCAGAGTGCATTGCGGCATGAATAAATTATGCAATTGGTTTGTTTTACTGTTGTTGTTTTTATTTGCTAATTTTATTTACTGACTTGTGTCAGTAGTAACACAACAAAAAGAGAAAATAAAATAATATAATGGTTATTGTCACAATTAATAAAAATAAATAAAATTGGATTGTCACCATTGTTGTGATTCACATGCTGAGTGTTGAAGTCTCTGACTTGCGCACATTACCACAAATATTAACGGACTGTCTCAACCCAATAAAGTTTCTCAAGGTGTTTATAAAGATCAACAAAATTGTAAAAGATCATTAATAAATATAAAAAATACATTAGCTAAAAAATTGAAAGCTAATTGAAATATCAGAATTAGAAGGTTACCTTCTAAAAGCAACCTACTTATTACTTTTCTTCCCGTGAAATAAAAAATTATGACTTCATGTTGCATTGCTGCATAAATAGAAAGAAAATTATAATAAGAAAAGCAAAGTTCCAAGTGCCCAACCAAACGGAACATTAATCACTATAATGGTAAGTAAAAAAAATAAATAAAAACAAATTAAAAATTAAATAAATAAAGTAAGACACACCAACAACATTTTACGAAAATCAACATCAATTTATGAAGTCAGCTTATGTGATGTTCTCTCAAATATATAGTTGTATTGAAACAACATTCAAGATGACTTTGGGAAATGAGTGAATGTAACTAGTGAAAAATAACTGCAGATTAACAATTGCCACTTCAAAAAAAAATATCTTTTCTTCTTCTTCTGTTGTTATTTTGCAAATTAGCAACATATTAGTGCACTGCTGCCTCTCACTGGTTTATTAATGTCATTGGTTTCTTTGTGGATACTTGAATATTTTAAGTAAGCGTCACTCAAAGTAGTAAGTAAACTGTTTTACTCGCCTGAAAGTAGCTGTAACTTAATAAAACCTAGTAAGTATAGCAACTAAGTAAAGATAACTAATTATATCTAAGTAAGGTAAACTATTGGATTTTACAGTGTAATGGGTCTTTCCCCTTTTTATAAATAACTGAAATGATAGCGTTAGAAAATGAGTCTGGGAAGCACCCATCATTTCTAGCTTGGTCTAATACATCCATTAAATATGGTGTAAGCATTTCTTTAAATGTTTTATAAAACTCAGGGGGGAAACCATCCTCCCCTGGAGACTTATTGGATGGTAATGACTGTATTGCTTCATTCAGTTCTGTAATAGAAAACGGTCTATCCAAGTTATAACTATCTTCTTGGGTTAAGGATGGCAGGTTAACAGTAGAGATAAATTTTTCCATTTGGGACATATCGTCACTCACTTGAGAAGAGTACAGTTCTTTATAAAACTCTCTAAATGCACTATTTATCCCTATAGGGTTATACGTAATATTATTACCAGTGTCTATAGAATTTATTATTTGTTTGTTTTCCTCTGTCTTAAGTTGCCATGCTAGCACCTTGTGTGATTTCTCCCCAAATTCATAATAACGTTGCCGTAATCTTGTTATGGTCCTCTCAGCCTGATATGTATTCAAGGTATTATATTCCCTTTTCTTATTAAGTAAATTTCTATATAAGCATTTAGAAGGATTTTTTTGATACATTTTTTCAAGATCAGTTATTTCAGCTTCAAGATTTTCCAGTTAAGTATTCCGCTGCTTTGCTAATCCTTTGGTATATGAAATACATTGCCCTCTAATGTAAGCCTTTAATGTTTCCCACAAAATAAATTTGTTTGTACAAGAGGGTTTATTTGTAAGGGTAAAAATATTAATCTGTTCTTTAATAAATGTAACAAAGTCATCTTGTTTAAGTAGTGTAGATTTGAACCTCCACCTATAAGTACTTCTTATTTTATCAGGCATAGATATTGACATAACCAGTGGGGAGTGATCACTCAATAAGCGGGGAAGGTAGTCAACTGCTAGCACCCGATGTGCAAGTTGGACAGGTAGCAAAAAATAATCTATTCTTGTATGTGTATTATGGGGATGTGAGTAAAAGGAGTAATCTCTATCACTAGGATGGACCTGCCTCCATATATCGACTAGCTTTAAATCTTTCATAAAATTCTTAGAAAGTTTAGCTGCTTTAGTAGGGGGTTGTGGCCTAAGTGAAGATCTATCCAGCACCGAATCCATGCAGAAATTAAAATCTCCGCCTACCAAAATCCAACCAGGTGCTTGAGCAATCAAAAGAAAAATAGCTTGCATAAACAAATGGTCATTGTAATTGGCTGCGTATATATTTAAAAAAGTCCACTGTTCTGAATATATAGAACCTTGTACTAATATATATCTTCCCAAAGGGTCTTTAACCATGTTTGACAATTTAAACAGAATATTTTTATTAATCAGTATTGCAGTTCCCCTTGATTTGGAATTAAATGAGGATGCAAAAACTTGTCCTACCCACTCTCTCTTAAGTTTCTGATGTTCATTTGCTGTTAAGTGTGTTTCTTGTAAAAACACAATATCTGCGGTTTGTTTTTTAAGATATGTATATACCCTCTTCCTTTTGATTGGGCTGTGCAAACCATTTACGTTAAACGTTACAAACTTTAATGGGCTATTCATATGGCTGCATAAGTGTTAGACTTCCTCCCGGATATCTTGAAAAAGAATACAGAACCCTGTATCTCCCCAAAGAATAGAAGAAATAAAAGAAAAGAAAAAAAAAAAAAAAAAAAAAAAAAAAAAAAAAACCAAACATGTAATAACACTTAAATTCACTCTGCTCAGCTGCCGGCTTAGAACAACGCCGGCAAACATGTAAACAAATTCTACGAAAAAACACGTTCGCTCCTTGCCCATCAGAACATTCAAAACCTGTTGCCGACCGAGCTCCTTAACTCTAACAACAACCCTGAGCTATAAAAGTTATTTTTCCATATAAAGTGATGCCGACAGTTTTCTTCAGATCCTTCGGATTAACATAATATAAACAGAAGACAATAGCCGCGTACCTGCTGTAATATAAGTTCTGTTTTTTTATGAAGGAATAACAGCGGTCCTTAGGAACACAACAGTCCCCAAAAAAAAAAAACAGTCCGAATAGTTAGTTCAGGTTTTATCCTGGTGTTCCAGATATTTGAACGCCTCGCCAGGTGTCTCGAAGAACCGGAATTTCCCGTCCTCCGTTAGAATCTTGATGCGAGCGGGATGAACCAGGTAGCAAGAGACCTTCCGTTCCTTAAATGCTTTCAGAGCAGGGATCATTAGTTTGCGCCTCTTAGCTAGATCCGGACTCATGTCAGGAAAAATGCTTATTCTTCTTCCGTCCATGGTTATTTCTCCCTTCTGTTTGGCGAGTCGCAAGATTTTTTCCCGATCTTGGTAATGAAGTAGTCGGACCAGAATGGGTCTCGGAGGTTTATCAGGGTTCGGCACTGGGTACAGAGTGTGATGGGCCCGCTCTATTTCCAGCTGTTCAGAGAAATGTTGCGCGCCTAAAACGTTAGGCAGCCACTCGCTGAAGAATTTAACGGGGTCGCTCCCTTCGCTGCCTTCCTTCATACCCACTACACGTATGTTGCTGCGTCTGCTGTAGTTTTCAAGGTAATCGACTTTATCTTTTAAAGTCTCATTCTCCTGTCTGACCACTTTCATAAGGCTGTCTATCCGACGTACTTCGTCCTCAGTGTCACCAATGCGTTGTTCGGCCTCCATTACTCTTCCAAGAAGGCTGCTCACTGTCGAGTGCAAGTTTTCTATGGACGTTTGCAAGTCCGCTGTTTTGGAGTCTATCTTTTGCCTGAGACTGTTATTGCCTTCCTGGATTTCTTTAAGAAGTAGCGCAAGCATGCCATCAGGTTCGTTTGGATCGATCTGTGGGGCGCCATCTTTCGCTGTTTCGCCTCCGACAGGTTCGTGGGTTTTCTGAGGATCTTTCTTTAGTTTGGAACGGAGATCCATTATATAATGTGAAGATGAATTGTATGTTCTCGAAGACGTCGAATATAAACGTATTCAGCGTTGTTTTGAGGTTAAGAATCGACTGTAATTTGGGAGCTCGGTCTTTCACGTCCACTCAGCTCGTTAGCATCACGTGACCCCCCCAGGGGATCAATTGTTAAGTCCCCTGCATCACTTTCAATTTCGGAAATATGTTGTGCTGATGACCTGGATTTAAGCTGATGGGCTAAGTATCGGTTAGCCTTATCACCATGTTCATAAATAAAACCTTGTGACCGAAGAATAAGCTGTTCTGCATGATTTGATGAAATTAAATTATATTGGGTCTGAAGGGTTGGGTCCTTTCCTTATAGAGCTCTGGTGTAGGGGAGGTAGAGTATTGACTATCAATTTTGGATATTGCATCAATTAAATGCTGCCTTTTCCTTTCCCTCTCTCTATTAATAAAAGCAGTATACGATATAATGTCTCCCCTAAGCACCACTTTTAGAGTCTCCCAAAGGAAAGAAGGGGAGACATGCTCCGTTGAATTAAATTCTAAAAAATTGTCAATTGAGGAAGACACATGTTTGCAAAATGATTCATCAGACAACAGTGATGAATTTAATTGCCATGTATAACTTGTAAAATTAGATGGAAAGGAGAGATCTAGTAATAAGGGAGCATGATCAGACTCTACGATAGCAGAATATTCTACTCCCTTTACTGAGGGAAGGAGACTTTTGTCTATAAAAAAATAATCAATTCTAGAATAACAATGATGTACATGGGAAAAATAAGAAAAGGCCTTACTGTGAGGGCTGAAAAATCGCCAGGGGTCTATGCAACCTGTCTGGCTCAAAAATGCTGAAATATCGCATGCCATTTTGGAAGGGACTCGTGGTTTTGGATTTGAGCGATCCAAATTTGGGTTCATTACACAGTTAAGGTCGCCGCCTAAAATCAAATAATATGAATTAAAGCTAGGTAAAGATGCAATCAGTTTATTTATAAAATTCCTATCATCCCAATTGGGTCCATAAATGTTCACCAGCAAGACCTGGGTTTGAAACAGCCTACCTGACACCATAATATAACGACCCTGAGGATCAGCAATAACATTAGAAGCAGAAAACTGAATTTCTTTATGTATTAATATTGCCGTTCCTCTTGCCTTTGCATTAAGTTTAGAGTGGTAAATGTGCCCAAGTACGATTGGGCCCAAGTACGATTGACTGTATTCAATGGGACACATCACTATTATGTGTGCACTGGTATAGTAGTTTGTTGTTTATTTAATTACACTTCAAAGTGCTATAGGTAATTGTGTATGCATAAACTATATACAGTTAACAATATTTCTCCATTCTGCTGCAGGACCATATGGATTTGGCAGAAATCTGGTGTGTGGTGTTCTCATGTTCTCAGCAGCTGGACAGACTGTGAGTGGAAGGCTAATTTCAGAAGGACAGCATTCTTGCAGTTGTGCAACAGCCTGCAGCCGCACCTTCAAAGACAGACCACTACATTCAGGAAACCAGTGCCCGTGGACCAACGTGTTGCAATATGCATATGGAGACTGGTCACAAATGTTGAGTTCAGAACCATCTCCCATTTATTTGGGATTGGTCAGTCAACTGCTGTTAGCATTACCAACCATGTAGCCTCTGCAATTGTGAAAAATTTGCTTTCCCTTTTCATCAGAACACCCTCTGAACAGGAATTTGAAAGCATAATTCAGGGTTTCAGAGACAGGTGGGGCTTCCCACAATGTGGAGGAGCTATTGATGGCACTCATATTGGGATTTTAGCTCCGCCTGTAAGCTCTGCAGGCTACTACAACTGGAAAGGTTTCTACTCTGTTATTCTGCAAGGTGTGGTTGACCATCGACTTATGTTCTGGGACATTAATGTGGGATGGCTGGGCAAAGTTCATGATGCAAGAGTTTTTGCAAATTCCTCCTTGTTTGAGAGGGGTCAGAGTAATACCCTGTTCTCTCGGATAACAGAGGGTTTGAAGGAGTAGATGTGCCAGTGGTGATTTTGGGGGATACTGCATATCCATTACTGCCATGGTTGATGAAACCATATCCAGAAAATGAACAAACAACCCCTGCACAGACCACCTTCAACAACCGCCTCAGCAAGGCACGGATGACTGTGGAAAGGGCTTTTGGCCTCCTGAAAGGAAGGTGGAGATGCTTAATGAAGAGGTGTGATTGCCGCATAGACAACATAAACACAATTATCAGCGCCTGTTGCGTGCTTCACAATTTTTGTCAAGTAAATGGTGAGGAACGTGAGGAGATTGCCGCTGAAGAGGAAAATGTGAACAGTGGATGGAATCCTCTTAATTCAGCCACTAGGTCAAATGCCACCAGAGATGCATTGTGTTCATATTTCTCAAATCTGTAGAGATATTTTATATTTCAGGAGGATGGTTTTCATTTCATACTTTTGTGTCATGCTGCTACTATATTCAGTGCATATATAATTATTCTATGTACTTATTGGTTTACTATGACCTATTTTTGTGCTGTTGTCAATAAAGTCATATTGTTCATTTCAAGAACAGCGCAGGAGTTATTTGCTAATAACACACAAAACATAAGATAATGCCCAAAATGTTTTATTCATAAACTCAGAAGCACTTCCCACAGCAAAAACAGTACTTCACAGAACACAACCATGTGCAGTGGTGAAACAAAATAAGAAACCAAATCAAATACAAAGTGCTATATATCAAGGCACTTCGGGGAAAGAAGTTTTCTCAAAAATGAAAATTTGCTTGCAGTATACTTTCCTTCAATTTGCAGACATACCTGAGTGTCGTTATTCAATACAGCATAGAAGAAGGTATATAAAAATTAAATTCAAAAAGTTTGTGTGAACTCCAGTGAGTGTATATGGAAAGTTTTGAGAGAACTGTACCTAGTGTGTGTTGTGTATAATTTATGGAAGTGTGTGGTATATGTTGTAGAGGTTCGAGGTAGAATAATAAAGTGTAGGTTCGAGGTAGTGCATAGTGTTAGTGTAAAGTGCATAGTAAATACAGGGGTTGGACAGTGAAACTGAAACACCTGGGTTTAGACCACAATTAGTATGCCGTTTGGCCTCCTTTTGCAGCCAATACAGCATTATTTCATCTTGGGAATGACAAATACAAGTCCTGCACAGTAGCCAGAAGGATTTTGAGCCATTCCTTTCGCAGAACAGTGGCCAGGTCACTATGTGATGTTGGTGTATGAAAACATTTCCTGACTCGCTCCTCCAAAACACCCCAAAGTGGCTCAATGATATTCAGATCTGGTGACTGTGCAGGCCATGGGAGATGTTTAACTTTACTTTCATGTTCATCAAATCACTCTTGTCACCAGTCTTGCTGTGTGTATTGGTGCATTATCATCCTAATACACGGCACCACCTTCAGGGTACAATGTTTGAGCTATTGGGTGCACAAAGTCAACCTTCACACTCTGCTCTTATTGGTGGAATGTGCGATCAGTAAAGACTGGCCACCAGGCTGCAGAAATATAGCCATGAAACCTCCAACACTATATTGGCCAGTGTTTCAGTTTCATTGTCCAACCCCTGTATATGCTACAGAAAATTAAACAACTTTTGGTCATATTTACCTATTACAAACATGTTATTAATAAAAATTAAAAAAAAAAAAAGATAAAAACACTTATAATAAAATGCTAATTTTAAATACAATAACAAAAACATGGACTTGAACAACTGTGCCTTTACAGGTTGCGATAAACATGTGTAGAGTTATCATGCTCAGAGTAGGGTGATGATGTCTCAGCATGGTACGAATACTGCTGTCACGAACCCACACCTGAACGTCAGTCTGTCTGCCACCAGAGGCCGCTGTTACATTTACATCTCACTAACTGTTACACTACACCCCGTACTACGTTCCCCATCAGCCATTGTGCCCTTCACCTGCATCCAATCAGAGACACTATTTAAACCCCGGTCTTCCTGTCACACAATGCCGAGTATTGGTTTGCATTTATCACTGTTATGTGTTAGCAACTGTACGGAGCCCTAAGTCAGTCGTGTTTCCTTGTCTAGTCTAGTTCCTAGTCATCCGTGTCCTGACCCCTTGCATTGTTATATCGTCTGATCTGTCTCGCTGCCTGCCTATCGGAACTCTGGCCTGTCTGGATTATTCTATTGCCTAGCCCTCGTTCGGATAACGTTCGCCGTGGATCGACCCTCGCCCGCTTTATGGACTATTCTTCGTCTTGCTGTCTATACACCTGTTTGCCATTGTCTGACCCTGCCTGCCTTGACCATGTCTTTGTCTCGTCCTTTAAATAAAAGTTTGCGATTGGATCCGCCCGCTTCACGCCTCATCGTTCACTAGCTCCGTAACAGAATACTCGGCCGCAAAAGGATCCGGCAGCTTTCATCACAGCCATTCCACAGGTACGGACACTGCTAGACTGTTCTTAGCCCTCGAGCAGGGCACACGATCGCTCGAGGGCTACATTCAAGAGTTTCTGGACATTGCTCACTATTCAAACCTTCCGGACTGTGTTCTTATAGACTTTTTCATTGAGGGAATAAACCAACCGCTAAAATCAAGGCTCAGACATGAGGGTCCGCGTTCATCACTTTGTTTGTTTTTGGGCTTTGCATTAATGTGTGTGGGCTCGTCTTTTACTGTGGGTGTCGCGGACGAGGAACGCAACATCACGGTTGGGACAGCCGTGAGATTTGGTCCATCGCAAGCCCCGGGACATACTGCTATAATGATCGCTACTCCGGTGCTGAAACCCGATGGTGGAATGGTGGCTGCACCGGAACGCGCTCACGTAATGGCGGCAACCGCGAAGCCAGTGCACAAAATGGCGGCGAAAACAAAGCTCCGTCATGTCACTGCTGCCATATCAGAGTCAAGTCGAGTTGCAGCTGTGTTTCCTGAGTCAAGTCAAGTTTCCGAGTCCTGTCAAGTTGCAGCTGTGTTTCCTGAGTCAAGCCAGGTTACAGCTGTTGCTTCCAAGTCCAGTCAGGCTTCCCAGTCCAGTCAAGCTTTCAAGTCCAGTCAAGCCAAAGCCGTCGTTCCTTCAAGGTCAAGTGAGGTCTCACCCGAGCACTCCGAGCCACTGCACAAGATGGCCGCCACGTCAGAGCCATTGCACAAGATGGCCGCCACACCAGAGCCTGCACTCAAGATGGCCACCACTTCCCTGATGCCAGAACCAGCCTACATCAGGTCTGCTGCTCCAGAGTCAAGTCAAGCTACAGTTGGTCAAGACGAGAGTCAAGTCAAAGCTGCTGGTCCTATGGCAAGTCAAGTTACAGCTGTTGTTCCAGTGTCAAGTGAAGTTAAAGCTGTGTTTCCTGCATCAAGTCAAGTCAGAGCTGCTCTTCCTAAGTCAAGTCAAGTTGCAAGCCTAAGTCTACAGCTACAGCCGTATTTCCTCTGTCAAGACGAATCACAGCTATTGTTCCTGTGTCAAGTCAAGTCAAGATGGTATTTCCTGCGTCAAGCAATGTTAAAGCTGTCGTTTCTGCGTCACGCAACGTCAAAGCAGTCGTTCCTGTGTCAAGTCAAGTTACAGCTTTATTTCCTCTGTTAGGTCGCGTCACGGTTGCATTTCCTGTGTCAAGCAACGTCAAAGCTGTTGTTCCTGAGTCAAGCAAAGTCACAGCCAAGGTTCCTGAGTCAAGCAAGGTCAAAGCTACTGTTCCTGATTCAAGCAACGATAAAGCCTCTGTTTCTGAGCCAAGTACAGTGAAGACCGGGGTTCTTGTGTCAGCCAAGCCACAGCCCGTTCACGTCATGTCTTCTGCTCCTGAGTCTGTATCCATCAGGGCCGCCCTTCCTGATCTGTTTCCTGAATCACGTCAAGCCGCAGCCGTTCCAGCAAAGCCAAGTCAAACCACAGTTGTTTCTGTAAAGCCTAGTCAAGTCATCGCTGATCTTCTCGAGCCAAGTCAAGTCACTGTTGATCTTCACAAGCCAGGTCAAGCCATTGCTGATCTCCACGAGCCAAGTCAAGTCACAGCTGGTCGTCGCAAACAAAATCAAGTCACAGCTGGCCGTCGCGAGCCAAGTCAAGTCACAGCTGGTCGTCGTGAGCCAAGTCAAGTCACAGCTGGTTGTCGCGAGCCAAGTCAAGTCACAGCTGGTTGTCGCGAGCCAAGTTAAGTCACAGCTGGTTGTCGCGAGCCAAGTCAAGTCACAGCTGGTTGTCGCGAGCCAAGTTAACTCACAGCTGGTCGTCGCGAACCAAGTCAAGTCACGTTTGACCGCCCAGAGCCATGTCCCGTCTCGTCTGAGCGCCCAGAGCCAAGTCAGGGTTTCTGCAGGTTTTATGAGGGTAAATTTAAGACTTTTTAAGACCTTTTTAAGACCAACTAAAGAAAATTTAGGGAAAAAAAAATAATCAAAGGGAAGACAATACGGCAATATGTTCTCTAAGTATAGTTCGAGTTTTACTTTCACTTTCAAATTGACAGCAATTCAGTGTCTAGCAATTGTTTGTTATTAGTTCGTTTGAGTTTTCCCTCTTTTCCTCACTTTCCTTCAGGTTTAAGTAGCTTGTAAACAGGGCAGCTGGTGGCCAAATGGGTGCCCTAAGCAGAATTGTATTGTTATGCTCCCTCCCTCATTATGGAAGTTAAAAAACAAAACAAAAACAAAAAAAAAAAAACACCTATTATACAGGGTCAAAACAGAACTTTAATAAAATATAAAAGTAAATGAATAAATTGCAATTAAATTGTATTATTTATAAATTACAGTTGTAGATCTAGACAGTTACCTATGACTATGATTATAGTTCTAATACAGTTGTCTAATTGATTTTATTGTCTCAAGCATCCAGAGAACACACAAAAGAAAATTAAGCAGTTTTACTATGATAAAACCATGGTTAATTTTGGCAAGGGTTGTGATGTCCACATGTTTTTGTTGAAGAAATTACAGAGGCTGTAGCATTTCTATTACAAGATTAAGTGGATATTTGAATTAAATATTTGGTCACTATTAAACAAGGATTTGTTCGTCCTGTAAGTATAACAGCAACAATTATTGGCGCCCTTTGCAGGCATTTGTAATAATATGTAATGTACATACATAGTTTATTTCGTATTAGCCCACATTATGTATGTTAACAGTGTTATTTAATGAAACCATATGATTATTTTTAATTAACCGATCATTATTGCCTCATTGTTTTTATATCGGTTAATGCATTTTAAGCCATGGAAACTAGTAAGGCAGGTGCGTTGGTGGTGCTAAAATTATTACCGACATTAAAACACGTTATTAACGTTAACAGCCAAAAACGTTTCTCAAGATTATGAACGCACCTGAAAGTGATACACGGGCGTCATCTCGCCTTTTTTCGTTTTCTTTTCTCGCCGCCGGACCGCTTATTATGATTGCAGTCAGCCGCAAACATTAGGCTACCTGAGGTGAGGGCGGGCGCGGGCGCGAATGCGGGAGGAGTGGCGCGTTACGTGCGCTTAGCCTACTGTATATGTGTTTATGTATGTATATGTATATGTCTATGTTAATATTACAAAGAACGGAAGTTTTTTTTTTTTTTTTGAGCAACTGCTTATATTACTTTCACTTTTAAATTAGCGGCATTAACATAACGTAACAAACTTTTATTAACAAAACGACTAATAATATACCATATTATATGCCTAATATAAAACAATAACTTTACACAAAGTTTAAATAGGTATACAAACCTGAAAAACACTGTGTAACCAAATAAATAAGAAACGTAGAACGTTTATAGCAAAACGAATAAGCCCAGCAGGCACACAACGTCATATGACGTTAATATTAGGTTAGATTTAGGTTGTGACGTCAGGTGACCAAAATTCAACGTCTAGCCAGCATCTAAGAACAACGTTATTTGACGTCCAATAACGACGTCAAATGATGTTGAAATTTGGTTGATTTTAGGTTGTGTTGAAAAGTGACCAAAATCCAATGTTGTGCCAACATCTTAAACCAACGTCATATTGATGTCAAATACTGACATTTATTCGTCAGGTATGGCAAACAAAATCCAACGTCTGATAGACGTCATAGTGGTAACGTCCACACAACATCAAGCTTGAACATCATTAGCGTTGATATTTGGTTGTTTTTAGGTTGCGTTGTCAGAGGTGTAAAATCCAGGTTCGGTGAGTAAAAGTCCTCCCCAGTATTTAGTTCCAATCACCGGGATTTGCTAATTAGCACAGTTTTTTTAACCAGGAGGACAGAGATTGGACCAAAACATTTCTTTTGAGTCTCAAGGCAAATCCCAAGTCCTCAAAGAGTTAAAGTTAATGAGATAATTGAATGATGATTGAGCATTAGTGATGAACATCTGCTGTTATTACAGAGGATCATATGTTGACATTTTACTGGTTAAAATGATGTCACCATCGTGGAGATCAGTATTTGCTTTAGTTGGGCTCTTGACCCTTGACTCTGCTACAATGCATATGTGGTTATAAAGCAGTGAGATCAGAGCTTTCATATGGTGAGATGATCATCAAGAGTTTATATGAACACATACAAAATAACTTTCTTTGCTTCTTATGTTAAGATTTTAAAACTAAAATCAAAACTACCGCAGATTAAGCACCTATGATGTTCTTCTAACAGTTATAGTGAATAAATTTAAAACTTGTATAATGCATGAAACATTTTTTAGCATCTGTACTACTTAGACACACACAGACATCAAGAACCAGCATATGAATCTCAGAAATGGTGACAATCAACAAAACGCTTCATGCTGCAAAGCATGTTGAGTAACAGCATAGTAAACACTCCCATCATGCACTGCAGTATGACTAATTACTGTCACCACTGTTGAGGAGCGTATGATAAGTGTTAATGTCTTAAAGCCTGAGCTGATGCAGTTTTTTCTTCCAATACTGAAGCGTTACAGTGATGTTTGTTTAATAGGGTTTTTTACTGCAGTTGTACAATAGCTACATGTAACTCAATAAATCAAAGAGAGAGACCTCTTCATGATGCTTATCCAAATGAGTTCTATGGAGAGAGTTTTAGTTAATCTGCTGCTGCAAGTGTTCAATTCAGCATTGCACAAATGTTTGCAGTAAAACAGTATTGAAATTACTTTAAATTACTTCAAGAGTCAAGAGACAATCTAAAGCAACCCTTGACCACAATTATGGTGACATTGTGTTTTTTTCTTGACCAATAAAACATCAACATCTAAACCTCTTATAATTCTCAATAAGAGATTCTGCAGACATGAAATAAAGTCAGTCTGGTTAGTAATGAGTGAAGCTGGTGATGCTGTTTGTGGAGATGTTTAATCAGATTTTGAGAGATGAATTTTTTTTTTTTTTCAGTTGATTCGAGTCAGTTGTAGTTCTTGTGTTTCTCTTTTTTTTCAGTGGTGCTGCTTGTTAACAGCAGATGTTCATCACTAACACAATCATCATTCAGTTATCTCATTAACTTTAACTCTTTAGGGGCTTGGGATTTTACTTGAGACTTGCTTGAGACTCAAAAGGAAGGACTTGGTCCAATCTCTGTCCTCCTGGCTGAAAAACTGTGCTAATTAGCAAATCCAGGTGATTGGAATAAAATACTGGGGAGGGCTTTTACTCACGGAACCTGGATTTTACACCTCTGTGCGTTGGAAAGTGACCAAAATCTAACGTCGAGCCAACATCTTAAGCATTGGACATTGACGTCAGCCTGACGTTGGGTTCTGACGTCAACCCGATTTTCATTTCCAACCAAAATGCAACGTCTGATAGACGTCATAGTGGTTGGGGTACAACGTCAATCTGACGTCATGTTGACGTCCTGAGCCTGCTGGGAGAAAGCTTGGAAGCACGGCATACACCTTGCACGCTTAATATAAATAATAAAAAAAACACATACAGTTTAAATAAATAAAAATCAGTAAACACGGTGAAACCAGATAAATATGAAACTTCCACTATCACCTTAGATAAATGGCAAGTGAAAAGGCTTTTCAAAATCCAAAATATTTTTAAAACAGGCGCTTTTGCATTTTGTTTTGAAACTCTTCCGCCATAGTCTTGTCTTTCTGACCTCTCTCTTCTTGTCGGTCAGCTCCACTCACTCCACGTGATAAATAAAATCTGATCTGTGATGCGACTCGGCACACTGCATTGAGCAGCCGCGTTCAGTATTCATTATATTGTCTTTTCACTAACTAAAGGATTTTTATTACTAGAAAAAAATTTAAATGACTGTGACTGACAGATGAAGCGGCTCATACCACCATCTACCGCGTATTGTTTAATTAATATTGAGCGACCTAAACCATGTAGCACAGAAATTACGCTTTCGCTTCACTTTAAAATGAAACACATGAGGAAACAATCCCTCACGAAAATTAATGCCATGATCATATGAATTTAAGACTTTCTGCTCTGACTTAAGACCTTTTCAAGGCCTTAATTCACAGGAAAGCGATTTAAGACTTTTTTAAGACCCGCGGAAACCCTGCAAGTCACGTCACGTCTGACCGCCCAGAGCCAAGTCACATTTTGTCTGTCTGTCCAGAGCCTCCTCAAGTCTCGTCTGACCTCCCAGAGCCTCGTCACATCATGTCTGCCAGTGTGACGGCGATCACCATTCTCAGTATGTGGGCCGCACACTACGCTCCAGAGGACTGGAGAGGGCCAGATTATCATGTGGTTGAAAAGACTGTTTGTGTTGCTCTTTCTGCGTTCACATTTACCCCGACCCTCTGATTCATTAACATGGGCAGCGAAAAACCTGCTTCTCACGCTCGCGATGTGAAACAGTCCTAATAGCCAGAGCTAAATCGTGGTCATTCAGGAATAAGATCGCATGGGTGTTTCAATTGAGATCTCCATATTTTAAGGATTAATCGTGCAGCTCTAATGTAAACACTGAAAAATGTTTTACAAGGATATCGTCACGAGACCAGTTGGATGTCGTCACATCCCTACTTTCAATTTATATACTTTTTAATTTTGCAACTTTGCATGTTCACTTTGTAAACACTGTGTCTGTACTTCTGCAGTGATATAGGATGATTTTGAAATTATTTTTGAAGTTGAGGGAGAAAATATGATTGTAGTTTTTCGACATACCCTAACTGTCTTGAGTCAGAATACACAGAGTTCAGGGAGAGAAAGACAAGACGAGCATTTGAGATTACAAAGTATATCAATTGTATTCATTTTTTATAAAAATAACCGATCGTTTTGCTAGATAAGACCCTTCTTCCTCAGCTGGGATCATTTACAACCACATTTGGGATCGTTTGAAGCTGCATTTACACTGTATTTTGGAACTATAAACGTTTATCCCAGAACTTGTGTTATTGAACTGTCTGTAACACAGAAATAATGACCATTATCGTATGAGTCCTGAGTCCTGTCTACCCACCACCAGAGGTCGTCTGTGCATCATATTGACACTCACACTACACACACTGTTATCCACCTTATTTTTCCCATAAGAGCGGGTGCAGCCATTTGTAAATTGTTTGTGTCTGGCTTCCGGTCTCATCTACTTCCAGCTACATTTAGCTGCACAAAAAGCTGGTTTTGCTGCTTGATATTGCAAACTGGTGTGTCTTACCATATTATTTTAAGTATTATCTTAATTATGAACACACTGGTTTGTAGTGCAAACTGTTTTACAGTTTACTGCACTTCGATGTTCTTCTCGTTGTTTCCCTATGGCGGAGTATGAACCCGGACGTCTAACACATTACCAGAAAACAGCTTACTTCCGCATTGAAAAATAAGGTGGATACATCACCATAGACTACACTTCCCATGTTTCATTGCACAGATTGCACTTTCACCTGCAGCCAATCAGACACACTACAAATACGGGCCGTCACCATCATTCTGGGCCGAGTATTGTCTTGCGTTTATCGAGCTCTGCTTGATAGCAACTCTACGGAGCCAATTTCCAAGTTACCTTAGACTAGTTAGTCTTGTTTCCTAGTCTAGTCATCCATATCTTGATCCTAGTCTGGTTATCTCTTTTCACTTGTCGTGGATTAATATTTTGCCTTGCCGCTTCAGACTCTGTTTGCCCCTCGATTAACTTTAGACTGTCTGTTTAAATTACCTGTTTGCCTCACCCCTTGGATTACGTTTGCCGTAGATTACTCTCTTGTCTTGCCCTGTTTGTATCTGTTAGCTGGTGTCGACCCTGCCTGTTTAGGACCATGTCTATATCTTTGTTTATGAATAAAAGTTTGCATATGGATCCGCCCGCTGCTCGCCTCGTTCACTCCGTAACAATTATGTGGTTGAAAAGATTGTTTGTGTTGCTCTTTCTGGACCAGCAGCAGCATGAATGCAGAATTGAATGTCTTTAACACCTGTTTCATATCGTAAATGTCAGTGGAGCATGAAAAGCGCAATGTGAAACAGTCATAATAAACTGCTGGATCGTTGTCATTCAGGAATAAGATCGCGTGGGTGTTTGAATCGAGATCTTGATCTTTTAACGGTTAATCGTGCAGCTCTAATGTAAATAATAAATGTTTTTGGGAGGATATTGTCCCACGAGATCTTGTCACATCCCTAAAAACCATTATTATATATATATATATTTTTTTTAATGTAATTACGTTTCACAATATTAGAGTTCTTTCAGAATTTCTGATCAAATAAATGATCACAAGCAACTTTTTTCAAAATCATTAAAAATAGTAATGTGTCCAAACTTTTGACCAGGACTTCTATAAGTACAAATATACACATTTTAAAATGAAATGTTGTATAAATAAAAAGGTTAGGAATCATATTTGTTTCAAGTGCTTTTTATTGGGGATGGGGGGCCTCCAACATGAATTTTTGCCTAGGGCCTCCAAATGTCTAGAACCAGCCCTGGTGGTGAATGGTACTAGTATTATTATATAATGTCATTGATATTATAAATTGCAAAAAATACCAGAAAATATTATGATATAGTTTTATGTCCATATTATTGCCCATCCGCAGGGCTCACTCATGCCACACATGAAGAAAGACTGCTCAAAAGTGAGTGAATTCTGACACAGCTGTACACAGTACTGTACTTTGTGTTAGATGTTACACACACATTAAACATCCCACCAATATATCAGGAAATTTTAAAATGTATCATTTGCATCAGTAAATCACACTGACAAGCTAACATTTCCCTTTCTTGCAGGCTTAACATTTGACATTTCTTTGCAGGCTTGACATTTGTATGCTTTAGAGAACAAAACGTTTCATAATTTGTGTGTTGCAATATGGACAGGACAAGGCAATCTTAATAATCATAGGAAGCTATGGTTTAGAGAACAAGCTGAGGAAATCAAAACCAAACTTGCTTTGCCAGTAACAGAGGAGGGTTGCTACCATGCCATATAAATGAACCAATCATATTAACGAAGAATAATGTAGTGTGAGGTGATTTTACTTTTGCTATGCACCTTTGCTATATAAACTGTAATATTCTTTTTCTCTGGGATTCTCTGTAATTGGTAAGCGGTCCTCCCGGCCATGATTAAAGCATATTCAAAGGCATTGTCAGGAGTCTGTCTGTTAATGCTGTGCACGTCCCAAGAGATCAAAAGGGGCGAGACATCATCCGACTCCATATGCGTCACTAGAGACACACCAGGAGGAGTAATTTATTAGCGCTGCCAGTAGACACTTTGGAGATATGTTGCCAGAGTGCGGTGCGAAGGGGAATTTCAACCACAATGAATTTTTTTTTCTTCATATATACATATTAAATCACATATTCATTATTTGATTAAAACAAAAGAGAGGAAAAAAATGTATGGACAAAAATAAGCATCCAAACAAACAAACAAAAAACATACTGGCAAAATGAATTAGAAAGAGAATTTTTTTGCAAAGATTAGTTCTTTTTTATTATCCATTAAAAAACCTTCATTATAGATATATGACTTGATGGAATCAGACATAGAATGACTGAGCTACAGTCGTCTGAAGGCAATAAAGTCAGCAGAGTTGATCTGGAGAAAAATCAGGTTGAAGTTTTACAAAGATTCCAAAGCAAATCAACAAGCAATGCTGCATATTTTCCTCCAATTCTTTTCTTAATAATAATTATTATATTATTAATCACAATATAGCTATTTTATTTTATCTGTGTTATCAAAAATAAGAACAAATATGCAAATAAACAGTAGCGTATGAGCAGCGAGTGATTCCGTCTTTTCTTTTAATGTTCAATTAACATTGAGACCTACTGTAATGCATGGATTTAATATAATTAACATAAGATTTTTTTCCCCACCATTAACTAAACGTTCACGTAAGACATAACAGATTATGTTTGTGTGAATCTCGTCAAGACTTATTTCCCAATAATGTACTCTATAAGGAGATTGCACGCTCTTGGAAATTCACAACTTATACACGTGCTTTGCACATGTCAGCAGGATCGTATTGTTTCATTCAGCGTGGGTTTGAAAATCATTTTTTACTGGTTCGGACTCATTGAGAATTCACTATGAATATTCACAAAGCTGGAATGCTGCGCTTTGCATCAACAGACCTACAGCATGTGGTGAAAACGTACAAATAAATACAATTTTAGATGTTTAATTACTATTTTGAGCATTGGGATCACTAGAAAAGGGAATTCATGAACTCATTTTTGTGAAAACCTCACCATTTGACCAAAACTGACATTTTTCGCTTCTTTTGCCTATATCTCAAAATTTGACCATGCACATTCACAATTGTAAGAACCAAGTAAAAGAACTAACAACTGATTGGAAAATCAAAAGGAGAGAAAAGTGATCTATGAAGACTCAAGCACCTACCTGGTGCTGTCTCAGTTGAGAGAGACTGCAGCTTTTTGCCTTTTCTGGAGACACATGACTGCATTCAGGGCACTTCATTCTGAGATGATTCCTGCAGAGAGCAGAGGATGAGGAAACGTAATTTACCCTTTGTTCCATAACACATAAATGGTCACATGATTTGTAAGAACGCCATATTGCTTTCAGTTTCTGCTTGCTTATAAACCAACACCTGCAGAACTCTGGACCAGTAAATGCAGATTGATGATGTCAATAAACAGCAAAGAGGCAACACTTCACCTGTTTAAGACAGTCTGTAAGAAATGGGGTCTTAAGACTATGGGGTCAATAGTCTTAGGGCACTAGTTTAAATGGTTCTGTTGTGGTCTTTGTATTTAATTTAATTTAACTTAAAAAAAAAAAAACATTAATGTTAAAATAATTTATGCCATATGCACCCAATGCCACAGATTGATTGAGATTATTATCATTACTACATTTAAGTGTTGATACAGTTTAATAAAATCAAAGTCATGTGTTATAGTAATTATAAAGTAATCCTTCTGGTGAAACAGACATCTTGTGTGACTTCCATAGAAACTAGCTTACTGTTTCACAACAGACACTGAGTTTGAGAGTTAGGATATATGGAAATAAATAGAAGAAATAACACGTTTTAAAAGTGGATTTGTTTTTTTTTGTTTTTTTTGGTTGTTTTTGGCAGATCAGGTTGCCAACACTGCACCTTTTGCTCTGTCTGACACACCCATTTCCGGTCATTGAGTCTAATGAGCTGATCTGAATCAGCCATATATGGTTATAGATATATGACATCCAGATATCTTGGGTGTGGGATATTTCATACCTCAACCCCGGAAGTAACGTTTGGATTTAGTAACATTAAAAATACGAAACATTAAAACATTAATGTTACTAATGATTTAGTAGCATTAAAACATTATCTGCTCAAATTAAAAGAGCTCTGTTCCATAAACTGAAGTGGGAAATATCCTAAATCCGAGTTGTCTGAAGTGCAGCATAAATCTTCTAACTTATTTAACACATGAAGCGTTCTCAGCTCATAACTATCAACATCATAACATCAAATTCTGTCCAAAATAAATATATTTCATCAATAAAGTTTCACATCAAACAGCGAAGCAAAGGCTAAACACGATAAAAGCGAGTGGACACTCAGATGTGTTTCTTACCCAGAGAAGGAGTCAGATCTCTGTGTCCGACACAGCTCAGATAATCAGACCAGATCAGATCGCGTTCGATTCTCCACACGAACTGAAGCTGATGAGGAAGGGCAGAGCACTTATCATACACCTGCTTTCGTTTTGTGAAAAGGGGCATGTATCTATAGTCAATAACATTAACATCTAAACAGTAACGTAAATAATAAAGACAGCAAGCATGAGGTGAACCATCAGCTGAATAGCTTAATGAAATAACAGCTAAAAGTGTATGTTTCTTAAAAAAACAAACAAAAAAAAAAAAAAACGCTTACTGTAGTGATGTGAAAGAATCACGCATGGTTTTCAATCTGATCAGGCCCGCGTCAAGAGGGGGCTTGAATTTGAATTTCTATTCATACTTCTTCGGAATGCCCAAGACTTTGTCTTTTTCAAGTTTCACAAGGTTTGGTGGTAGAATTGTAGAGAACATGAATGGCGAAGTCTGACAGCATGATAGCAGCCCTGACCGCCAGGTGGGAGGTTGGGTTCTCCACCTTCCCCTGGGCATTCGGGGTCCGACG
The DNA here is from genome assembly GCF_022985175.1 of Labeo rohita. Taxonomy (NCBI): domain Eukaryota; kingdom Metazoa; phylum Chordata; class Actinopteri; order Cypriniformes; family Cyprinidae; genus Labeo; species Labeo rohita. The sequence goes on along the minus strand of NW_026129755.1, from coordinate 2,851 downwards.
ATTGGTTCCGGCATTGAACGCGGCTCTTCCCTGGTGACCTTCCTCCCGGAGGTTCATGAAGAACTCAGCTACATGTTGAACTCTTCCCCCTGCACTTCCCTTGCGGGTGGGGGCGGCTTGAGAATACGTTCACGTTCTCCGGTGGAGTGTGCGATTGTGGTGCATTTGTGCTCGCGAGCGCCGCCACCTAGGTGGGCTGTACATGTTTCTCACTCTAGTCTGTAGCGTCTGCCAGCCCTGGCTTTATAGCAGGGCTTACAGCGCGGCAGGCCATGCCACCTCCACCCTGCACGCTGCATTCTGTGACTAAAGTCTTGGGGCAGTCCCTTGGTCAGGTGATGTCCATCTTATGGCCTAAAAGTGCTATTTTGGCTGAACCTAGTGGAGACATGTGACACTGACAAAGCTTGCTTTCTTGGTGTCCGTCTCTCAGGTCAGCCTCTTCAGCGACACTGTCCAGGACTTATCCCAGCGGTCTTGGGCAGTTCACATGCAACAAAAGAACTTGGAGTGCCCATGGAAGGGCCACGTTTTTCGACTGCCTGTTGCCGAAGGCGCCCCCCGGTGACCCCAAGAGGAACTGCTCCACTCTCCTTTGGGGGTTGAGCTGGCCACACCTAGGGGGCGCAGTCTGCTATTGCGTTGCCTTGCATGGTGCGGGGCTTCCTGAAAGCAGACTACCCAGGGATTAGAGGATTGCTCCAGAAATGCTCTTGGGAAAGACAAGGGTGTTCTCCACCACTGCCGCATCTGACCTACGGGTCAGTAGGTACCCACCCCTTCAATAAAAGAGCAATTTTCTATCTGTCCTTTGGGTTTCTTAAACATGTTGAGTTTGTCTGTGAGTGATGCAGGTCTCGTCTACTAGGGATGCAGGACGCGTCGCTTTCTCGCACTCTAGTGGAAACAACGCGGGATCGTGGATCAGGTAAGCACTGCCTTAGCAGCCTGGCACTACCTCTGGACGCTTGCTTTCCAGGTTGTGCCATTCCAAAAAGAAGAAGCTGGTGGCTCCGCCGCTGAGGTGTTGGTAACATTCCTATAATTCTTTTTTATGCAGACGGCAGCTCGGTTACTACCTGGCCTGTTTGCTGATCAATTTGGTCGGTCCATACATCTCATAGTATCAGTTTCGTTTGCCATCGATATAATTTAATTTTGCTTATACAACAAAGTAATTCCTATTATTACGTCACTATTGCGCCAAGAAGAAAACATATTTTGATTTTTCACTGGCCCAATGCACATCAGAACTGGCTCAATCTTTATGCAAACATTTTAGAGAAAGTCACAATTACAATAAGATGGCGTTATAAACAAATTATGCATTCTAAAATAAATAAAATAACACCAACCTTTTAGAAGAGCTCAAGTCTGCTGTGCTTACTGTCGTTTAACCTTCTCAGTAAAGTGTCTTTCCATTCATCCCGAAATTTTCTTGTCAAGTCCCTTTCAAATGCCAGTTGCACTAAATGGGCCTTTCACTGATGTAGCATGCTCCTTCGATTGTCCGTGAACACATTTTTCAGAGTAGAAAATGAGTTTTCGCACGTAGCTGTGGAAGCTCCAAATGTCAGCGCGCATTACACTAGGCGCAGCTTAAAGTGTGATATGATGCTGCTGGAGTATTGGTTTAAGTGTTTACTTCTCACACACTAGAAATCAATTAAGCCAGTACTTTACGCAGGAATTGTCGGGCCACAACAAATTCTGAATGAATCACTTCCGAATTAGTTAAATTCAGCATATCTTGTACGAGTTGTGCATCCAAGAAAGTGCTGTCATTCTGTGGATCAAAAGCTGAAAGAGCTTCAATTAACTTGCTGTTTCTTTCTCCGAAACGCACCGATATTTCTGCAAGCACTGCATCCAAAGTACTGTAGTATAATTGTTGGAGCTCTTCTTGATTTCCCAAATCACCTTGAGCCTGGCCAATGCAGAGATTCTTGAAGGCCTTCGTTTTCGTTTGGGAGGTCTTGGCATTTCATTGTCGTCGGCCTTCTCCCACAGCGCTAAGAAGTCAGATTCACAGCGCAATTTCGCAATGCATCCTGAAGCACATGTAACTAACTTGACTGCACATAGCAGGTCCATGTCCTTTGACTGCATCAGAGTGTTTGGTGCATCAAGCAGCTATAGTATCTTATACCATGTGGGCAATGAACTTGAAGCTCTTTGATACTTCCCTAATCAGGCCGGCTGCTTCCATGCGCACCTCCGTCTTGTATCTGCGATTTTCGTTGATCTCAGCTAACAACTCAGTAATTTCTTGAAAAGAATTCCGTTTGAAGATGGCCGGTCCATCGCTGTTTAAGTAGTCTCTTAAGCTGCTGCCCTTTGTACAAGACAGCAACGGTTGGCTTTTTAATGAATTTATAAAGCAGGTTATACACAATAAAGACGTCTTCAATTGCAGGCTCTGTGGATATTGCATGAACAACCACAAGATGAAGCTGATGATTGAAGCAATCCACGTACAGAATCACTCTTCCTAATTTGTCCTGCAAATTTTTCTGTACTCCTCCATTTTTTCCGGACATGAGGGAGGCCCCGTCATACACCTGGCTCAATATTTTAGATGTACTGAATCCATTTTTTTCAAGCTCTGTAATTATTGTGTTTGTCAGAGTTTGGGCATCCCCTTTTTCAGTTGCTGTCATGGGGTGCTTCTCAATATCCCTCCTCGTCTCCTCGGTCCTCTGTCCTCCATCCTATGACCCGGAAACCGATCGAGCTCAGCCATCTTAAAGGACATCTCAGTTCTCTAATTGCACCGCGAGGAGGCGAGGATCGAGGAGGGAGGAGGCTTCATGAGGAGCGATCAGCGAGGATACACAGGTGTATCCTATGC